>NC_084471.1:61588700-61891730 GCF_027409185.1 Cynocephalus volans | reverse complement strand
TCTCAGTTACATTTTTTATTTCATTGAAAGCATCCTTCAGTTCCAGGAGTTCTGCTACATTCTTTTTTTTAAGGTATTAATCTCTGTGTAAATTTCCTCCTTGGAAAATCCTTGATTTTTTTTTTTGTTTGTTTCATTATGTTCTCTAATTGAGTCTTCTCTTACCTCTTTGAGTTTTTTTTTTAAGATTGTTGCTTGGAATTCCTTTTCAGACATTTTAAGGGCTTCTTGTTCTATGGGGTCTGGTATTTCTGATATTTGAGCATTATTGTACTTCTTTGGTGGTGTCATATTTTCTTGTTTGTTTGTAGTTCTAGAATTTTTTCATTGATATTTGGTCATCTGGTAGAGCACTTACTTCTATTACTCTGGGTTGGACTTTGAGGAGCAATACTTCTTCCTCTTTTCCAAGCTCCTCTAGTGATTCTCCTGTGTCAATGAAGTCAAATATGTGGAGGGCCACCTGCACAGTGGTCGTGGATGTTACTAAGGCAGTGAGCCATTCTTGCACAGTATTAGCTGTGGTGGTGGCTGTTTTGGACCCCCTCTGTGGAAGCTGTGTGAAACCTCATGGCAGTGGCATGGTGCACAGGGTCCTGCCTTCTGCACAGGTGTGATGGGGCTGGGCGGGTGGCTGGTCTGTTCTCCTGCCTGCCTGGATGCCTCCCCCATTGGTAGTGGCATGGCATGGGGTCCTGCCTTCTGTGCAGGCATGCTGGGGATATGGCCTGTTCTCCTGCTTGCCTAGGTGCCTCTCCCATCTGTAGTGGTGTGCCATGGGGTCCATATTTAATATTTAAACAATTTTGAGGTATGTTCTGTTATTATCCTCTTTTACAGATGAGAAATCTGGAAAACAGAGAGATTAAGTAACTTGCTCAAGATCATGGGACTAAGAAGTGGAAGAGTTTGGAACATGAGCCCACTCAATGGATGGAAGATAAAAGTGTGTGTGTGTATACACATGAGGGAGTTTCTGAATCTGGAACATTAACTAGTAATAAAGAGCTGAGAAACTTGAGTGCTACAAGCAGATATAAGACACGGACTTTGGTTGAATTTATTGACTGCTGATGCCAATTGAAGTCTTTGTGCAGATTGTGAAAAACGAAAGCATTTTCTCATTGGACAACCAGGCACATGCTACAAAGCTCTTAATTCATAGATCTTAAAGCACTTACCAATCACTCTGGTTTCATAAAATGCCTTTGTTCACTGTCGCTTGCAATCACATTTCCCTGATTGCCTGTTCAGGTTAAAATATTTTTCTCCACTCTTATAAAAAAGAGTCTAAAAATAATAGGCAATAATATAATAGGCAATTTATAATCAGAGAATTGATTTAAAATCTATTATGACATTCAAGCAAAAGTGAAATTTTAATGAAGGCTTTTGAACAACACTTTTTCTTCTTTGATTCCTCAATAGACTGACAGTTTGTCATTTTTAGAAGGGTTTATACTTTGTACTGTCATTATGCAAGGCATAATGCTGTCTATTCTCTTCTATGAGGTGAAGTCTCAAACAGAACATACCTGAGGTTTTCTCTTTCCCAAGGAAAAATGCTTGTAGCCTCACTTGAAAGGAATGGTTCTTACAAAACAGTAATCCTGAAAAATTTTTTCTTTATTAAGGAATAATTTACATATAGTGAAGTATACAGATCTTAAATTCAATGACTTCTGACAAATATATGCATCCATGTTATTATTATTCAAATTGAGATACAAAACACTTTTATTATCCTCAAATGTTTCTGTGCCCTTTTTTAGTCTAACCCTCCTACTGAAGAGAACCACTGTAGATAAACCTTTTTTTTTTCTTTCTTTATCTTCACTTAAATGAAACAATACAGTATTTATTTTTTTGGCTGGCTTTTTTCAGTCAACATACTGTTTTAAAATTCTTCCATGCTGTTGCATGTTTTCATAGTCTTTCTTTCTATTGCTGGAAATTATTCAAATTCTATTGTATGAATATACCACAGTTTGTTTCTTCACTTACCTGTTGGTAGATGTTTGAATTGTTTATAGGTTTTGACTGTTATGAGCAAAGGTGCTATGAATATTCATGTCAAATGTTTGTGTAGACATATGTGCCCTCTTCTCTTGGGTATAAACCTAAGAGTGAAATTTCTGCACCATATTGTAGGTATGTGTTTAACAATCCTCAAACTTTTACATCTTGGTCTTACCTACAAGCAACAGCCTAAGAGAATTGCCAGCATTTCATTAAATACACGTGAAGGATCTTCAAAAAGTTAATGAAAAGATTCATATTATCTTTTAATTTCATTTTTTCACAAACTTTTTGAAGTGCCATCATGTATAATCTTGGGGCAGAATGTTTCTGACATCTAGTATATGATTTATTGTTGGAGGAGCTTGACTTTGAGTCCACTCAGATGATGGAAGACATCCTTCAAGCTAGACAACTTGTTACTTACTAATTGCTTACTAACAAATTTATCAATAATTTGTTTAGAGTCTAATAAATCAAAGTCCCATGTTTTGGGGATACAAAGATATATGCTTGGATGGTATCTTAACAACAACAAGTTGTATAGAAAACCAAAATATAACAGTGAATTATACAAGATAGAAGCTTATTTCTCTTTCTGATAAATCTTAGGCAGATGGTTCAGGGATATGCCACTCTACAGTGTCAGAGGCCCAGGCTCCTTCTGAGGTTTTGTTTGACTGTGTGTGACTGCAAACTTATGGGGCAAGATGGCAGCCTTGTGTTCTAGGTTTCAGGAGAAAGGGACAAAAAAGAGGCAAAGCATGTACTAACATGCTTTCTTTTAAGGTGAATGAAAACTACCACCTGACTTCCATCAGCTTCCCGTTGACCATAATGTAGTTACATGCCCATACTTAACTGAAAGGGAATCTGGGAAATGCAGTATTTATTCTAGGTAGCCAAATGCCTAGCTAAGAACTGGGAGTCCATACAGCAATCTCTGCCACATATACCTGATCTCACTTGATCCTTACAGTGACTTGGTTAGATGGGCCTTGGTGACCCCTTTTTACAAAGGAAGAAAGTAAATGTCAAAAAGACCTCGCAGTCGGAGGTGCCAGAAACTGACCCCAGGTTTTCTGATTATTAATACTGCATCTGTCCCGACGTGTTACATGGCCCCTAATGCTCAGCAAGTGCTTCACCTATAGTAGTACTCAGTAAATAACATTTGTTTTTATTTCTGAAACCATACATAGTATAAAATAGAGCTCTGCTATTTCTTTGGCGTATCTTTGCCTCTTTTTAGTTCCTAGGGTACCAGTTTTCTGTACTGTGCATCCTTTCTCATTCTACAGGATTATTTCAGCCCTATGACAAAACCATTTCTCTCCCAGGGAGAAGAGTCTATTTAAATATTTGAATTGCTTGGATCTGCATTGCTTTCCAAAGTGAATCAAGCCAATGGTGTATGAAGGGCAGTGAATATACCCAATTCTTAATAATTGGATGGGTTTTCTCATTTTGGTCTTGTTAGTCAATTCAGTGCAGCACAATTAAACCAGGAGAGGGGGCATTCAGTTAAAAGTCTTCTCTTCCAGCCTTCAGCCTTTCTCTTTTGCAATGGAACATTGTTAGATGCGAGATTTTTTTTTCTTTCTTTCTGCCTGAGGCAGCCAATGTGCAGTGGCTTAATAAATTTGTATGAGTTCTATTTCTATGGGGCCAAAGGTTATATTAGAAAAAGGGTTAATATAGGTGGTCAAATTATTGAATTAACTGACTGGTTAACTCATAGAAATCTGGCCCTGGAGGTGGCTTGCAGCAATTGGGTGCTATGTGAACTACACTGTCTCCTTATTTTGCTTTTTAAAATCACTTTTTCTTGTGCCTGAGAATGTACCATGAGCACCAAATTAAATATTAATTCTCTGCAATTCAAATGTATTGTCTTACACTTGTTAGTCTTCCTATAGTCATTTAGCTATTATCCAACTAAAAGAAAGGTCTTAGAGCCTATGTATATGTAAAATGCCATTTTATATGGTCATAATATTTTTCTCACCATAAGATTTTCTTTCCTCTTTGTTTCCCTTTTATGTCTTACCAAAGAAAATGCAAGTTCAGAGAGTTTTGAACAAAAAAGTACATGGGTATATAAACAGAGTACCTATTTGTTGAATCAAATTATTTACCTCTACCTTCCCAAACACTTTGCAAAGAAGTGTGCTGTTTCCAAACATCAAACAGTACAGCTACTTAGGAAAGCCTTGCCCATTGTGTTACACAGAGGCAGTGGGAAATAGGAGCACAAGAGCACAGTCTCTGTGACAGGTGGTGTGGAGTGGTGGTTGGGACTCTGGACCTGGCACCAGCTTGTCTGCATTTAAATCTCAGCTCTTCCATTTGCCAGCCATATCACCTGAGGCAATTTACTTAATTTCTCTTTGTCTCAAATCACTATGTCTAAATTAGGGATGGCAATAGTAATATCTAACTTGCGGGCTTTAGAGAATTAAAAATAAGTGTGTATTATACAGTGCTTGACACATAATAAATGCTACATGAAGTGCTTCTTATAATTATTTGGTCTTCTCGAAGGCACAGTTTTTACTTAACATGAACATTAATAAAAGACATACAGCCCCCCCCCACTCCCAATGGCCTGAAAGACACACACACAGCATCCCTCCAAATGATCTGATGCAGCATCGTTGTGCCATTTATCTCTCAGGATGGCTCACATGAGTGGAGGCCATAGTGGAGTAGTCACAAGTGACACATTAGAGTCAAACAGCTCAGGGATTTAGTCTTGGCTCTGCCACTTGTAAGCTTTGTGCCTTTGGGCAGATGACTTATCCCTTTTGAGCCAGTTTCTTTACCTGAAGAGGATCATTGGGAGGATTAAATGAGGGATGGTATGGAGAGCACTTTGCACTGTACCTGGCCCATGGTAAGTGCTCAATAAAATGTACAGTTTTACTGTTGTGGCAAAGTCTTAGAAGTAGACAATCTAAAAGCTTAGAGTAGGAAGGGGTGGCACAGTTTTCACTTTATGTCTTTTTCACTTTATAAGGTTAAGAAAATACTCAAACAAATTTTTGCTGAAATGATGTCTCAAAAAGCTGCTAATGTTAATTTCATGTTAACTAGTTAAATTCAGTTATTCAGAGTACGTGGGAAGTCTTTTGACAGATTAAATCAAATTACAGCTGAAGTATAAGAATATGAACATTCCAATTCACAGCATGTGCAGAAATTTCGCTGTAGGACTGTCTATGCACATACAATTAAACAATTTACATTCTTCCAAATCACCAGTTTGATGGAATTATTTTACTTTTCAAACAGTTGATTTTCTACCATGTTACTCACAAAGTAAGGTATAAATTAAGCTATATACACATTTAAATTCAAAATCATTATTGTTGATAATTTGCCCCCAATTTTATACAACACACTTGTAACTATTGTGAGGTGGGAACATAATTACATGTAAAGAGTTGAATACAGCTACCTCGTAGCTGTAACAGCCACTATATTTTGCATAATGTATCACATCAAAAAATTTATTGCATTTTATATGCAAAGTAGCATGATAGACTTAGAAGGAAACTTAAAGCAGTACCTTATAAACTTGTCTTAAATAAATGGCTTTTAATTTTAACCCAGTTCAAATAACTTCCCAATAGTGAAAGAAACTAAGCTCTAACAACTTGGGAACAAAACTCTGACCCTTTCCTCCACCCTTTGCTTTCCTGGGAATCAATGAGGCTCTAGGGCTCTATCTTTCCTGCCCCAGAAGGTACATCAAGTTGATGAAGAAACTACTGGTCACCTAGTTAGATAGCTGATTAGAGGTACCTGGTGTGCATCCCTTCCAAAGAAAAGGACTAGAACAGCTAACAGACAGCTAAAGATTGATGGGACCATCTGTGGGAGAGTGCAGGAGTGCAACAGGATACTGGCAAGATCCCTGTGGAGGATGAAAGCCCAGGATGGCAGCATAGAGAGGAGAGAGAAGCACATATCCTCAGCTGTCGTCTTTGCCAGTGGGATTGACACAGGAAGGACTTTCCCTTGAGGGGAAAATGTAGGAAGAGGTTCCACACCAACCCCCATCCTCACTAGGGAGACCTGTAGTTCCTACAGCAGGAGGATTCTGCAGCCCTTGCGAGCCTGGAGCCAAGTGTGGAGAGCTGCCTAGAATACATGCACTCATTGTTTCAGAACAGAAGCACACATTGTACACCCCTCACTCCCCACCCTCATGACCCAAGCCAATGCAATACAGTGCCATCTTGAAACAGGAGCCAGTGTGGGAGCATGTCCTGCCCCGGGGGCCAGTAGCAAATGTGCTTCCCTAGCCTTAAGTCTCTGCCATCATCCCAAACACTCACCCAAGAGGCAACAACATTCTGATCCCAGTGGATTGAAGCCTGGGCCCTGGAGTGTCTGTGATCCCACTCCTGCATGTCTGGGAAGCCAACCTCAGGCCTGCTGAAATGATGCACCTCCACATCCCTGGCCAGAGATCAGACAGGCAGACCCACTTTTGGCAGAATTCTCCCTTTCCTCCTGTAATCCTCCCCACCAGTCAGCTGAGTTCTATGTGCCTGAGCCCCCAACCAGGAAAAAATGCTCATGGGTCCATATTGTAATGAGCATATTTCCTTGGGATGATGGAAATAAAGTACATCTGCACCCTCCTGGAGAAGCAGCCAGGTGGTTTTGCCCCTAACAGTCCCGCCTAGTGGCCTCTCCCATCATCTGAGAAGTGGCTGACAGGGCCCCCTCCCTGCAACCCCACCCAGGGGCCTCACCCATTGTCTGAGAACTGGCTGGCCAGGCATCTTTTCTGCAGGCCCTCCTAAGGACCTCAACCACCGCCCAAGAAGTGGCTGGCTGGGTCCCCTTTCAGCAGGCCTGCATCTTGATCTTGTTTACCATCTGAGAACCGGCTGGCCAGGCTCCATCTTTGCAGGCTTGCTTCCTGACCTCACCCACGACCTGAAAAGTGGCTGGCTGAGCCCCCTCTCTGCAGCCCTGCCTCAAGGCCTTGCCCACTGCCTAAGAAGTGGCTCAGCAGCCCTACCCATGGAAGACCTGCTTCTGAACCACTGAGGGAAATATGACCTCACACTTGGCCCCAAGAAGTGCCACAGCAGACAGGCCTCTGGCAATCCACACCCAATTAACCAAGCCAAAGTGTGCCAATCCTTCAGCTTAGAGAAACCATCCAGCTGTCACACCCCTGGCTGGCCTGTCCCTGGTCAGAAAATCAGCACAGTGATATAGCCACTGGCAAACCAGTTCCAGAGATGATGACACTCCACACATCCATACAACCAGCCTGAGAATCAATCCAACAACTCTATCACAGAGTCAGCTAGTGAGATAACTCACCCACAATGTGCATGTGCACACCCCTGGAGTGAGAACCAACCTAGTGATCTCACCCCCAGCAAAGCTGTGCTACCACTGCCACAAACCTCCCAAGCATAGGTTGCTGAGGCACTCACAGACATAGTGAAAGTGAAGAAACTAGATAGAGTATACACTTCTGCACCCACGCAGGACAAAGCCATTTTTCTCTACCCAACTGACACTCTAGAACACATTTGGAGGTGAAAATCTTTCCACATGAAAGCTACTCTACAAAACTCCAGGAGGTAACTGTTCTACCAGATGCACAAATATCAACACAGGGAAACAAGAAACATTAGAAAACAAGAAAACATGACACCAACAAAGAAACTCAAAGTGCTCCAGTAACTGATCCCAAAGAATAGGAAATTGCTGACTTACTTGAAAAGGAACTCAAACTAATAATATTGAGGAAGCTCATTGAGATACAAGTGAATATAGAAAAACAATTCAATAAAATCAGAAAAACAATTTATAATCATAATGAGAAATTTAACAAAGAGATAGATTTAATTAAAAAAGATAAATCTAATTGAAGAATTTATTGAATGAAATAAAAAATACATCTGAGAGTCTCAACAGTAGACTAGGTCAAGCAGAAAAAAGAACTTCTGATCTTGAAGACAGCTGTTTTGAAATAATCCAGGAAGATTAAAAAAAGAAAAAAGAAAGAACAAAGCCTACAAGATTTATGGGATACTATTAAGTGAACAAATATTTGGATAATGATGGGAATTCCAGAAAGAAGGAAGAAAATGAAAAGGTATTAAGACATTTAATGAAATAATAGCTGAAAATTCCTCTAGTCCTGGAAAAGATACAGATATCCAAATCTAGGAAGCTCAAAGATCCCCAACTAGATTCAACCCCCAAAATCCTCTCCAAGTCACAATCTAGTCAAACTGTCAAAAGTTAAAGACAAAAAGAGAATTCTAAAAACAGCAAGAGAAAAGTATCAAGTCACTTTCAGGGGAATCTCCATACACTAACAGCAGACTTCTAAGTAACCTTTCAGGCCATGAGAGAATGTGATGACATATTCAAAGTACGGAAAGAAAAAAAATGCCAGCCAAGAATGTTACACACAGCATGGCTATCCTTCAGAAATGAAAGAAAAATGAAGTCTTTCTCAGAGAAGCAAAAATTAGGGGAATTCATCACTACCAGACTGGTCTTACAAGAAATGCTTAGGGGAGTCCTACATCTAGAAGAGAAAGAATGATAACAACCATCATGAAAACGCGCCAAAATATAACTTACTGGTAAAGTAGATACACAAAATAGAGAAAGAATCAAACCTCATCAATACAAAAAAGCCACCAAACCAAAAGGATAAATAATGAGAGAAAAAAAAGGACAAAGAGTATACAAAAAAAAAAAAAATCAGAAATCATCCAACAAAATGACAGTAGTAAGACCTTCATATCAATAATAACTTTGAATGTAAACAAATTAAATGCCCCAATTAAAAGACATAGACTGGCTGAGTGAATAAAAAAAAAAATGACCCATCCATATGCAGCCTACAAGAAACATATTTTGCCTACAAAGACACACATAGACTGAAAGTGAAGGGACGGAAAAAGGCATTCTACACAAAAAGAAAACAAAAGCTAGCAGCAGAGGCTATAATTATATCAGATAAAAGAGATTTTAAATCAAAATCTGCACTAAGATATGAGGAAGGGCATTTATATAATGATAAAGAGATTGATACAGCAAATGGATATAACAGTTATAAATATATATGTACCCAACACTGGAGCACCCAGACATACAAAGCAAATCAGATCTAAGGGGAGAGACAGACAACACAATAATTGTTGGGGACTTTAATACCTATTTTCGGCATTGGGAAGATCACTGAGAAAGAAAATCAACAAAGAAAAACTAGATTTAAACAGCCCTACAGATCAGATGGGCCCAACAGATATTTATAGATGTTTCACCAACAGCTTCAGAATACATATTCTTTTCATCAGCACATGGAACATTCCTCAGGATTGACCATATGCTAGGCCACAAAAGAAGTCTCAACAAGTTAAAAAAAATTGAAACCACAAGAAATATTTTTTTTCTGATCATAATGGAATAAAACTAGAAATCCTGTTACTATAGGAAGAATGTTTGAAACTACACAAATACATGGAAATTAAACAACATGCTCCTGAACAACCCATGGGTCAAAGAAATATTAAGAAGGAACTCAAAACATTTCTTGAAATAAATGAAGACAGAACTGCAGTATACCAAAACCTGTGAGATACAGTCAAGGCAGTCTTAAGAGGAAAGTTTATAACAATAGATGCCTTCATTAAAAAAATAAAAAGATTTCAAATAAACAACCTAACAATGCTCTTCAAGGAACTAGAAAAGCAAGCACAAACTAAACCCAAAATAAGTAGAAAAGAAGAAACAATAAAAACCAGAGCAGAAATAAATGAAATTGAGATTAAAAATACAATATAAAAGATCAATTAAACAAAAAGTTGGTTTTTTTAAAGAGAAAATCAATGAACCATTAGCTAGACTGATCAAGAAAAAAAGAAGAAAGACCCAAATAAAACTAGATATGCAAAAGGAGACATTACAACTGAGACCACCAAAATAGAAAGGATCATTAGTGATTATTATTAACAACTATGTGCTCATACATTTGAAAACCTAAAAGAAAGGGATAAATTTTTGGGCACATATCACCTGCTAAGACTGAACCAGGAAGAAATAAGAAACTTGAAAAACCAATAACAACTAATGAGATTGAATTACTAATAAAAAGTCTCCCAACAAAGAAAAGTCCAGAACTAGATGGCTTTACTGCTGAATTCTACCAAACATTTAAAGAACTAATAACAATATTTTAAAAGTGATTTCAAAAAATTGAAGTGGGTGGAATTCTTCCAAACTTATACTACAAGGCCAGCATTACCCTGATACCAAAACCAAGCCAGGACACAACAAAAATAGAAAACTACAGGCCAATATCCCTGATGAATATTGATACAAAAATCCTCAGTAAAATGCTAGCAAACTGAATCAGACAGCACATCAAAAAGATTATACACCATGATCAAGTAGAATTTATTGTAGGTATGCAAAGATGGCTCAACATACACAAATCAATAAACATGATATATCATATCAACAAAATGAAAAAAAAACCGATCATCTTGAGAAACACATAAAAAGCATATGATAAAATTCAACATCTCTTCATGATTAAAACTCTCAACAAATTAGGTATAGAACAGTATCTTCATATAATAAAGGCTATATATGACAAACCCGCAGGTAACATTATACTGAACTGGAATGAGATAAGGATGCTCACAGTCATCACTTTTATTCAGCATAGTACTGGAAGGCCTAGCCAGAGCAATTAGTCAAGGGAAAGTAATAAATGGCATCCAAACTGGAAATGAGATAGTCAAGTTGTCCCTGTTTGCATATGACATGATTTCATATATACAGAAACCTAAAGACCCTACCAAAAAAGTCTAGACCTGATAAATTCTGTAAAGTTACAGGATATAAAATCAACATATGAAATTCCAAAACATTTCTCTACACCAACAACAAACTAGCAGAAAGAGAAATCAATAAAGCAATCCCATTTACAATAGCAACAAAAAAATTAAAATATGTATGAATAAAGTTAATTAAGGATGTGAGAGATCTCTACAAGAAAAACTATAAAACACTGACTAAAGAACTAAAGACTTGAAAGAATGGAAGGACATTTCAAGTCCATGGATTGGAAGAATCAGTATCATCAAAATGTCCACACTACCCATAGCAATTTACAGATATAATGCAATCCACATTAAACTACCAATGACATAATTCACAGAAACAGAAAAAGCAATTCAAAAATTTATGTGGAACAAGAGACCCTGACTAGCCAAAGCAATCCTGAGCAAAAAGAATAAAGCAGTGGGTATTACACTCCCTCACTTCAAAATTATCAAAACAGCATGGTATGAGAACAAAAACAGACACACAGAGCAATGGAACAGAATAGAGAATCCAGAAATAAATCCTACAGCCAGCTGGTATTTGACAGAGGAGCCATGAAAATACATCAGGGAAAGGACAGACTTGTCAATAGATGGTATTGGGGGATCCATATGCAGAAGAATGAAACTAGACCCCTATCTCTCACAATATACAAAAGTTAACTTAAAACGGATTAAAGACTTAAATGTAATATTTGAAACTATAAAAATTCTAGAAGAAAACATAGGAAACAAGAAAACTTGTTATTATATCATGACATAATAATAATAGCATTAGAAAGTCAAAAAAGATAGGAGTCCATCATATAATGAAAAAAGGATTGATTTAAAAAAAGGATAAGCAATTCTAAATATTTATGCACCCAACAATGGAGTACTCATATGTATAAAGCAAATGCTACTAGATCTAATGGGAGAAATAGACTCTAACACAATAATAGGTGGAAACTTTTATACACCACTTTCAGCAAAGGACAGACCATCCAGACAGAAAATTAGCCAAGACAACATCAGAGTTAACCTCCATTCTAGACTAATTAGACCTAACAAGACATTTATAGAACATTTCATCCAACAGCTACAGGATACACATTTTTCTCAGTAGCATATGGAACATTCCCTAGACCATATAAAATCATATCAACTATCTAGTCTGACCACACAGAATAAAACTAGAAATCAGTAACAGAAGGGAAATTGGTAACTGTACAAATATATGGAGATTAAACAACATGCTCCTAAACAACAAATGGGTCAAAGAAGAAATTTAAAAGAAAATTTAAAAATTCCTAGAGACAAATGAAGATGAAAACACAACATACCAGAACCTATAGAATACAGCAAAAGAAAGGGAAGTTTATAGCAATAAATGCCTACATCAAAAAAGTAGGAAGTCTTAAAATAAACAAATTAATGCTATAGTTCAATAAACTAGAAAAACAAGAACCAACCAATCCCCAAATCAGTAGAAGGAGAGAAATAACAAAGATCAGAGCAGAAATAAGTGAGTTAGAGATTAAAAAAAATACAAAAGATTGATAAAACAAAGAGTTGGTTTTTCAAAAAGATAAACAAAATCAACAATCCTTTAGCTAGACTAATGAAGAAAAAGAGAGAGAGAAGACTAAAACAAATAAAACCAGAAGTTTAAAAAGGAGGCATTACAACTGATACCACAGAAATTCAAAGGATCATAAGAGTCTATTATGAATAATGATATGCTAAAAAACTGGAAAACTTAGAAGAATTGGATAAATGTCTGGACACAAACAACTTACCAATGTTGAATCATGAAGAATTAGAAGACCTAAACAGACCAATAATGAGTAATGAGATTGAAGCAATAATAAAAAGTTTCCCAATAAAGAAAACCTCAGGACCTGATGGCTTCATCAGACATTTAAAGAAGAATGATACCAATTCTCTTCAAGCTCTTCTGAAAAACTGAAGAGGAGAAGTGCTTCTGAAGTCATTCCACGATGTCAGCATTACACTCATACCAAAACTGGAAAAAGACACAACAAAAAAATCAAACTACAGACCAATATCCCTAGTGAATACAGATGTGAAGATTTGTAACAAAACACTAGTGAATCAAATCCAAAAACACATTAAAAAGATCATTTACCATGATCTAGTGGTATACATACAGGGGTGCAAGGATAGTTTGACATATGTGAATCAGTAAATGTGATATGTCCCATCAACAGAATGAAGGGAAAAAAACATATAATTATTTGAATAGATGCAGAAAAAGCATTTGATAAAATCCAACACTGCTTCATGATAAAAACACTCAACAAGTTAGGTATAGAAGGAATGTTCCTCAACAAAATAAAGGCCTTATATGACAAACTCACAGCTAATGTCATGCTGAATGGACAAAAATTGAAGGCTTTTCCTCTAAGATCTGGAACGAGACAAAGGATGCCCACTTTCTTCATTCTTATTTAACATAGTGCAGGAAGTTCTAGCCAGTACAATAAGACAAGAGAAAGGCATAAAAGTCATCCACATTGGAAAGGATGAAATCAAACTATCCCTATTTGCTGGTGACATGATCATATACACAGAAAACCCTAACGACCAAAAAATTGCTACAGCTAATAAATAAATTCAGTAACATGCAAAATCAACGAACAAAAATCAAAAGCATTCCTATATGCCAACAACAAAATATCTGAAGATGAAAGCAAGAATGTAATCCCATTCACCAAAAAAATGAAATACCTAGGAGTAAATTTAACCAAGGAGGTGAAAGACCTCTACAAGGAAAACTATCAAACATCAGTGAAAGAAAATAAAGAAGACACAAATAAATGGAAAAAATAATCCCTTGTTCATGGCTTGGAAGAATTAATATCATCAAGATGTCCATGTTACCTGAAGCAATCTACATATTCTATGCAATCTCTGTCAAAATACCAATGACATTCTTCACAAAAATAAAAATAGAAATAGAAAGAATTAGAAAATTTGTATGAAACCACAGAAGACAAATATAGCCAAAGCAATCTTAAACAAAAAGAATAAAGTTGGACTTTGCACTGACTTCAAAATGTACTATAAAGCTATAGTAACCAAAACAACATAGTACTGGCATTAAAACAGACAAACTGACCAATGAAACAGAGTAGAGAGCCCAGAAACATACCTACACATTAAAAGCCAACTGATTTTTGACAACGGTGCCAAAAATAGACACTGGGGAAAGAATAGTCTCTTCAATAAATGGTGTTGTGAAAACTGGGTGCACACATGCAGAAGACTGAAACTAGACCCCTATCTCTCACCATACACAAAAATAAACTCAAAATGGATTAAAGACCTAAATTTAAGAACCAAAATAGTGAAATTACTAGAAGAAAACATAGGGGAAACACTACATGAAATGGGAGTGGGCAGTGCTTTTTTTGAACAAGACTACAAAGGCACCAGCAACTAAAGCAAAAATAGACAAATGCAATTAAAGCAAATGAAAATGTTCTGCACAGCAAAGGACATAGTCAACAAAGTAAAGAGACAACCTACACAATGGAAAAAAGTGTTTGCAAACTACACATCTAATAAGGGGATAATACAGAACATATAAGGAACTTAAAAAATTCAACAGCAAAATACCAAATAACCCAACTGAAAAATGGACAAAGGACCTGAATAGACATTTCTCAAGAGAAGACATAAGAATGGCCAACAGGCACGTGAAAAAATGCTCGACATCACTACTCATCAAGGAAATGCAAATTAAAATCACAATGAGATATCATCTTACTCCAGTTAGAACGGCTATTACGTGAAAGACAGAAAATAACAAATGCTGGTGAGGATGTGGAAAAAAGGGAAATCTTATACATTGTTGGTGGGAATGTAAATTGGTACAGCCACTGTGGAAAACAGTATGCAGATTCCTCAGAGAACTAAAAATTGAACTGCCTTATGACCCAGCAATACCACTTTTGGGTATATACTGGAAGGAAATGAAATCAATATATTTAAGAGACTCTATGTTCATTGTACCACTCTTAACAATAGCCAAGAGATGGAATCAACTTAAATGCCCATCAACAGGTGAATGGATAAAAAAACCAAACAAACTGGTATATATACACAATGGAATACTACTCAGCCATAAACAATGAAATCTTGTCATTTGCAAGCAACATGGATGGAACTAGAGACCATTATGTTAAGTGAAGTAAGCCAGGCACAGAAAGACAAACACTGCTAGATCTCACTTATATGTGGAATCTAAAAAAAAAAAAAAAAAAAAAAGTGTTCTCATAGAAGTAAAGAGTAGAATAATGGTTACCAGAGGCCGGGTGGGGAAGCATCTAGGGGAAGTGATGGATTAATGGGGTACAAAGCTATGTTATTTACCCTAAGTGAATCAATGTACAGTATATGCACGTATTGAAATAACACACTGTACCCCACAAATATGTACAAATAAACGTTAAAAAAAAGATGAAGTGCAGTGAAGTGATTATCTTGTGCAAAGTCACATGTTTAGTGGCAGAGTGGGAAAATCAAACCCATGCTGAACATTTAAAGTCTTCTTCTGGCCACTGCTTCTATTTAGAAATCCTCCACTCTGGCCCAATAGGTCTTTTTATGTTCTCCAGGCTCTCCATCAGGTTTCTGTGTACTAATGTTCCATTAACTTGAGACCCAGTTCTTAAGATTGTAACTTAAGATCCAGCGAAGTCCCATCTTCATTCATTTGTCTATCCATGCAGTCACTTAACATTTATTGCATACCACAGGCACTGTGTTAGGTGTCACTGTGAATCCGTTCCCAGCATATGCTGATTGTTCCCTGACCATCACACCATCTGTTGTATATTTGTCTCACCAGCTAGATTGTAAATCAGTGGTTCTGATTTAGTGGTGGTGCTGTCCTTTTAGGGAACATTTGCAAATGTGTGAAAATCTTTGTTATTGTAATGACTATATGTAATGACTATAATGTATATTATAATGAGGTGCTACTGGCATTTACTGCCCAGAGGCTGGGATATTACATATTGTACAGTGTATGGGATAGTCCTGCACAATGGAGAACTGTCCTACCCAAAATGACAATAATGCCCTCCTCCAGAAACACTGCTGCAAATGGATCTAGGGCAAAGATCTTCCTTTTTATAAATTCTCTGTGTCTTTATCAAAACTGGTATCCTACTCATACAAAGTATTGGTTGGCTGTAATAATGATATTCTCTTGATTAACCAAAAAGTTTAAGTAACATTTTCAGAGGCAGATTCCTCAACAGAGATGTGGAATGTGATGATTTTTGAGACTGATTTAGATGAAAGAAAATGATGTTTTCTGAATTAGAAAGTCTTCTCCCCACCCATATGTGAAATCTTGAGGTTATAGGAGTACAAAAACTCCTTGCTTGATTCATAAAACATTCCCCCCAAATATTTCTGTGAATCTCTTAAATAAGCTGGTAGAGTTCACTGCTGTTACTAGAATTATATCCACTTGTTTAGTAGTCACCAGGCTGTGAACCAGGATCACAATCACTTCAAGATCCATTAATTCAGGCTGGCTGGTTAGCTCAGTTGATTAGAGCATGGTGTCATACCACCAAGGTCAAGGGTTTGGATTCCTAAACTGGCCACTCACTAAAAAAAAAAAAAAAAAAAAAAAATCTATTAATTTTAAGCAACTTAACAAGATGATAAAAGATGGTTGAGAGAAGCTAAATAGCCTCATCTGTAGTGGTCATTTGTCATTTGGTTGTCCAGTATCTAATCCCCCTTCTTATTCTTGGGGAATCCCTCATAATGTGTACTCTTGGTGAGAGGGAGGATTTCCGTCTTGCCACTTCTTGGATGCCAGGGCATGAGCACATGCTTTAGGCTTAGACAATCAGGTCTTGGATCCCAGGACCCTGGCTGTCAAGTGAGTGACTAAAAGATAAAAGGGCAATTGGAATATATTCATGACAGTAGGAAGTAATGTCTTTTGTTAATGGTAGCAGTGTTCTGCAGCAGGGGTGGTACTACCCCAGCTGACTGTTCTTGCTAGAGATACTGTTTCTCCTGCTTCCTGGTCATCCAGAACCTCCTGGGTTACTGCAGCAGAGACTGCCAAATTCCCATTATCCATTCTCCTTTTCTTCCTTTTTTAGAAATAGATCCCGTACATCCCAGGAATTAGCTTGGCATTTAGCTGTCGAGCTAGAGACTAGGTTTTTCTGGCTTCATTCGCTGCCAGGAGTGACCATGTGTATAATTTTGGCCAGTTGGCAGTAAGTGGGAGTGATGTGCATAGCTTTCAGGTCACATTTTTAAAAGGAAGCTGTTTACTCTTTGCTTCCTTTTTCTCCTTTCCATGGGCTGGAGCCTGAATGTGGTGCTGGTGATGCAACCATGCAGACTAGGACAATATCTTAGAGAATGGAAAAACAGGTAGCTCTGCTAAAGAAGCAGAATCTATATCCTAATTAGCACGGTAGCTGTCTTCTTTCCAAACCTAGTCTTCCAATCTCCTGCTGTTCCATGAGCCCTCAATAACTTTCCAATAAATTCCCTTCTTTATTTAGAATTGTCAGAAATCATTTCTGTTGTTTGCAATTGTTTATGGGAGTATTTTAAATAAAAACACCAAAAAACACGGAATTGGCTGAACCTAGGAAGTTGAGTGGACAGTAATGAGGTCTCACTATTCACATCTGGAAAATTATCTGTTCTTATGCCTAGCAGTGGAAGAGCTGATTGACCTAAGTCCTGCTTGGATCTCTTGCCTACAAGAGCAACAGCATTATGTAACTTGGTAGAAAAAACTGAGAATATTGGAGCCTTTTTTCTACTTCTTGCAAGCTTTAGTAAGGTCTTACTAAAGGGGCATGCTTAGACTGAAACTAAAAAGAGAGAGATTAAAAAAAAAGCTCACAACTTTGTGAAGAGAGGCCTTTTATGCAGTAGTGGCTTAAGGTCTAGCAACCTGGAGCCTGGCAGGGTTAAAAAATCTCTTTCCCAAGCTAAAGTTAGTGCAAGCAAAAAAAAAGCAATGAGGAGATGAGAGGAGTCTGATTCCCCCAGACTCCTTACAGGCACCTCCTACTGTGTACCCGCCCTGCTGAGAGCAGAAGCAGTTATTTCTGTCATGAAGATGCAGCTGGGATGTTGCCTTCGGAGAGGAAGTCTGTTAGTGGTGCCTTCCCTGCACAGTCTGGAATTGGCTCAAGATGAAGGCCGTTAAATAAAGGGCTATAGCAGATCCCTGGAAGAGAAAAGTTCCTAGTCTTAGTCTCAAAGTCTATGACTTGGCAAGGTCCTTGCCTTGGTTACTAGTCACATCGGTTGGTTCTGGGATAAAAATAGGATTCACACCAGTGAGAGTTAAGGAGATATTTCTGGAATGTTCTGGAAAGAGAGCTTAACTGATATTCTGTGGGTGGCACCTAGAAAGCTGCTCTTTGCCCCTGAAGTTGAATAAGGAAGCAGGTAGCCCTGGGAGCTACTTGTGATGATGAGGAAGCCAGGCCTAGGATGAAGCTGGGTCTGTGGGAGGCTGAGAAGAGAGAAGGAAAGAAACTGGGTGTTTCGTGATATGATTGAGCTGCTATATGTAAAGCCTAGCCTAAAGCCCTCTTTATCTCTGGACTTTTTAGTTAAGTGAGCTAATAAATCTGCTTTGCAATTTAATACAGGCCAAACTGAATTTTCCGTTAGTTACAATGCAAACTATCATATGTGATACATCTTTTTCTAAATCACCTAACTTAGAAGCTTGGCCTTTTAACATTTGAGATTCTGCAAGGTCTATGTCAATATTACCCAAACTTGTTAATGATGAGTCTTTGTCAATGAGAGATTATTATAAGTGCTGAATATCTGACATTATGTCCAACTTTCATCAAGAATTCAATATCATCTTAGTTAAGATCTGAGTGGTTCTTATATATGTCTCTAAAACCCCAGGCACCTTCTCATTTACCTTTACAGTTACCCCAGTCAACTCTGTCAATAACATTCCAATTTAAGGTACTTCCTGGGGCAACACACTTCCCAAAGTCTGCCTTCAAACTTTCTACCTGCAATGAGAACTTCTGTCACCTTTAGTTCCAGGAGCCCTGAGTGAAGTCACCAAAACAATCAATATATTTAATGTCTCTCTCACTTTTCCTTGGGAAAGATTTGGAGCCAATAAAATATTCTTATATAAATGTCACCAAAACTGGTATGCACCTTTCTCTGAAAAGAAAGTTTATGTTATTGCAACAAATAACATATATTATACTTGCAAAATCACTGTGAAAAACTTTGTTCCAAAAATGGTGCCAGATTACTCTTTAACATGGCTAGTAAAGATCCATGAGGAATCTGATTCATTCGATAATCCTTGAATGGGGAAACTGAGTTATGAGTGGAGTTCATAGCCAGTTACTTCTGTCCAGAGAGATTACAAGGGGCATTGGATCATTTCCTTTTTCAAGCAGGCACCTGTCTGAGGGCTAAACCCTCCAAATCTGCTTATTCATATATATAAAAAAAGAATCACTGCACAGAGGGCTTAGACAAAAGCGGTGACACCTGAGTGCTGTGTAAGGGTATTTTGAGTAGAGAATTAAGAACAGAATAACTCTGGACTCACCTCTAGGTCTTTGATCAGTCCTGATATTTCTACATCATAGCTAATTAAAAAAAACCAAAAAACGAACATTAGGTTTTACTTAAAGAAGAGAATCACCCCAAGTTGTAGCAAGTGCCTATTACACCAGTGAAAATCCTCAGGCAGTAGAGGTGATGGGCCTTCCTAAACCTTAAGAAATAAAGGATACACCACTGATGTTGTTTACTCTCTTTTGGAGCTCAATAAAGTTAGTGTTAATCCAGTGATTTTAAAATGACTTGATGAGAATACACTTTGGAGTAAGTCATCCTGTATGCAGAAAGAAAATGCATTTTGTTTTGACACCTCTTCTTCTGCTCAGAAATTATGATCTGTGCCCTAGGCTATCAAACATCAGTGCACAAAATTATTCGCAAAGGGTTTATGGTTCAAGTGGTAAATCTAGGCATTTGCAAAATGTTGACCCAAGTGAGTCAGCATAGAAAGGTTGATCTTTCAGTCTGATGAAAATATAATTTTATGGATGTCAAGTTGAAGTTCAAAAGTGACACATCGTGTCACACAGATAAATAGTTTTGCCAAAAGCAATGTCATAATTCATAAGCACTTGTCTGGCCAATAGTAACTATCAGGCTGATTAAGCAAAGTGCTTGCTCATAAAGGCAGTCTTTATTCTGTATTATACATTAGTCTTTTTTGAATAATTAAGATTGCCCTATTTAAAAACTAAAATTAATACTGCAAGCCAATATCCAACACAAAAATACTTACATATGTGCTTTTTTACCCTCACAAAGATTAATTTTAGAATAATACCAAACAATAAAATGTGAATATTTGATATTATTTTCCTCATGGTCTCCCCACAGACCACCTGGATAACAATGCAGGGGGTAAAAATGATTAAATACAATAATAAGTAAATAAAAAAATAAAATACCTGTGTGGTCAAAATGCTTTTTAATGCTGAGGAGGAAACAGACTTGTAAATAAATAACCTTCTTTACGTTCCAGTCCAGACTGGCCTTCCTGCAGATAGTTTGCAGTCCCCCCGTCCCCACACGTACTTCTCAGGGTTCTTGGGCCAGCCAGCCAGATCCAGTAGCACAGAGCCCCTGCGTCTCTCTGGGAGCCCCCGTGTCCCTCTGGGAGCCCCCGCGTCCCTCTGGGAGCCCCCGCGTCTCTCTGGGAGCCCCCGTGCTCTTTTCTGTCTCCGTTCCCTGCACACTTGTCATGGTTGTTTTGTCTGGGATGGTCTTCTCTCCCACTCTTCTTGTGGAACTTCTGTTCCTCTCTCAACACTAAATTTGGTTTCTGCCTTTTGAAAACATCTCTAAACTTGCAGGGGAGAACATTTTTTTTTCCTCGTGTAACTTGATTGTACTGTTATCACCCTCATTGCTTTGTTTTTTTAATTCTTAATGTTTTGAATTTTTTGTTTTTTTAATTTTTATTTTTTAACTGTAAATTGAAAAATTATAGTTGTATACATTTATCTGGTACAAAGTGATGTTATGATTTATGAATACAATGTGGCATAATTAAATCAAGCTAATTAACATATCCATCACCTCAAATACTTATTTTTGTGGTGAGAACATTCGAAATTTAATCTTAGCAATTTTGAAGTGCACAATACATTATTATTTACTACTTACCACACAACGCAATATATCTCAAAGTAAAACAACAACAACAACAAACAAAAAAAAAAAAAAGAGAGAAAGAAAAAACTCCAACTTATTCCTCTTGTCTAATTGAGGCTTTGCGCCCTTTGACCATCCGCCCCTATTCCCTCCACTCTTGCAGCCTCTGGTAACCACCATTCTACTTCCTGCTTCTATGAGTTTGGTTGTTTTAGATTCCACATATAAGTGAGAACATGTTGTACTTGTCTTTCTGTACCTGGCTTATTTCACTTAGCATAATGTTCTCGTTTCACCCATGTTGTTGCAAATGCCAAAATTTCTTTCTTTTTTTAAGGCTAAGTAGTATTGCATTGTGTATATATGCCACATTCATTCATCTGTTGGTGGCTACTTAGGTTGCTTTTATAACTTGGCTGCTGTGAATAGTTCAGCAAATGAACAGGCTTGCAGGAGGAGCTGAAAGGTTAGGTGGAGTTAGGGGTCTGGATAGACGGGATCGGCTGCTTCACTCAGCGGAAATGCACATTTGGGGTTTGCCTCCCTGCCTTTGATTGGCCTTGAGATAAGATTTGAGGCTGGGTTGAGCACTGCTTAAACTCCTGAGTGTGTGGCAGATTTAGCCTCTGCTTTTTGCCGAAATTTGGTGTGGCGGTTGTCTCCCTCCCTGGGCAGGGTCTGGGGTTGGGCTTTGAGGTTGCACGGGGCGCTGTTAAATTCCCACGCGTGGTGCAACTAGCTCCTGCTCTTTGCCGTTTCTGTCCTGGGGCTAGCCCCCAGGTAGGGTGGAAGGCTGGTCCTGGAGGCTGGTTGTCTAGGTATTCAAGCCAGGTAGAATATCTCTCCACTTCTGGGAGTGACCAGCTCGGCTTTGCAGGTGACTATGCTGTCAGCTTGTACCTCTGGTTGGGTGCCACCGCTGGCACAGAGATCTGCATGCTGATTATTGTGAGCTCCGCCTCCTTGCTTTGTTTCTACCTGACCCACGTGGTCTAGCCCTGCCATTTCCTCCTGTGTTGCCTTTGAGGTGAAATGGGAGTGGGCTCCCTGGGCAGCAGCTGGAATGCTAGGGAAGCTGGCTCACTGCCTCCGATTCTCTTTTCCCTCTGTAGAAACCACGGGCCCTGCAGAATCCTCTCTGGGTGGCGCTCTGCTGACTTGGGGGAATGGGAGGGATGATGCCTCAAAGTGAGACTCTTTCTCCCATTCTTTCCATGCAGTTTTTATTCTGTTTTGTGGATCACGCAGGTGACTCAGGCTTATTTTCAAAAAAAAAAAATTTTTTTTTTCAGTTTTTATCAAGATGTTCCTATCTGTAGATAGTTGCCAGTTGAACTTTCTGTGGAGTAGTGAAGCCTGGGGCCTCCACCTCTGCCATCTTGCTGACGTCACTCCCCTATCCTCGTCACTATGAATTTAGGAGACTATCTCCTCTGCTATACTCTTTGCGGGCGGGGTTCAGGTATTTTACTTTCTGTGTTTACACTGCCCAGCACAGTGACTGGTATGTACTAAGTAGTGAATGAACAATTGAGATTTAAATAGAGAGGCAACTGAGAAAGGTGAGCAGAAGGGCATTGTAGAAAAGCAAGGTTCTCATAAGCTACCTCCTTCTAGACTCAATTCAAAATTTAACCTGCTCAAAAATCTATCCCAGAATAATAGCCTGCCTGCTCCCTAATTCTATAGCGATCAATCTTTTACTTGTCATTCTCCCAGCTGTTAGAGATACTCTTTGTATCAAACGACTTTGCCCTTGTAGACATACTACTTTGCATTTTTAACATCATGTTATTAATAATTTTGCCTTCTTAGGCAAAATTTTTAGGACTTCTTAATAAAATTTTTTCCTCCTCAAATTGCAGTACCATTTTATCTTTTTTTCTCCTAACTCTCCTCCTTCACGTTATATTAGTGCAGTGTCCTTCTTGTAGGAGGAACTGAGTACATACTTGTTGAAGGGATGAAATTAAAGAGATTATCAGGTATCTTGAAATTTCTGTTCTTTGATTTTTTTCTCTCATCTGATTACATAACAAGAAATCAAAATGGTAGTAGGTACATCTTTAATTTTAAAAACTTGATTTATATTCAAAAAGTTAGATGGTTATTATCTTAAATTTATAAGAAAAGCTGCTCTTTGAATTTTTGTGAAAAGTAAAGGTCAAACCAAAAATAATAAGGTGTATTTATATTGGCTATTCCTGTAAGTCATGAAACAGAGTGGAAATGTATATATATATTTTCTGTGGAAAGAGCTTTTGATCACAAATCATTCTTTTCAGACATCCTTGACAAATTGATTTAGCAAGGACATTTTTTGAAAAATGGATTTGCTGATCTTTTCTTTCAGGATTTCATTTGTTGCATTTCTTGAAATAATACAAGTGAATTTCTTAATTCCTAATTGATTTGACCTTTGAAAGTATGCAGAAAGCTGGTGAGAAAAGGAGAGGGCTATTGTAATGTCATTATTAGGAAAATTCTTAGTTTCTTTAAATTTAGGCAATTCAATATTATCATATTTTCTTGGCACACTGAAAATGCATGCCTTATGCATTAATAGCAGATTTATTGCAAATTTGAGGCTTTCTTACAAATAACAGTAGAGAAGTTTCTGGAGTACCAAGCCCATATGTGGAGAGGCTACCCGTTGACAAGACAAACTTCATACTTGTCATTTTGTGTCTGCTAAGCAGGTATAAATGGCAGGGAAAGTTTCACCTCATTGTCCTAATATATCTTTTATGCGTTCTTGTCCTCTGACCTTTTTCCAACATTTGTCAGCTCATAAAAATACTTTTTCCAATGGTTTAAATAGATTATTTAGAAGCATTTCAACTTTAAGAGAATATTTCTTTTATACTGTCTTTACTAATTAACTCAACAACCTGTGCTAAAAATATTCCACTGGATCAGTAAGCTGCAGGCTGGGCTATCTTGGTAAGGGCTGCAGCATGTCTGTAATTTTGGAACAGATCTAGCTTCTCACTACTTTCAGTCATCTTTCACAAAAATATTATTTTACACTGCATGGTGAATGTGGACAGAATTAGGAGGACCTTTTAGTTTCAAGTCTTTTATCCTATCCATAACCTGCTTCTTGCTTTCAGTTAAACACATGTTATCTGTTGGTTGATGGTTAACATACTGACCTTGCCTCATTCTATTTCCAAAGAATACTGTGAGAAAGATTTCACTTTTTTTTTTTTTTTTTTGCAAAACTTCTCAAAACAATCTCCTGGTATTTGAAAAGTCCCATGCATAGATTTTATCCAACAAAGCACTTGATAATTTATGATGTATGTAGATAATGCGAGAAGTGGAATTGAATTCGCTCAATTTGTCATGTTTTGCTTTGGGGATTTAAAAAGTGGTTTTAATTTTATCTGTATACAGAATCATTTTTCCTGACATGCCCTTTCCTTTGTGGATTTTGGTAAGTTGTTTCTCACAAAATGTAGAATCACTCAGTTTCATTTCAGCATTACATTTTTACACTGTTTACTTCATCACACTGATTGAAGCATAAATTCAAGGCTCTCTGGGCTGATCCAAGGACGAAACCTTTTTGATTAGACGAGAAACAGGCTGTTGTAAGATATAAAAAAAAACTTTCTTCAGCTTTAGCTTAGGAACTAACTGTGGAGGTGGAATTTCTAGAATGATGTCAGTGTAGAGAGGGGGGGAGAGAGAGAGAGAGAGAGAGAGAGAGAGAGAGAGAGAGAGAGAGGTGATGTTGAGGCCTGACATGCCTTACAGAATGAATATAATGTAAAAGAAAACTGAAGAGTTTAAGGAACAACCGGTAACTTTTTTTGCTGACTGAAAATTCTTGTTCATTTTTTTCAGGCCAGGCATTGCAGAGGATACTAACCAGGATGAATGCACATAGTTCCAGTCCTCTAGAAGCTCTCAAACATATGAAAAACAACAATTTTAGGTGGAAGCATATGAATTTTGGCAGTTTCATCTACTTTAACCTATTCAAGGCAGAGTAAGAGGCTAAATACAAGAAAGATTCAGCAATGGGAGTTCAAGGGAGAATGAAATCTTACTCAGGTGGAGGAACCAGAAAGGTCTTCATGGGAGAGACAGTCTTCGAGATGAGTCTGAACAGAAGATGGGATATCAACGGCAGAGATAGGATCAATAGGAGAGCTTGAGTTCTACAGAAGTGAGAATCCCCAGGGCATGTTCTGAAAAGAACAATAATCCATTCTGGCTGAATTCTAGGGGAGAGAGGGGTTGCTGATGGGGGCTTTGAATGCCAGGCCAATGGTAAGCAACATGGATGATTTCTGAGTAGAGGAAAGGTTTGATTGGAACTTCTTGTAGGAAGAGTCTGATGTCTCAGAATAGTTCAGTATGCCCTACCTCACTTCCTCTGCCTCTGCCTTCCCCATTCCTCTCAGCTGGGACTCATGAATATGACACATAATTACTGAGACTTTGCCACATGGGTACTGTCCTAGGCTGTAGGATTTAAAGAAGAGAGATATATAATCCCAGCTATGGGTGGAATGTGTCCCCCAAAGTTCCATGTATTAGCAACTTAATCTCCACTATAACAGTATTACAAAGGTGGGAAATCCTATTATGGTAATTGAAAGGTGAGGCCTTTAAGAGGTGATTAGGTTGTGAGGACTGTACCCTGGTGAGTGGATTAATCCATTCACAGAGTGATAGGTGTGGTTCTGATGGCTTTATACAGAAAGTCAGTGAGCAGGTTAACCTTCTCTCTTGCTCAGCCACTCCTACCATGTGATAGTCTGCATTGCTATAGAGTCACCACCAAAGAAGGCCCTCACCAGATGTGTCCTCTGGACTTTGGACTTCCCAGCCTCCAAAACTGTATGAAATAAATTTTATTTCCTTATAAATTACCCAGTGTCAGGTATTCTGTTATAAGCAACAGAAATGGACTAATATAATTCCTGTGTGCAAGGGGCTTATATTGATATCCACCAAGTCTGCTTCCTGAACTGGTGCCTTCCTGTGGTTTGCCCCCAGTGCAGTGAGGTGAGTATTTACATGGTATTCTGTGCAGTTGTGCTTTGGCACATGGGTTGGCCAGGGTTCCCCAGAGAAATAGAACCAATAGGAGAGATCTATATCTATATCTGTATCTGTACCCATATACATCTGTGTCTTTACCTATGTATCCAGAGGAAAACTTATTATAAGGTACTGCCTCCCACAATTATGGAGGCTGAGAAGTCCCATGACCTGACATCTGCAAGCTGGAGACCCACAAAAGCAAATGATGTAGTTCGAAGGCCTGAGAGCCTGAGAGCCAGTGGTGTGGATTCCAATCTGGGTTTGAAGGCCTGAGAACCAGGAGCACTGAGGGAAGGAGAAGGTTGGAATCCAAGCTCAAGCAGTCAGGCAAAGAGCAAATTCAATCTTATTCTATCTTTTTGTTCTATTCAGGTCCTCAATAAATTGGATGATGCCCACCCACATTGGGGAGGGCCATCCACTTTACTCATTCTACTGATTCAAATGCTAATCTCTTCTGGAAACACTCATAGACACACCTAGAAATAATGTTTAATCAGATATCTGAGCATCTCATGGGCCCAGTCAAGTTGACACATAAAATTAATCCTCATAGGGAGCTACTGACATGGTGTGCCCTAAGCGTTGTGCAAGGTAATGGCAGAGTTACTAAGTCTTGGGAGAGGCAATCATCTCTGGTTCTGAGCTCATCACTGCTGTGTCGGTCTTGACACTGACCTAGAAGTAAATGTGGTGTCATGGAAACAGTCCTAAATTACAGGTTAGACGGTCTGTGTTCTAAACCTGACTCTACTACTAACTAAAACTGTGATCTCATGTCAGTGCCTTAACCTCTCTGAGTCTCAGTTTTCTGATTCTTAAGATGGGTATAGTGCCACCAGCTCTGTCTACCTTGCTGAGATCAAATGAGATATGTGTAGGTATTCATGTTTTCACTGTTAAAAAGTCCTATGCACTTTTTTTTTTTTGCTTTTTTATATCTACGTTAGTGAACATTGCTGTGGAACTTACCTGCTGTGTTATTACATAGGGAATATTGCTTAATTTTGAGACTTAAAAAATACCTAGTAAACCACCCAGGAAAGCTTAAATTTGCCTCTAGTGTCAGGCACTAACTAAAAAAAAAAAAAAAAAAAAAAAAAAAAATTAAAGATTATATCAAATCTAGGCCACAGCTTAGCCCTAGAACTGGCAATAGGACTTTAGCGATAAAGCCACTGTAGCTATTTTTCCTGCATTGAATTTGCTAAAAGCAATTTCCTGTTTTTTACCCAGGTAGACAGCCCTAGTCCCCAAGCGGATCATTAGGTTGGTGTTCCATGGGCAGTCTCTTTCCTGTTATTTGCTGGCAGGATGAAGGCACAACAGCAGACGGGGAAGGTTCAGCCTCACCTTTGTTGTTAATACCAAGAATCTTATTAAAGGCTAAGGAAATACACGATCAGCTAACTCCTTGTGTTACTAAAAACTGATTTACCAGCATCACATCAAATATTTACCTTGCCCTAAGCTACCAGTAATTACAAGCTGATATTGTTCAGGCTCAAACAAACACAGAGTAATGAATTTCTGCTAATTATTAGGCACTGATGAAAATTGTGATTTCCCCCCTTCAGGAGTTATCTTGGGCATCTCATCTTTCTGCACAAGGGAAAACTTCAGTTGATATGAATATATTCAGTGCTGCCGGAAAGCACTCCAGTGGTGTCAGCCAGAAATAATTACCAGCGTGTCTGGGAAAGTGATTAAAATGGCTTAAAATTAAGATTTTGGTTTGCTATAGTTATTTCTATGTAAATATGCCACATTTTTCAACTGACATGGGCATCTTAATTAAAAACCAGTGAACATTTTAGAATAACAAGAGATTTTTAAAATCTACTAAACCTCACACTGTAAAATATAATGATTCTTGCCTTAGCTGCAAATGAAAGTAATCTTTCTCCTTGTTGTAGTTCTTACTGGGCTTTTTAAAAAGTTACATTGCAGACTATATTGAATCATGTATTTCCTGATGGAATAGTAGTATATTTCAGATGCTTTTCTTTACTTTGCAGGCCCTCTGTTCAAAGCAGGGAGAGGAGTGAGTCTGCTGTCTGTCTGCCTGTCAGTGAGAGACAGGCAATGGCTTCTTATTTTTTCCCTGCAGTCGGCAACAGCAAGAGGCCTCGAGAGATGACTGATGTTTTCACTCCTAACTTGAAGGGAGAAAAGAGTACAGAAAACTACAGTGGGCCCAGACCCAAGCCCCACCTTGAAGCCTTCCTTCTTTCTTTGCAGTAAATATTTCTTGTTTGTGTTTCCCTTAACTCTCCAATTTAATCATATATGGAGTGTCCAAAAGGTACACCAAGGAAACTTTAATACTCTGCAATTCCTTTAGGCCCAACCTCAGAAATTAATGGTGAACCAAGGATTTTTATGGTGGTCACAAACCCAAAAGGTAGCACCTGTTTTCTCATTCCGTTTCCCCCCCTCTCCTTGTTGGGAGAATGTGCTCTATGCGTATTCTCTCAGTGGTTACCCGAGCTATTTAACTTGCATGCTTAAAGTCCAAAGCTATCTAGGTAACATCTATATTACATCAAAATGCCTTTAGTGACTTAATCCAAGGCAGGAGTAAGGTAGGTGTAGGAATAAGGTAGGAATAATTCTAGGAGTTGTTGCAAGATCAGTAGGGAAGAATTTATACTAGGGAGAACTCCTGGTGAAAACAGTTCCATTCTTAGTCTACTCCTCTCCTCCCTCTTTACATGCTCCCCTGGGCAAATATGGTAATTCCAGGGCTTCATCTGTCCCGTATACATGCTAATGCCTTCCCAACCGCTTCTTCAGTGCAGAACTCTCCTGTGAGATTCACATCCTGCCATCGGCTGGATATTGCCACCTCAGGGTCAAAACATGTCTATAACTGCATCTCTTTCCCACCCTTGTCTTACACAGGACAGTCATTAAACTCCTTGCTCATGTTCCTAATCTTGGGCATTGGTACTTCCATTCAGCCAGCTGCTGGAGCGGGAAACCTAGCACTATCCTTGACGACTCAGCATCTCGCATTCCTCATTTCTCCGAGTTCCCGTTTCCATTCCTAACTACTTCTCAGTTCTGACCGCTTCTACCCCATCTCCAACTGGTACTCATTTACATCTGTTTTTAACCATGTCTTGCTTGGGCTAATCACCTCCTAAGTCCCCTCCCAGAATCTCTCTCCTCCAATCCTTGTATTGCTTCTTTCCATCTATCCATTGTCCTATTGCCTCTTGCCTGATTAGGAGTCTTCCATCATTATTCCGCACCTACAGCTAAAGTTCAAACTTCTATCCATGATATGGGGGGCATTAGATTGTGCCCTCTACCCCCAGCATCCATTCACTCCTCCAGTATCAATAGCATCCTTACGGATTTTCTATTTAAAATTGGAGGCATAGTGGAGCCTGGAACAAAAGGAAAAATCAGTAATATGGATCCTGTCTTTATTTAAAATTGTGGTATTTTGTTCATCACAGATTTCTTTGCATTAATTTTGATTTAAAAATATATTGCACTAAAATAATACTTATTTTGATTACTGAGTTTCTGGCTGTCTCATTTAAAATTTGTGCCTGAGGTGGCAAGTGACTCACTTGCTTTATTCTAGTCTGGGCCTTCTGCGTGATTCTGGAAATTTCTATGTTGAGTCTGAGAATGAAGGGAACCCAGCAGAAGGCTTGGGAGAACTTGAGCCCTGATGACATTATTTAAACCGTGACTCCAGCCGTGCCTGAAGCCTACACCTGGATCTTTCAGTTTTGTGAAACAATAAATTCCACCCCCCTTCTTTTTTTTGCTTAAGCCTATCTTTTTTCACTCACAGCAGAAAAGTTCTTGAATGATAAATGGGGCATACAAGGCTCCCTGTGTCATGGCCCTTCCTTTCACTTCTCCAGCCTCACCCCTCACTTCTTCATAAGAGCATGCTGCGCCTCTGTTACACTGCACAACGTGCTGCTCCCTGAACATGCTGTGCTTTTTTGTGCTGTGTTCCTCCGTGCATGGGGTTCCCTCTTCTGGGAATGTTCTTCCCCACCTGGTCTATCTGGTGAAATCCCACACATTCTTTAATATGCAGTTTAAATGTCACCTCAGGTGTGACTGAATCACATCCATGATTATTTTCTTTTGTTCTGGGGCCTTTCTTTAAAAAAATTCAAACATATGAAATAACAACTCATACAGTTGTTGTGCTATTTAATTCTCTACTCAATCTGTTCTCCTTTGCCGAGTTAGACTTTTCCTCCCCAGATGATGTCGTCTAAAATATAATGCAACTTAACTGCAGAAATTAAAAACTTGGAGCACTGATGATAAGTAATGCCAAATTCTAGAGAGGCCCTGAGTTCCTTTTCTCTTTCTTTATCCTTTTTCTTAATACACACTGGCCCAATAATAGAAACTTTCTTCTTATAAAATAAATATGGCATTTAATAAAAAAACGGTGAATGCTGGGTTTTATATATTTTAGCCACTCCTAAAAGTCTCATCATTATGGAAAGAAAATGAACAAAGGAAATCGTTTGGTAGACCTTAGACTTCTGAGATTTAAATACCCTCTTGCATGGCATTTTTTGGTGCATGAATTCACAATTAAATACAGATTGTAAACTCCTTGGAAGAGCGTTTTTTTCTTCAAGCTTATATTTTACCCTGCACACTTAGCATCTTCCAAACATATGCTACCTCAGCTGCTAGATGGGGAAAGAGAGTCATCTCTTTACAAGGTTAAAACCCAACAACGTGCCTTTCCAGATTTAACAAACTCACCCTCTTTCCTACAGTTCTAAATTTTGCACTTGGATTTCCTAAGCTATGGAAGGGTAATAAAAACATAAAAAGACAAAGGCAAGGCTGACACTCGAAGATCTTTCCAGGGTCCTCAGGGACTGAAGTTTGAGCATCGGAGTTTCTGCTAACTGATGCACGTGCTCAGTCCTTCAAGGCCCCTGGTCCAGGTGTGACCCTGCTGGGTTCCTGGGCCTGCTCTGGGAAGACTCTCCAGGTGTGAGTGTCTTAACCCTTTCCCAGAGCCTCCTGTTATCACTCCAGGTAATGAATGTGAGGGATGGCAGGTTCCATCAAGGTACAATGACATTGGAATTGACTTCTGGAAAAGGGGAGGTGGGTAGCAGTGACAGGGCTCGCCTTAGGGAATATTTTGAAGTAGGCCCCTCCCAAGTCCCTCTCTGCATCCCTGTTTCTTTGCCACTTATGGGTCTCCTTTGCCCCATCCTCTCATGCTCTTTCCTGCGTGTATAAATGTCCCCATTCTGGGCTCTTTCATATCTGCTTTCCTCAAAGAGGCACATGCTCCAAAATTACCTCCCCTCCCTTCTGGAACAGCAGTGCCTATTAATGGCAAAGGAGACCTAAGGGACCATCTTGCCAGTCCATTAATATCTCCCATTTAAAATAATATCTAGGTTTTCGATCTCTTTATCAGGTTTTGAATGTGGTCTTTGATTACAAATGTATTAGAATTTTTTAAAAATTGTGGATTAATGTTGAATTTTATCAAATAATCTTCTGTATTTATTAAGATGGTCATGTGGTATTTTAAAGAATTCATTAATGTTGTAAATTATATTTATGGATTTTCTAATATAAAATCATCCTTGCATATTGGGAAAATCCTAACTTGATTATGGAATATTGGGGGATATACTGAAAATATTGCTCCATTGTCTTATGTCTCACATAATTGTTGAAAAACTAGATATGAATCTTCCTTGTTCTTTTTTAATATTAGTTTCTCATTCTTTCTGTAAAACCTAGAATTTTCTATTTGTTTTTGACATTTTTACATTTCACTAAGAGTGAGGTTTTTCTTATTTCTCTTCATTGTCACCCTATGGCACTTTCAATCTAATATTTCATTTAAAAAAAATTCAGGAAATTTATTTTCATTATTTCTTCAAATATTTCTAATCACCTTTAAAAAACATTTTATCTTTGAAATTTCAAACATACACAAAAGTAGAGACCCTCTTTTCTTCTACGTTTTTCTTTGTCCAAGATTCCTATTATCTAGATATTAGCACTTCTACTTCTAGCTTCCATTTTTCTTAGGTTCTATTTTATTTCTACTTATTATTCTGTTTATTTCTATTGCTTTGTCTAATCTTTTTTCCTTCTGGGAAATTGCCACAATCTGTTCTTCCAGTTCTTCGATTTGCCCTTGGGGTGTTTCTTTTTTTTTTTTTTTTGCCCTTAGGGTGTTTCCATTCTGTCATTTATTTCTTCTACTGTGTTCTTTATTTCACTATGGTATATATATATTTTTTCCAAAATTACAAGATTTAAAAAAAATTCCTTAAAGATTTTTTTTTTTGATACAATTGAACAGCTGAAACTTTGTCTGTAGGCGAACTGCCCTATTACTGTTTGATATCTCTTAATTCATCGATTTGGAAAAATATATTTCTTAATCTTATTTCTTGATTTTTATATGATTGTTTTTCTTTGCTCTCACATTTTATGAAACAATTTTCTATAAACTTTTCAAGTGCATCTCACACTTTATATGTCTACATAGGACTCTCACTTTTGATTTCCAGACTTTTTCCATAGTCTTTTTTTAAAAAATCTCAATTAATACTATTATCATCTTCTCTCACTTTCCGCCCCAAACATTGACTCCTCCTTTCATTCTTCATATCAGCAGGTCTAGTTAGCACTTCCTCTGAAATTCTGACGTTTGAGAATTAGATGAGACTTCCCCCCCGCCCCAAACATTATCTTTCAGAAAAGAGGTAGTTGTTTTATATTTGAGACCTTGCTAAATCTTCCATCTTGCAGAGTACTTCCTGGAAATATTACCTCACTATTGCTAGTAAAGAATATCATCAAAAAGTAAACAAACCTTTAAAAGACCACTTTAAAATATTCAGTAAATGGTCATGCTGTGGAAATTACAATTGTTCTCATAGGGTGAAAAAAAATCTTATGTCATATTATACAAACAATTCTTGTGGTTTAGAACAATTTCCATTGATAGCATTATATATATTCAATCTATAGATTATAGGTTCAATTACAGATCCAATTTAAAAGGGATGAATGTCAAGAAACTTAAAGTGTTGATACTTAGCTCTGGAGCACTCTTGGATAATTCCATAACGTAGCTTTAGCGATGGTGAAGGTACTGATGTCATTAATTCAGGTGACAACCCTAAAAGGAGCAGCGAGGCAGAGTGAGTTGCACTGAGGCTGGAGTTCTGTGGGCGGTGAGTGAGCGAGCGAGAGCATCTTCCCTGCACAATAACAAGATGCTGACCCTCGCTCCCCAAAGAGAACGCAGAGTGGGGGTGAGAAGGTGGACTCGCGTGGGAGCCCGAGACTGGGAGCGCAACACCCACCTGGCACGAGGCCGTACCTCCTCAGCACGTGCACAGATGCCACTATGGTATGTTTTGTACCTCATATTTCTGCTTGGTTTTATGTTTTCTCCTCAGTCACAAAACAACTCCCAGGTCAGAACTTCACCCTTAGCCCTCCCACCCCCACCCCCTACTCCAAAAGAATTTACTCTTGGAGGACACTGTCCCCTCCAGGGTTATTCGCCAGCCCTGGGGCTAGGTTGGGGCAAGGGTGGAGAAGCAACTGCCCAGGCCTGTTTAGTCCTCACCTGTTTTCCTCAGCTCCTCCTCTAAGCATACGGTTTCCATTCTGCCTTGATTTCACTCCAGGGGATGCCTGGATCAGAGGTGGGGCAGGCACAGTTTGTTCTAGGGAGGAGGGTGGTGGGATAAGCAAGGGCCGTACTCCACAGTTGCTTTCCCATTTTAACCTTTCCCCCTGCCAAAGCTGCTACCCGTATAAGCACTTGCTGTGGTTTGAATGTCCCCCCAAGCTCATGTTGGAACTTAATCCCCAACATGGAGGTGGATGGTGGGGCCTTTAAGAAGTGATTGGATTGCAAGGATAGTGCCCTCGTGTGTGGATTGATCCATTCATAGAGTAATGGGCGTGGTTCTGATGGCTTTACAAAGAGACCGAGTTAGGAGGTTAGGTCTCTTGCTCAGCCCATTCTTGCTGGGAGATACTGGTTGCCACAGGACCCTACAGAGAGTTCCCAGCCAGAAGAAGGCCCTCACCAGATATGTTCCTTGGACTCCCAGCCTCCAAAGCTGTAAGAAGCAAATTTCATTTTTTTAATAAATTAACGAGTTTTAGGTATTCTGTTATAACAGAAGCAAACTCATACAGTGTTTGCTCAGAGCAGCGTTTCCTCCCATCCTTCCCTCGCCCCATGGTCTCTTGGAGTTTTTCCCACTTTCAGGAACTGTTGCTCTTGGAAGACGGGGCTCAGCACTTTGGTCCTTTAGCTGTTCCTTGGTTATGCTTCAGTATCAACTCTGAATGGGCTTGCCCAGAGGTAGAGAAAGCCCCAGAACAAATTTTTAAAGCTACTTCTTTATTAGAAATAAATAGCAAAGTATTGCTAAGAAAATTGGGCTACCTTTCAAAAGTTTACTTTGATAACACTTTTAATGTAACAAATACACTGATCCTACTTTCAGCTTCTTTTGGAGCCCACATAACAAATCTATCTTTGGGCCATTTGGTGGGTATGATATAGCCCTCCTGTCCTCACCTGTGTTAACGTGCCCCCACTGGGTTGGAGTCTGGTCATACCAGTCATTTGGCTCTTCCCTTTTACTGAGTTTTGGTTGGTAGCACTTTCTAAAAAATTGGGCCCCTCAATTTATTACAGCCCCTTTCTCTTTAGGGAGCCTGCAAATTTTCCCTGGGGGTACAAGTGAAGGTGATTTGAAACTGAATGTGTCTCTCTCCTGTCAAAGTTCTTTAGTCATTGGCAAACTGTAGCTCCAGACTAAGATTGTTCACCGAACTTTCTCTTTCCCCCAGGGGTTACTTTCCATCTGAGGTACAGTATCCAGGAGATTATTTCTTGATAGCTTGCAAATCAGAGCCGTGGGGCCAATGCCAGTCCAGTCTGATGGGTCATTGTCTCTCACGGGAGGCTAAAGTGGCCTCATGTTAATACCTGACTTGACTTGACTTGAGGACTTTTCCTAGATCAGTGGATATTGAATCTAGGCCAGGCGTCAAACTTAGATGCCCAAAAGGTGCAAAGTTTGAAAAAAGCTGGTAGTATAAAACAATGTGGCAATTATGAAGACTAGATTTGCCCATGCACTGCCAGTTTGTAATATGTGAAACTTACGTTCTACACCAATAGGGAAACTGAGGGTCGAAGAGGTTGTGACAACAAGGAGTAAAACTCACATGCTAGAACCCAGATACTTAACAATTGGGTTTTCTAAAAATCAAATATTTCTGTGAGCAAGAAGAGATCACTCAAAAGAATTATGTTGGAAGGCGCATCTAATTTTCCTGAACAGATGAAAAACATTACAAACAGCTCCGTATTCCTAAAACTGCTGACCACTGAACTTGTGTCTTGTTTATTTGCTAATTGAAAAAGCTCAGGAAATTTTCAAGGAGGAAAAAATATTTTTCCTTAGTATCTCAACGTTTCTGCATGTTTCAAGCATAAAAATTTAATGAGCAAGCAACTTTAACATAATTTGGTTTATAGTCCTGCATTTAAACAATGGTTTTATACCTGTCCTGAATATTTGTAAGTCTTTATTCACAAATTTCTAGTTCTCTCTTAAAGAACCTCTCAATCCCCACACCTTTGGTTCCAGAACTTACTCTTCTCCTTTATCAAAACCCATCTTGTATTGACATTTCTAGTATAGGAAGATAATCTGATAAAATAAATTTAAGCTTTCTTTTGACTGTTCCACAAGGTATTTTTGCTTGGTGTAATGGATGTCTAATGGATCAAGTATTTATCAGATGGTGAGAGAGGCTGTGTGTGAAAATAGGTGGGTGTAGATGCTTGAGTTACAGACAGAGGGATTTAGGAGAGGCCTTGGAGCAGGGCTTATCAATCCTGGCATTACTGACATTTTGAGCCAGACAGTTCTTTGTTGTGGTACTGTCCTGTGCATTGTAGGATGTTTAGCAGCATCCCTGTTTCCTACTCAGCAGATCAATAGATGCTAGTAGCAGTTTGCCCACCCTCCAGTTGTGACAATAAAAAATGTCTCGTGGGTGAGTGTGTACGTGTACATGTATATGTGCGCGTGCACATGTGTGTGCATAAAATCACCCCTGGTTGAGAACTACTCCCTTAAAATATTTTCTTCTTGTAACAACAAATCAAAAACTGTTGCAACAGTAGTATTTTATTGTGTATATTCCATGGGACAGGTGCTACTAAGATCTCTGTGTGTGTGTACATGTGTGTATAATCTCGGTGGTTCTCAAAGGGTGGTTCCTGATTCAGCAGCTTCATAAATTCCAGGCCTCTCCTGCTGAATGAGAAACTGGGGGTGGGGGAGTGAGGGACGGGGCCCAGAAATCTGAGTTTTAGCAAGCCCTCCAGGTGCTTCTGGTGGTTGATTCAGTTTGAGAGTTTGAGAACCTCTGACATATTATATATACAAAATATATAAGGTACAACATACATATATATTATCTATCTGCATAAAATCTTGTTTCATTCTCATGTCTAACTTTGTGTACTTTAAAGATGTTGAAACTGAGGCTCAGAGACATTAGGTAATTTGCCCCAAGTTACCAGATAGACAACCGACTTGTCCAAAGTGACATTGCTAATATCAGAATTTGATAGTCTTCCTTTTCCTGCCTGAGTTTCAGATAAATTAAGAATAAAACAAAGGAATAGCAGAGGGAAGCCAAACAATCACTTTAATTACCAGCACTGGCAAGGTTAGAAGACATGGCTCGGTGTGAGAGCCCAAGAGGCCCGATGGTGGAACCCATGCATTGCGTAGACTGGTTGTTGCAGTCATGGACCCCATGTGCCTGGGAGGACTGTGTTTGGGGGAAGGGCAGCAGAGAATAGCAGCTCCTTCAAGCAGCTCGATTCCCACAAGGAGGCAGAGCAGAGCTGAGTAAAGCATGCCCTGTGAAATCTCCCCAGATGTACCAATCAGATCTTACACTCCAACTCCCCAGGGGTGGTGTGAATACAGGGGCAGAGAGAGTCCGAATTACACTCTTGAGCTCTCTTCCCATAAATGGAATAATCAGGAACGAAGTGTTCCTCCAACAGCTGCCTTGACCTAGCATAGGCTCTTAACATTTTCATGATATTGACTCAGTTTCTGTTCTCTTGCTCTGTTAAATATCTGATGCTGATGGGGGGGCGGGGAGAGGGAGGGGGAAAAAGGAGGAATTAATAAAGGGACATGAGAATCAACTACATTGTATATTTATAAATTAAAATTTAAAAAAATCTGCCTCTCTTCCTTTCTTGCCAACTGGTATCTCCTGACAGATGTTTGTTTTGGCAGCTTTAGATTCATACCAGTTAATTGGCGTGTGTGAGTGTGTGTGTGTGTGTGTGTGTGTGTGTGTGAGTGTGTGTGTGTTGGGGGTAGTGGTGTGATATTGTCAGAAGCACACGGGAAGCATCCAGGGACCTTTGTTTCACATCTGATTCTATGCATTTCTTTGTAAGCTACCTGATTTTTATGATCATTGGTTTTATTTTAAATCTAGAAATAAAGGGTCGATAATAATGAGATAGCACAGTTTTCTATGAGAATCAAATTAAGCAAATGCTAATATTAATATGGCTGTCAGTCATTGTGTACACCTTTCCATTTCTAAATTATCATTAGGCGGCAGACTAACAACAGTTAATTATTAAATGTGTGGTAAATACTCTACAGATGAGTCCTGGCTTCATTGTTCGTGCAGTGGGGTTGTTTTCTCAGGATTTAAAACAATTTAAGGGAACAAAGATAACGCATTGTGAGGGAGACGCTGGGGATCAAAAGATGAATGTGAGCTCAGGATCCATCAAAGGAGACACCCATGCAAACATGTCTCAGTGCATTTGCAGACATTAGCATATGACAGGTAAAGATGTTGCGTAGGTGGGGACTCACGGGGGAGGGTGTTGGGGTGTTGGTCGTGGGGGTGTGTCCTATGTGCTGAAAACCCAGAGACTCTTAATGATGACAGCACTTCACAGACTTTACTACATTTAATCCTCCAATCACCCTATACAGGAAGAATTATTATGCTCATTTTATCAATGTGTAAAATGAGGCTTAGGGGAGTTAAAACTTGCTTAGAATCACAGGCCTAGTGAAAGGCAGAACTCTGCATTTGAACCCAGGTCTATATGACTGATGATCTTACAGTTTTCAGCACTAGGCTTTGCCACTTAACTCTCTAATCAGTACTGTGAGGTCATCAGGCCCTGAGTGGCTGACTTGTACTAATTAAAATGCACATAGGCTGATTTAGGCATAAGAGGTCAATTTACTAATTCACAGTAACAAAGAACTTCACAGGAGCCAGAATGAGCCATATGATTAGGTCCATATGAGCAGATCATTTCCTCCTGTTTCTTGCCAAATCAGTAAGTAGGTCAAAATGAAAGGAATTTAGTTAATCTCAGGAAAGAATGCTCTAGCGATATCACTCCAGAGGCGACCCACCTCTAGAGGCAGCCATGACTTGGGCCAGTGTACTCCAGGTGTGCTGGCTAGGGCTCGCCCATCTAGGTCAGCATCTGTTCTTCTTCCTATGGGGCGGTTCGGAATATTTTCTGTTGATTTTTTTCTCCAGCTCTTTCTTTTTCTGCACTTCAGATATTCCACAGCTTTAACATGGTAATACATTTTTCTTTGAATACTTTCCAATTATTTAATTTGAGGAAGTTATCCAGCTGTTATGGCAGATAACTTCTCTTAGTAAAAGTTGATTTTATAATTTAATTGTCAGGGAATTCTTATTTCTCTTCTTTCCAAGTTCTTGGGAGATAGCTTTCTGTAGTCATCCAGTATCAATAAGATTAATGAGAAAAATGTTAATATATATAACTCAATTAAGAAAATGCACATACTGTAATAATAATGGCCTACAAATATTAATTCTGTTTTGACATACTCTATGTGAACAAAGGCACATATAAGAAAAAATTTCGAACATTTATTGAGCTTCTGTTAGCAATAATAATTTAGCCAGCATTCTCTGGTATAGCTGGTGTTTCTTCTGATTGATTGGTAGGTGACCATGCCGATACTGATGGTAAAATATTTTGAATGTCACCCATGGCTCTACCAGGTTCTGAGCATTGTTCAAAATGCTTTCACATAAATTAGTCAACTGGATTTCAAAGTATTAAATGCTGTTTTCTCCTGCATTTCTGATGGCTACAACTCTGGCACTTTTGAAAGTTAGCATCTACTGAAAATCTACAGTAGTTTGAAGATTAAAAGCCAGAATTGTGATGGTTCATCTTAGGTGTCAACTTGACTGGGCTAGTCAAGGGATGCCCGCATAGCTAGTAAAACATTATTCCTGGGTGTGTCTATGAGGGTGTTTCGGGAAGAAATTAGCACTTAAATTGGTGGACTGAATCAGGTGGCCCTCCCCAGTGCAGGTGGGCATCATCTGATCTACTGAGGGCCCAAATAGAACAAAAAAGGCTAATTCTGTTTTGGCTTGAGCTGAGTCATCCAACTACTCTCATCCTTGGACAACAGTGTTCTTGATTTTCAGGGTTTTGGACTCAGATTGGGACTTACATCATGACCCCCTGATTCTCTGGCATTTAGACTTGGGACTGAATTATATTACTGGCTTCTTGGTTCTTCAGCTTGCAGATGGCACACTGTGGGGCTTCTTGGCTTCCCTAATAGTGTGAGCCAATTCCTATAATAAATCTCCTCTTACACGTATATCTCTATATATCCTATTGGTTCCGCTTCTATGGAGAATCCTGACTCACACAGGGATAAATATGTCCATTACATGTGTATGTATGCATGTGTTTGTGTGTGTCTGTGTGTGTGTGTTTATGGGAGTACAAATTACACAATAGATTTAAATGAAGCCTAAAGCTTGAGGGGACTTTGACATGGATGTCACCGCTGTGACTATAGAAAGAAGTTTGATATATTTTATTTCATGTGGTGACCCATCCTAGGTTCAAAATACTTGAGGGAGTAACACTCCACTTGGGGATCCATTAAGAAATGTTTATTTATATCTAGACCAACCTCTCTTGCTGAACCCTTTTATTCAAAATGTATTCAAAATATAGAGTGGAATTTACACTTTGGGCTCTAAGCTCTGGAAACAAGATTGACATTTGGTTGCACAAGAATTTTTCTTATCAATTTATAATGCAAAACCTGTCATCTAATTTAAATACCGTATTCAAAACAAAAAATCAGACTTTTGGAGGCAGTAGGGATGGGTTGTATTTTGTAGAAGAATTGCTTGACAGCTTCCTGATTTTCTCTGGAGACAAAAGTATTTCTACCAGAATGAAAGTTTTAGTGGGGATGTAATAGCCATAGCTATATTTCAAATGATAGTTGATAGTTATTTTTCTCAAACTGAATTTAAAGGTATACATTTGTTGATTTAAATTGTCCTTCCCACATTATTTGAATTAAATGGTTTTTCAAAACATGAGGGACAGATACAGTCTAGGAAGCCTTCATAAGAATCACAATATGAAGGAAACAATGTCATTTGGACTGGTATGTGAGCTAGTCAGTCACAGACCAACACCTGTTTTTCAACACAGTTTGCTGAGTTGAGGAGGGGTAGGAAAGGGAAATGATTCAAGATGTTCTTATCAACATTTTTATTATTTTACAACAATTTATAAAGATAATGCATGAACAAGAGAGAATATTAAAGCATTGAAGAGGTGTGTAAAGTAAGATAAGAAGTGATTCCTGCTTCACTTTTATTCCTTCACTCATGAGGGTAATCACTATTAATAGTTTGGTGTATATCATTCTAATTCATTTTCTATGAACTTAGAAATATATGTACATGATTATCAGTATGTATGTATTTATGCATGTATATCTTATTTGTATAAAAAAGGAAATTATCCTATAGTATATGTTTAGTATATTTTCATTTATATTAAATGTGTTGGAAACATATGTGTGGCAGTTTTCAAGACACTGGATATCAAATAGCAAAGGTCAAGGATCCCAGAGAGACAAGATACAGATGAGGTGAACTCTAGGATTGCTCTAGCTTATTGCCTTTGGTGTCTATTCAGATTTTTAGCTCACCTTCTGTGCTACAGATAGACATATAAATATGGAAAGATGTTTGCAGGAAGTACAGAAGAATGATTTTATTATATTGAATGAAAAAGGCCTTCTTTAGCATGGCTTGGAAAGCAGAGGCAGGAAAAAATGATTTAAAACTTGTAGGGTAAAATATTTCACAAGCAAAATAAAAGAAGAAAAGAGGACTAAGACAATATTTGTGAAAACTGTTAGAAATATGAGAAGATTCATACTGGAACATCTTAACACATCTCTTTCAGAAACTGACAGATTAAGTAAATTAGAAAGAAATGGGCTATACAGAATTGGAATGACCCAAGAGTCAATTTTCATACAATTGGTATACATATCCAACAAATTAAGAATAAATAGTCTTCTCATGTATGCATGAAGCTTTTCTGATGTTGCCCATGGGAAACAGTAATGATAATGATGATAATAATTATTGTGATAGGTAGCACTTACATTGATTAAGTGCTGACTATGGGCCAGGCACTGGGTTAAGCCTATTACATGTACTGTCTATTCTTCATAAATTGAGGTAAATATTGTTATTATTCTCATTTTACAGATCAGGAAATCAAGCATTAAAGAAATTAAAAAACTTCTAAAGTCCACTTAGCATCTCAGTTTTCCTTTCTGTATAATAAAATATTAATTTAAAAAAATGCTCCATTTTCATTCTCTTTGAACTCTATGAAAAGCTGGTGTTTGAACGTCTTCCACATTCTTAAGCAAATGGCCACTTCCTTATTGACTACGCCTTTATATCTTATCCCATACTTTTCTATTCTCAAATTCCTTGAGTAGTTTTGGAGAGCTATGACTGCATTCTGTTTGAGTGTTGGCTCTGATATTTCTTTGCCAGTTCCACTCAGTAAATAGTCTACTGTGTGCAAGCCTCTGTTATCCAGTGTCCGGCAAAATGCCTGTAGCTCACCTCTAAATGCCTCAGGGCTCAGATCTGGTTCCTCATCTCCTCTTAGTTCCATGGCTTTATACACCATATATGTGCTGATAACTCCCAAATCTCTATCTCCAGCACAAACTTGTACATACAATATCCACTTGGTACTCTTCTGGGCTACCTGGATATCTTACAGGAATATCAGACATAATGCATCCAAAGACTTAATTATCGAAACCGTAAACACGTTGTATACCAATGCCTGGGCCCTTTTAATGACACTTATTGCCATCTCCCTAACAGCTGTCTATGGTACTCAAATTATTTTCCTTGCATTCCTAGGACAACCTCCCTTTTCAACTTTAATTAATATCAATGGAAACAACCCCCAGTGTTGTCTCAATGTTAATTCAAGTCACTCTGCTTGCTTAAAAACTTTTAGTGACTTCCCATTACATTTTTCATAAAATAGGAACCTCTTCCCTTGGCCACTGAGATCCTATATGCTATGAGTTCTGCCTGCCTCTTCACCTTCATTCCTTACTACTTGTCCGCTCGTTCTTCACACTTCAGCTCACTGGCCACCTTTCTGTTCCTAAAACACACTGAGCCCATTCCAGCCTCAGCACCTTTGCACTTGCTATTGCAGCTGCCTGGAGCTCCTTTCCCCAGGTCTTGTTATGGTGGACTCCTTTCCGTCTTTCCTGTCTCAGCTCTAACACCACCCCTGCAGGGGGTCCTTCCCTGCCCACCCTATTTAACAAAGGATTATTATTCCCAATTACTCACCTTCAAATCATCCTGTTTATTTCCTTTTAACACTTACTCCAATTTGAAATTTTTGTCTTTTTTGTTTACCTGATTTTTACACTTGATTTTTACTTTTAACAAATATGCACGTCATTTAATAAGCTAAATAGTAGAACAAGATCAAAAAATGGTAATCCCATCCTCCACTCTTCTTTACACCTTTTCCCCAGAAGCAAATACTTCATTTTTTTCTTGTTTTCTTCCAAAATTCTAAACATATATTCATTTTTTCCTTCTTATTTTTTTTTTCAGTTTTAGATATTCTCTATTAACTTCCTATTATGGAAGATAAAGGTTTAGCTTTTTTACGCTATATAACCCTCCCCTCACTCCCATCTTCTCTCTCTATCCTGCCAATGTAGTTGTATAAAAATTTTTGTTTAAATCAGTATTCAGTGTTTACACGATGATTTTGTAAACATGTTTCACAACTGATCTTCTAAATGTAAAGACTAGATTTTCTTTCTTACACAACTATGCCCTTTGCTCTTTTCCTTTGCTTTGCTTTCTAATTCAGCCTCCAAATTTCTGAAAGAACTGTAGATCTCCTCTCAGAATAGGCAAACATCTTGGGTAATCTCTTAACTTCATTTTTTCCCCCTGTCTTCAGTTTGGAGCTCTCCATCCTGGAGTCCTCTGTCTTCCTGCCCCAATTTGTACTGCTGGTCAGCTCTGATTCTGGATTGGCTTTCCTATCATTCTGGAAATTTCCTTTACCTCTTTCCTATATTGAGGTTTTTTTATTTTTCAAATTCCATTGCCATCTTTATTGTTTACTCCTTTATTTTGGTGAAGCACATCTTTTAATATTTCTTAGGAACAGTGCATGAAAGGCACTATTTATTTTTCTTGAGATGTTACATGTCTAAAAATGTCTATAATTGACTTCCCTTCTTGATATTTAAGCTAGGTATAAAGTTCTAGATTGGAAGTACTTTCCCTTCAGAACTTTGAAGTTACTGAGTTCCAGTATTGCTGTTGAAATTCTGCCATTTGGATTTCTGACCTAAGAAATAACTCCTCTTCTTCCCTTATGTTCTAAAACTTTGTCATAATGTGCCTTAATGAAGGGTTTTTTTTTTCTTTTTTTGCTAATTGCACAGGGTAATTGATAATTTATGTCGTTCAATTTTAAAGTATTTTTTATGGAACTTATTTCTTGGATAATTTCTTTCTGCCATTTTCTGGGTTTTCTCTGCTATTAGTCCTGGATTGATTCACTAATGTTTTTCTTTTATCACCCATTTTCCATCTCTTCATCTTTTCTTTTACTTTCTGGGAGAGTTCCCCGATGTTGTCTTCAAATCTTTAAAATGTTTAAATATTAGCTTTCATATATATAATTTCCAAAGTACACATTCTTGTTCTCTGAATGTTTCTTTTCTTTTTCTTTCTTTTTTTTGTGGGGTACAGTGTGTTGTTTCAATGCATGCATATATTGCACAGTGATTCACTTAGGGTAGAGAGCATAGTTTTGTACCCATTAGTCCACCACTTCTCCTCCCTGCCCCCATCATTCCTGGCCTCGGATAACCATTATTTTACTCTGTACTTCTATGAGAACCACTTTTTGAATGTTTCTTTTCTATACTGACTTGTACTGTTAATAATGGATGCAATATCTTCTCTTATTTATCTGAAGTTATTCATTACAGATTTTTTTAAAAAATTTTATTTTGTCGATATACATTGTGGTTGATTATTGTTGCCCCATCACCAAAACCTCCCTCCCTCCTCCCTCCCTCCTCCCCCCCAACAATGTCCTTTCTGTTTGCTTGTCATATCAACTTCAAGTAATTGTGGTTGTTATATCTTCTTCCCCCCCGTTTTTTTTTTTTTTTTGGTGTGTGTGAATTTATATATTAATTTTTAGCTCCCACCAATAAGTGAGAACATGTGGTATTTCTCTTTCTGTGCCTGACTTGTTTCACTTAATATAATTCTCTCAAGGTCCATCCATGTTGTTGCAAATGGCAGTATTTCATTAGTTTTTATAGCTGAGTAGTATTCCATTGTGTAGATATACCACATTTTCCATATACACTCATCCGATGATGGACATTTGGGCCAGTTCCAACTCTTGGCTATTGTAAAGAGTGCTGCGATGAACATTGGGGAACAGGTATACCTTCGACTTGATGATTTCCATTCCTCTGGATATATTCCCAGCAGTGGGATAGCTGGGTCGTATGGTAGATCTATCTGCAATTGTTTGAGGAACCTCCATACCATTTTCCATAGAGGCTGCACCATTTTGCAGCCCCACCAACAATGTATGAGAGTTCCTTTTTCTCCGCAACCTCGCCAGCATTTATCGTTCAGAGTCTTTTGGATTTTAGACATCCTAACTGGGGTTAGATGGTATCTCAGTGTGGTTTTGATTTGTATTTCCCAGATGCTGAGTGATGTTGAGCATTTTTTCATATGTCTGTTGGCCATTTATATATCTTCCTTAGAGAAATGCCTACCTAGCTCTTTTGCCCATTATTTAATTGGGTAGCTTGTTTTTTTCTTGTAAAGTTGTTTGAGTTCCTTATATATTCTGGATATTAATCCTTTGTCAGATGTATATTTTGCAAATATTTTCTCCCATTCTGTTGGTTGCCTTTTAACTCTGTTAATTGTTTCTTTTGCTGTGCAGAAGCTTTTTAGTTTGATATAATCCCATTTGTTTATTTTTCCTTTGGTTGCCCGTGCTTTTGGGGTCGTATTCATGAAGTCTGTGTCCAGTCCTATTTCCTGAAGTGTCTCTCCTATGTTTTCTTTAAGAAGTTTTATTGTTTCAGGGTGTATATTTAAATCCTTAATCCATTTTGAGTTGATTTTAGTATACGGTGAGAGGTATGGATCTAGTTTCATTCTCCTGCATATCGATATCCAGTTATCCCAGCACCATTTGCTGAAGAGGCAGTCCCTTCCCCAGTGAATAGGCATGATGCCTTTGTCAAAGATCAGATGGCAGTAAGTGTGTGGGTTGATTTCTGGATTCTCTATTCTATTCCATTGGTCAGTGTGTCTGTTTTTATGCCAGTACCATACTGTTTTGGTTATTATAGCTTTGTAGTATAGCTTAAAGTCAGGTAGTGTTATGCCTCCAGCTTTATTTTTTTTGCTCAGCATTGCTTTGGCTATGCGTGGTCTTTTATTATTCCATATAAAAATCTGGATAGTTTTTTCCATTTCTGAGAAAAATGTCTTTGGAATTTTGATGGGGATTGCATTGAATTTGTATATCACTTTGGGTAGTATGGACATTTTCACTATGTTGATTCTTCCAATCCAAGAGCATGGGATGTCCTTCCATCTTCTTGTATCCTCTCTTCATTATAGATTTTTTTAAAAAAGTTTTTTCTGTCCCCTGAATTGTTTCAACTTCTCCCAATTTTTTTTTTCCTATTTGCTTGTTTCATTTCTGTCTTTCATGATAATGATTTCCTTAAATATTTTACATATCCACCTGCAAAGGATGAGGGTCCCAGTTTCTGCGTATCCTCTTTTACCCCTACTTGTTTTATCATTCTTTTTGATTATAGCCATCCTTGTGGGTATGGAGTGGTATCTCACTGCGGAACCTTGTGACTTTTAACTCAAACAAACAAACATTAGCTGAATAGCTAATACATGCCTCACACTGTGCTCTGGAAGATTAAAAAGTAAATGAATGAAGAACCTGGCTCCCTACAGGGATGGCAAACACATGGCGTTGAGCTGCGTCTTCCTGTCCTCTTTTCAGTTCTTGCTCAGTCATCTTGTTTTCTTTTGCTTCTTTTTTCTTTTTCATTCATAGCTAAGTACAACCTTTGTCATGACTAAGGAGCAGGAGCAGTGCTAGTGAAATATCTGTACTAAGCAAAAAGAGAAGCTCCATGTTCTTAAGTGAAATGAAAAATCCTTAGTCCTCGAGATCAAATTCTCATCAGAGTAACCTCAACATATTTCTGTCTACTTTCTGGGATGACATTCCTTTCTTCATTTTACTAGATTAGAAGTCACCTCCTCTATAAAGGTCCCCTTGATATCCCTAGGCGGTTGTGCTTCTTTTGTGTTTAGGGCCTATCCCTAGCCTTCTTATTTTCTTTGTTTTCTCATCTCCCCACCCCCACCGATCAGGCTTCTGTAGCTTCATGTTGTCAGACTGTCAGTCTGGTGGTACCCACTATATTCCTGTTGAATACTTATTAAAACTGCTTTTCTTTAAGCATCAACATTCAAGATAACTAAAAACTGAAACTTTACTTTGGAATGGATTGCTTTTCTATTTTCCCTGAATTGTTAATTACAAGAATTGCAAAGGTGTTGCTTTTTACTATATTTTCTGGAATACCTATCGTATCGCAGTTTTATCATAATTTAAATATATTTCTATACGTTGTCTTGGCACCAACCCACCATTTCTAACATTGTTTCTATAGGAAAAATATAGTTCAAATTTTAACCTACAGATTTACAAAGATTTTGAACACAACTTGGCTGTAAATGCAGAGATCCTTAGGAGTTGGAGCAGGGTATTGAGCATAGTATCCTTTTGCTAGAAAAATAGTAGCCAATCTGTCAGTGCCTATGGTCATTTAGTACCAACAGTGAAAGGGTGCACTGGGAATGACATTTTACTTACCGAGTCACTGTTGTGTAGTGGAAAGACCAGTTGTTAGAAAAGAAGTGACCTTGGACAAGTCATCAATGCTCTTGGATTCCATCTACCTCATCTGTAAAATAAAAGAACAGAAGAGCCGATTTCAAAGGACTCTTTGAGCTTTAACAGGCTACAGTATATAAAAGCCAAAATCACTATGTTAAGCTGTGATTTTTCATTACAGGTTTAAAATCTTTTGTTTTAATAATTGATTCTTCGTTTCTCAGGCAGACTCATAAAAATAGTGCTGAAGGTAAAATCTGACTCCAGCTGAATTGAGGTCATGCCCTACCACAGTAAACCGAGCAGTTGGAGATTTTCCATTTATCTGCTATAGGTGCCTCTTCCAGCTTTATCCTTGAAGTCACTGGACTGCTGACCAAAGTAATTAAATCCAAGTGTGCAATTCACCCAGTCTGCTTTTCCATAATAAAAATATAATAAAAATCTATAGTTCCTTCCTATGGATGGACTACAATGATACATTTACTTCATCCAGGAAAAGGTATGTTGTGGCCACAGATTAGGGTTCTGGAAAAGAACAGAGTTGCTGTGTACTGAATAAGGATTTGGGCTGTCAGTCTTCCTCTGATATGGCAGGTGTTTCCAGGACATGTTAGAAACTTTCTTTTAACGTTGTGACTTCAGTGTCAGGGACCCTTGGGATGTTTTTAGCTGTGTTCTCTTTTCCTCTGTTGGAACCCTAAGGAGATTAGAATTATGGTGGTTTTTCTGTGTTGCAGCTGTGTTTTGTTAAGCTGCTAATTGTACTCAACTTCTTCCCCAAGGAAATTCCTGGTCTTTGGCTTGGCAGATGACAGTTAATTTGTCTATGTTTGGATGCTTCATGTAAATAAGACTAAAGCCCTATCTATACACAGATAAAATTTCTTGAAGAAGATGTCATTCAGTCAAACACCAGGCTCTTTGGAGAAATACTTGTTAGTGTCCATTTGCATTTGTTTCTTTGACTAAGTGAAACGTTTTCTGTAGAGTAGCCTGAGAGTAGCACTTTTGAATTTTCATGGGTAGTCATGCTTGGGGCATTTAAATTTTCTAGAGTGCTTTAGCTCTGGGTGCTTTCAAAAAAGAAAAAGTCAAGGCATGATGGGATTCTTAATCTAGGTACTGAGCTCCTCAAGTCATGGTGAGAGGAGTTTGGGAGCCTGTGCGTTAAATGTGGCCCATTCAAAGACCCCTGGGGTCTTTAACCATGGGGACAGGTTCAAGTCCCATAGTCCTTGCTTGCTCTAAACAGAGCAGTTACCCCTACTCCTCGGGTGAATTGCTCAGCCTTGCTCCTCCTACATAGCCTCTGTACCAACTCAATGCAACCTTTGTGACTGCTGGTCTCTTGGCACCTCCTTGCTTGTTCAGTCTCGCTAGTGCTCTCCAGCCTCACTTTGTGTATCATGGAGAGTTTAGACATGTGACATCTTCTAGATGCTCCAAGTAATAAAATGAGATAGGTGTGAGCTGGGTATTTGGCCAGTGTGTGTGTTTGTGGGTATGTATATGTGTGTGATCAAAGCACATCTTTTTTGCTGCATATCGGCTTTTTACATCATGAGAATATTACTTCAGTCAACTTAGCCTGTTACAGTGCTGTGCTTTAGATGCCAAATCTCCACAAAAATAAGGTTTTATTTCTTTCTACTCTCCCCTTCCCATGTAAATGGTGGCTTGATTCCTAACTCTTTTGCAGAATTGCATTAAGGTGCTCATGGTTCTGGGGAGTGTTCTTTTTTATAAGAAAACAACAAACAATTTGAGAATGAAGTTTTTCTTTGTACACACACACACACACACACACACACACACACACACACACACACACACACACATTGAGGCTGAGAAAGTTAGTATCTTCCATTCTTTGAATGTAGTAGAGGATTGGGTAGCTGCCCTCCATTTTCATCTATAGTTCTAGGTGACGACAGAAGTCCTCAACAGGGCTCACTGGGCTAAGCTCTTTTTTGTGAACCATCTCATTTCTTCTCTCCAACAACCATGTAAGGTATGTATTAGTAGCATTCCCATTTTACAGACAGGAGAAGTGAGGATCAGAGAGGTTGTGACTTGCTCAGGTCCACACAGCCAATAAGTGTATATTCAAACTGGCATCTGTCTGACTCCAAATTAATGCGTTTAACTGTCAAGCTCACTGTCTGTGAATCCATTGAGTTCCTAAGAAGCCTCCTTTTCCCTCACTAGTCAACCTTTCTTTCTTCAGGGGAGTGTGAGTGCTGGGGGCAGGGCTGGGTGCACAGACTTCTTCCCATCTTCAAGGTCCATTGATTTCTTCCTTTAGCCAATCTCTTTCTCCTGACACTTCCTGCTACCACTCTAATTTCTCTCTTTATTGCTCTGCTTATTTTACTTTGAATGTATAACTAATTATATCTTCCAAGGAGGCGAGAAATGAGGATATGACTTTCTAGGTGTTGAATGAAACTTCAAATGTTGGTGGCAGCTTACAAAAGAAAAGAAAAGAGTGAGAAGATTGGTCACTGGATTCATGAGTGCAAATCACATTTTTGTATTTTAATTTTAGACTTTTCCTCTCTACAGAAATAGCTCTTTCAAAGGTCACCAGTTAGATAAAGAATCCTTACCACCATTTTCCAGGCCCTCCACAGTGTGGCACAATCGACTGTATTGCAGCATTATTGCAGCTTGCAGCCCAGGAAACCAAATGCCAGATCTAGAAGATGCCAGCCCTTTTCTGCCTTTGCTGGTGCCCCACTGCCACCTCTTACCCATCCGCCCTATCCCAAATGGTGACCATGGGGTCATCATTGTTGCTTTTGAACATGTACGTATCTCTCTTTATGGTATGTATGAGGTTTTATCTACAATTGCAGTGATTAGTGTAATTGCTTATTTCCCTTATTAGACTGTGAGCTCTTGGAAAGCCAGGACTATTTCTGAGTCAATGCCAAATCTCCAGTGCATAGTACAGGGCCTAGTACTGGGCAACTACTCCAGAGATTGCAGACAGGGATTGAATTAGGAAAAGCCACATTGTAACAAGTATCTGATTATACTTATGGATGTGCCTTTTATTCTGGGATCATGCCCTTTCATTCTCTATATCTTCTCTTTCTACCATTTTTTAGGTAAAAGAACAGGTATGCATGGTAGAGAAATGGTGCCTCTCCTATGTTTCTAAACTTTAGTGTCTGGTTTACATTCACAGGGAAGATGGCCCTATATCACCTGCAACAGAAACTTATTTTATTTTATTTTTAGATTGTTTTTACTAGTTGTTTTGAGTACGCTCTTGTCTTGGATTGGTGTCTGCCTAAAACTTGACCCCTACTGTGACAGTGTTAAGAGGGTATGAAATCCTATTATGGTAATTGAAAGGTAGGGCTTGAAGAGGTGATTAGATTGCAGGACCATGCAATAGTGAATGGATTAATAATGGTGGAAGGAGTGTGGTTCTGAGGACTTTAAAAGGAGATTGTGTGAAGAACTATTTCTCTCTCTGCTCCATCATGCTCTGCTGTCACTGTCACCATGACCAAGACCTTTACCAGCTGTGTTCTCTGGACTTTGGGCTTCCTAGCCTCCCAAACTGTAAACAATAAATTTCATTTTCTTATAAATCATCCAGTTTCAGGTAATTTGTTATAAGCAACAGAAATGGACTAAAAAAGAAAATTGGTACCAGGAGTGGAGTGTTACTTGTAGCAAATACTTGAAAATGTGGAAGTGGGTTTGGAACTGGTTATTGAGGAGAGGCTGGAATAATTTGGAGGAACAGGCTAGAAAAAGCCTAGCTGCTGGTGGGAATTTAGAAGACAGGAAAGTGAGGGAAAAGTTTGGAATGTTTTAGAGACTGGTTAAATGGTGGGACCAGAATGCTTATGGAAATATGGACTGTAAAGACCATTCCAAGGAGGTCTCAGATAGAAATAAGAAGGAATGTATGGGAAACTGGGGCAAAGATCAACCTTGCTATGAATTGGCAAGGAACTTGGCCACATTGTGTATATGCCCTAGGACTTTGTGGAAATAGGAACTTAAGAGTTGTCAACCAGAATATTTGGCAGAAGAAATTTCTAAGCAGCAAAGTACTAAGGAAGCTGCATGGCTATTTGTAACAGGTTGTGCTGAGTTATGGCAGTGAAGGCATGACCTAAAGCCAGAATTTAAAAGGGAAGCAGAGCATAAAGATTTAAAAAATTTACCTGGCCATATGGTAGAGAAGCAGAGAGTATTTCAGAAGAAAAATGTAATGGTGCTAAGCATATTAGTACCAAAGAAAGGGATTATCAAGAGAAGGAGAAAAAAGCCCTAGAGGCATTGCAGAAGCCTCTAGGGCCAACCCTTTCATTTCAGGCCCAAAGGTCTAGGGAGACAGAATGGTCTTGGAGAACAGGCCTGAGGTACACTCCACAGGCTTGCTGCCCAGGGCCACATTGGGAAGCTGCTTCCAGCACCAGCTCCCCAGCTGCTTTGCTCCAGCTGTGGCTAAATTGGCCCCAGGTGTGGCTGGAACCGCTGCTTTGGAAAATACAAGCTGGAAGCCTTGGTGACATCCACGTGGTGTTAGGTCTACAGGCCCACAAAATGCTAGAGCTGTGGAGGCTTGGAAGTCACCTCATAGAGTCTTCACTACAGCAATGCAGAGTGGAAATGTGCTGTCAAAGTTACAGCACAGAAACCCCATCAGTGCCATTCCTAGTGAAGCTGTGGGAGTGGGACTGCCATGGGGAACCCAGAAATGGAGAGGTATCAGCATGTATCACCACCCTGTGAGAACTGACACACACACACACACATTCCGTGATTTATATAGACATGCTATATAGAGGTTTTGAATGGGAAAGGTCACACTTTAATGAGAATCACCGCAGAGGAGATGGGATAGGAGTTGGGTTTTGAATGATGGGTACTATTTAGTTAAGCTATTATGGTTGGAGGGCTTTTCTTGCAGAGGGGACAAAATCAACAAAGGTAAGAAGGTGAGAAAACACTTGGATATTTGGGAAAAAAGTATTTCAAAATGAAAAAACAATAATTTCATAAACTAAGAAGCTTAGAGGTTTGAATTTGTGACTTGAGTGCTAAAGGGTATGTAGTGACAGACAACTGTAAACTATTGTGCTGGGGTGGGAAGAGTCCTGAAGAAGTTGCATGGGAGGCAGCAGTTTCCATGTTTATAGTGTGCACATCCAAAGACTCCTCATGCTATTCTCACCACCCTGAGCCTTCTGTTCCAGATCTCAGAGTTGCACGTTTAGGGAAAAGTTGTAAAGTGGGTTACGATTATCTTGTCAACTCCATGTCCTTCCTTTTTTTCTCCCACTTTTGGCAGGCACCCCTGTCCTGTAGTGGTTGTCCAGACCTTCCTGCCAGCTTGTCCACCTGACATTTTCCTTATTAGTAGTGCCCCACCTTGCATGTTTGGTTATGGGAAAAGCTGTCTCTAAGAGTGACTCAAGTGTGGCAGGCCCCTGGGGGAGGCAGCTTTGGCTGGTGGCAGGAAGAATGTGGGCTTTCTCTCCCTCAGAAGACACCATCTTTGTGCTGGAAGAGGAAGTCCCCAGGAGGAAGTCATGGTCACAGGAGTTGATGCATTTCTCTCCAAGTCACAGGAGAGAGGCTGTTCATTCTTCAAGGTGAAGTTAATCACCTTCATGAATATGGCTATTTTTTGTGCCTGTGATGTACAAGCCTCTGAGCCTGATGGTGGGAGGGGGAAGCTAAGAGCCTGAAATGCAACTTGTCACCTTGAATATCCAGTGGTAATTGATAGCCAGAGTGCATTTTTTGTTTGATACCTATTTAAAATTTGAGAGATTTTGGAATATAAATATTTTCCAGTTCTTTGTCTTGACAGATTGAGATGATTAATGATATGTGATGCCTAAGGAGATAAAATGAGCAAGGCTGGAACATGAGCAGTTTTTTCACCAGGGGACTTTCAGAAGGCATTTGAGAAGCATGAATGGGTTTCTTTAACTGACACATTGGCTTTTTGTCTTTCACCCTGACTGACAAATAAGAGATATCCCAATCTCACCGAAGCATTCTCTAGGGAATAAACCAACTGCGTGTTGCAATGACCATGGCTTAGGTTTAGGATGTTGCTTACTTTTAAATCAAGTGAAGCTTTAGCTTAAGTTATTTCACTGTGAAAACTAAAAAATTGTGTTTGGAAAAGGTTTCTTTCTTTCTATTTATATGTCTTTTTTCCTTAAAAGTTAAACTTGTTATATTTAAAAAACATTTTTTTAAAGCTTTATGAAAGGACGTCTGATGTTTGAATGATGTTTGATGATGTCTGACTACTTCCACTGGAGATTAAAATCTGTGATTTGCAAGGAAACCTTATTAACCAAGGTAACAATCTTGGTGGAAAACTTTTGAGGCACCAACCGAGTTAATGATTATTAGCAAATAAGTTCCTTATAGGTGATCAATAGTCATTTTAGGTGTAGGTGGAAGATGAGCAACAGCATCTGTTAATTTGGGTGTTTCTCCCAGTTATAAACTGGACTGTTATTCTTGAGTACAGAAAACATTATAACATCCTATTTTAATTGGTTGCTTCTGAGTGGGATAAATGAGATTCCTGAGGGGTCACTGTTCATCGTGTTTCTTGGTTATATTATTTATTCCAACCCCCCCGTCCCCCAAAGAATGTTTTTGTAACATTTTCGCAGGGAAATTGTAACATTCTTATGGGAAATTTCAGCTCTTCATTCACTTACCAAAAAAAAAAAAAAAAATTATTGAGTGCTTTTATTTTGCTAGAGATTGTTTTAAGTGCTAGGGGGAAGAAAGGGGAAATGGATACAGATCTGCTTTCAAATCATGTATAGACTATAAAACAAACAAACACAAAATCCACCTACATGCTAGCAGGGGAGGTAGGACACGCACACCCAGGAATATCATACTCACGTAGATCTTTATTTTACCCTGCACCGAGTTGGGCGCAAGGCGGTAGCTCAATCAGTGATTTTTGGCTGAGAGTTAACTGGAAGAGATTGTAGATATCATCCCATCCAATTCATCCTTGTCGCTGGTGAGGAATCAGGCTCAGAAAGACTGACTCACCTGCCCTCACGTATTAACACAGGTTAACACAGCTAGTAAGAGACCAAGCCAAAGACATCAGATTCTGAGTCTGAAGTGCTTCTACCTTCCAAATAAGCTGAATTTCCTGACTTCACTGCATACAAGCTCATAGCCCAGATTTACAACCTGCCTTACTCACTGACTTCCCTCGAGGACTTTGATACCCCCAAATTAAGTTAGAAGCTGGGGACTTGGATTAAGTTGATACAAAGAGATCACACTTAGTTTTTGTTACTTCACAAAGTCTCGTTTCAAACATGTAACGATTCCCCCTTTCCATACACACACGCACACGCACACATGTATTTCACATCTTCCACTTTTGTCCTCAAAGATGGAATTGGTAAGAAGATCAAAGATGTCAGTCTCAGAGCCTGCCAGGTTTGCTACTAAAGCTAATTATTTTACAGTATGCAAATAATATGAGTGGGGCAAGCATAGAGAGAAGAGGGAAAAGCGTCTTGGGAAGTATAAGTATTCTTGATCATCTCCACATATGAGTGGTCTTCAAAAAGTTCATGAAAAGATTCCTATTATCTTCTACATGAACTTTTTGAAGTACCCTCATATTTTTTGCCTTTAGTTAAAAATCAGGTTAAAATTATTTCTGATTCGAAATCAATCTTTTTCATTGAGATTCTCTGATTTCACCTTATTCCTCTTACAGGCACCATAGTTGGTCTAATGCTAGACTAATGTGTGTGAAATATATATACACACACAGAAAATATATTCTCCCGAATGGGTATAGATATTTCTATACCCACATATATATATACACACACACACAGAAAATAAATATTTCCCCAAATGTAACACAAGACCTTTATATTTCAGATATTTAATAAAGGCAGCTTCGAAAGCACATTGCAAAAGTAGAAAGGTGGAACATCAATACTCTATTAGCTATAGCATTACACAGAATTTCTATTCATAGATAAGGAAAAAAATCCGCCTTTGATTTCATCTTTTGTCAAAATAAATAACTAGCTTTGTTTTAAAATCAATTCCCCCCATTTTCCCATGTAAGTTCTCAAGCTTTAAAACTGCATGTAAAATGACAAAACAGGAACTAAAATAATTACTGCCATCAATAAATTGCAATTATTGTGTGCTGCAGTTTTTTTTTTTTTTTTTTAAATCAATTCCCTAACACTGTCTCTGGTGAAGTAAAAAGGAGGACTTATATGAACACATTAAATTCAACACAACCTTGCTATTTGAGAAGTTAATATTATAAGAGCTACTTTTCTTTCATTGTCAAAAGAAAGTGGCTATTCAAATTAAAGAAAAAAGGTGTTGAGAATATTGTCAAATTATTGGCTAACTAGGCTTTTGTTTCTTGCTGTCTTAACTCAAGCTGTCTCTACATAGAGGAATGTAGATTCGAATGTCTGCAGTGTAGGGGAGGAGTGATCTTCCTCGCACAGCTTTAAATCCACTTCCCTCTATCCTACTCCTCTTCTTTCCTCCTGTTCTCTTTTTTCCAAGTATTCCCTGGATTAGCAGAGCGACTACACTGGGCGAAGAAAGACGACCAGAGGGAACACATGACGGCCCTTCTTGCCATCACTTTTTGGCTTTTCAGCCCTGGGAGAAACCTAGCAAAGGAGATCTTCTGAAATCAGTTACAAACTTTGAGAAACTTAGTTTTCTGTCAAGGCAAATACCTAAGACATATTTGATATTGCATATTTGACTGTTTGGTGAAATAGGTATTTTAAATTATCACAGTTTGCTTTTGGTAATATTTGTCCTGTTAATATATTCCAAAACTTATAAAAATTGGAGCACAATCCATGGATGACCATACTCTATCTTAGGCCTCAGTTGAACCATTTGAATGGCTCTGAGGGGTTTACTAAAAGGTCTTTTGTTGTTGTTGTTGTTAACCTATTTTATCTTATTTTATTTTTATTTTTATATTTAAAGAAAATGTAATTTTGTTAATATTATTGTTTACATTCTAGGACATTGTTGCAGAGGATTTGCGAGGGAGAGGTTGAGTGGAAAGGGGAAGGAAATGTGATGGAAGAAGGAGGAAGGAGGAGGGGTGGGATTGAGGCCTGTGGCACCCCCCTCATTCCTACAGGGGAGACTGGGGGGCTTCCAATGGTGGCTTGGTCATTGCCGGACTGGGTGCAGATGTCAGGGGGACGTGCCAAAAGTCCCCACCCCCCACAGTCCCAGCTCCATAACCCAGGGCCCTTCTTGCTGCAGCTTTGTGGTCATCACTCAGCTGGTTGCACATGTTGGGAGGGCATGGTCAAGACCGAAGGCCTCCCACCACCCCAGCTCAGGAGAGCCCGGGGTGCTTCCTGGGCTTGCTCAGTGGTTGCTGGCTGTGGGTATTGCGGGTGCGTGGCTGAGGCCAGAGGCCCCCACCCTTGGGATTGGTTGCAGGTGTCAGGGGGCATTGCTGAGGCCCCTGGCCCTCCCAACTTTCCGGCTTGATAGCCCAGGGGACTTCTGGTCCTTCTAGGTGTTATAGGTGTTCTTTGGTGAAATGAGACCTTTACTAGTTAATATCAAGCTTTGTCTCTGGTTGTGGGTGCTTTGTTTTTTCTTTCATTTCTGTGTTGGATTATTTGCTGTTCCCACCATTTAAACTTTGTGCTGGAACTAATTTGTTTTCCTTTGCTTACCTCTAAAATGGGAGAACTTCCTGTGGGGACCAGAACTTGAGCTCTGTGATTGAGCTAAATTGCTGCTTTGCTGCTGATTCCCTAGGGAAGGCTTTTTGTGCAGTTCAGGTCTTAATGGTTGACTTTATAGGTACTTCCAGTTCTAGTGAAATCTGGTGCACCTGGGTTGTGTAGAAACTCTGGTCTGGGTCTGAGTATTCTCATCAAACTGTGCCCCATGCAATTCTATATTCCTGACCAGTCTCCTCTGTGTGGTCCTTCGATGACTGGGGTGCAGACCAGCTGTCCTTGCCATGCCCCAGTGTTCTCCTGGTGGGCCTGTCTCTCCCACTGCCAGTTCTGCAAACACTTCCATGGGAGGGGCCTTGTGCTGGTCCCTTGCGACGATTCACTGGCCTCTGAGTGGCTCCTTTTTTTCAGCTGTTCTGGCTCCTCGCTCCTTTGTGGGTCCATGGGAACCCTATTAATGGTCTTGCTGGCCTGGCGGCCACCATGGCCCTCTTCTCCCCTGCCTCCTCCAAGCAACTCCATCTGAAGGGCACAGCTGCGGCTTTTGCCAGCTCCTGCTCCATGTGCTTAGCAGCTCCAGCCTGGATGAGGCCAGGGCTTGAAATGGTCAGGGCGTCATGATCTCTCATCATGACCTCCCACTTTCATGCACTCCGTAGGTCTCTCCTCCTCTCCCCCTGAGCTCTAGCAGCCCCAGCTTCACTGTTGTTGCTTTTTAATAGTTGTAAATTGGTTGATTTGTGGGAGAGAGTGATGCTGGGGACCGTCTATTCTGTCATCTTGACTGGAACCACTGAAAGGTATTATAACAGGACAGAGGTGCATGAGACTGGCCAGGTGTGCATTTACTCCAGACCATGCCTGAGCACATGGTAAACTCCATGGCAGGGAAGAGGTGGCACTGCCACTTCCAGGACAAGCTAGATAATCAACAATTCCCAAATATCTTGGTGTTCCATGGAAGAACCCATAACAAGAAGCATTTAAAATGATATAAATACTTTATATTGTGTGAGAAAAAAATGAACAAAAAATATTTTTAAAGTACTAATGTTATATCTTTTTCTTTGAGTGGGGGTGTGTTGCTGGAAGTATTTATCCACTGGCCATTATAGTGCTTAATGAACAAGCACTTTTCAAGGGCCTAAAGCTTGAATAAGCTTTTTAAGAGCCTGTAAAAATGCTTTATTTTAAAATTCCTTCCTTGGTTCCAAACTTTAAAAACAAACAAAATTCTGAAAAATTGAAATTAATGTTTAATTTAAATATCTTTAGAATATAACATTATATCACCACTACTACTGCAACTCAACCTATAAGGTTGTAAGTAATTTCATGGCTTATTTTAATGTTTAATATATCATGGAAGTGATACCCCCAAAGTAAGAAGTCCTAGATCTTTCAAAGGTCTTAAAATTGTGTGTGTGTGTGTGTGTTCAGGGAAGTGGTAGTGGTATTGGGTGTAGGGAGGAGAGGAGGATTCGGGTGGGTAGGGGGGAACTTCCTGAAAACATGGCCAAAATTAAAAGCTGTAGTTTTTAGTATGATAATTTCTGAGAAGCTTATATACAATTTCTAAAAGTGGTCCTAAAGCCCAAATTGTCTCCTTTTGAAAAAAGACTGCAACATAACTTTGAAACGAAAAATATGATTAAATAGAAGTGACGAACAACTCAAGCAAGTTTCAGAATTGGCAGTCATCATTCCCCAAGCAATGAATTAGAAAATCTATTCCTAATGATCATAATGAACACATGTGCTTTCCTTGGAAGAAAACTGGATACACTGAAATTTGAATTCACAAAGCATATATGTTAAGGAATTGCTTTATCAAATAATTCTTTGCTTTATAAAAGAGGTTTCTTGCAAATTAAGTCATTTTAAAGAAATGCACATGCTTGAAGGATTTGTTTAGAGACCACTGTCTATTTGTAATCCTTACAGTTGTTTTGTAATACAGGTTATTCAGATTAGAAGCCAGGCAGAGAAATTAGAGGGAATGAGTGTTGGGATGTATGAAGAAGTAGTAAACTGACATTTACCAATTATGGTTCTGGCACCCTGCTCAGTGCTTCATATGTGTTCTGTAGTTTAATTCTTACAACCACTCTTGAGGTAGGAATTATACCCATTTTTACCAGTGAGGACGAAACTGAGCCTCAGAGGTTAACACATGGGCTGCAGGTTGCACGAGCAGTAGGTAGTGAAGTCGGACTTGGATGCCGGGCTGAGCTCTCTTCATCATACCATTCTTCCTTCACCATATTCCCTGGCAAGGAAACAAATGCTTAAAGTTGAAGTCTTTTTGATTTTAATTCTGGTTTCCAAATGCCTTTCCACTAGTGTATCCTTTTAACCAGTTACTATATCTGGCAGCAATTAATAGAACACATGTTTATAATTAGTAATAGTTCCATTGGTAAAGAACTCTATTTCATCACAAGGCATTTTGAAATGACTGCTTGTTTAATTTGTTAAAATACTTCCTATCTCTTTGCTAAGGAATCTTGTTTCTCCAAAAAGGGCCCTAGCAACTCTGTCAGAGATTGCAATTCCTTATACTTAATGGAATGTCAATGAATTTTCAGTGGAACTTTTAAGTATTGGGCATTAAATATATGAGGGCACTGACAAAGCTGAGTAGCCTGGACATTTTCCTTATTTCATAATGATGTTTAACTCCTGTGTGGAAATGCTCAGATTTATAACTATAGACAACATTAACAGAGCCAAGAACTTATTGACAGTGGAATTCACATAGCATAAACATAAAGTAAAAGTAGATAAATACCAAAAAGTGGGTTAGCTCACAATAAGCGCTCAAAAATTGGTTGATTAGATATTTATATTTAGTTTACAAGCCCATATTAAGTGTGTTAAAGAGGGCATGCACGCAAAAGACCCTTGAATATTTAGAAAAACTGGAATTAGGGGAAAATTTGCCCTTCTTGCGGGTCAGAGCTCAGATTTTGGCAGTCCAGAGGTTTGTACCATCTTTGCCATTAACATACCATATAAAGGTGTGTGTGTGGGGCATCCCTTAAAAATTGATTCTCAATTTCCTTTGGGTAAGTAGAGGGGTTATACTAACTCTAGGGTCCTTCCAGCTCTCACAATCCAATATACACCAGGATTCAAATTTGTTGTGACAGTTCTCTTCACCTCATAAAGAGAAAGATAATAATTCACTTCTTTCCATATTCATGAAGATTAATGTCACAACAGTGCTCAGTCTTCACATTCGTTCTCTTTATGAATTGCCACCCCAGAACTTGTGCTGTGCTGTATTCATGAGAAAACAAATGACTTTCATGCATAATGAGGCTCATATCTCGCTAATCTGTCTTGTATAAACTAAGTCCCTAAGGTATAGCAATCATTCTTAACTATGCATTTGTTTAGATTTTCTGACATGCAACTATAGTCATTTAAAAAGAGTCTTATGCTTTTATAGTTTTGAAATAAGACAATGATTTGTTATTATTACTTTTCTGAAAATAATTCCATCTATTTGCAAAACCACAGTTGAACTGAATCACCTTAAATAATAATAAATAGGTATCATGAATAAGGTAAAAATTCAACTGCCTGTTAAAACATGCCGTATTTTCTACTAAATTTATGTTTTTATGCCAATTAAGATATGAGGTCAAAATTTATTCCATAACCCCAGAAAAGAGCTAAGGAATTGCTGTAGCTAGGAGGGCAAACTGCACAACACAAGCTCTGACAACTAAATGCAACCTCGTCCCCCCGCCTCCCATCCTCCCCGTTCTATCCTCCAAGCTTGGTGATCGCAGCTCTCCATGGGGAGCAAATGAAAGCTCTCAAGTCCCAGACAGCCCTGTGGAGGCTGCTTCACAGGAAATTTCTGAGGAGATTGTTTGTGAGCCACAAAATTGGATCCATAGCAAAGCAGGCCACTGAGGGAGAAACAAAAGCCAGAGATGTATAAAGCAAACTAAAGTGCCTGAAAATTCTTTATGGAGGAAAAAGACTTTATTGAGTTGAACGAAGCAAGAAGTGGAAGAGTGGACCATGCGCAGTTTGAAGTACAACTTGGCCTTAATGATTTTTAAAATAGATCGATCCCTTACACGTTGGACAACTAGAAATAAAAGGTTCTCTTCAGGAAGATGAGCCACTGGCAATTCCATTCCAGTAGGGCCAGAGCCGGGTCTTTCAGGCGAGATGCTAGGTGGGTTTCCCATCACCAGCCCCTCTGCCTTGCTCCGTCAGGGCTAACTTCTCATCTTAGACCCTTTCACATTGTCCCTAACTGCCCACTTTTTCAACATCCTCTTCTATGTCACCCTCTATGAACATTAGCGATCTTTTATGGTTTATCAAAGACCTCTTCCTTGTATCACTTTGCCTTGAGATTGTGATTACATGTCAGCCATGTCACTTACCAAGGGACTCTATTACACCCTAACTGTTCCTCATGAATATGAGAGGGAACATGCAGTCTGCGGAGCAGAAGATAAAGGTCCCTTGAAACTGAGCTCAAGAAACCTTCTTTGAAGGTATCTCTGACCTCTCCAGGGAGAGGAATAGTAGTAAGAGCTAACATTTATTAAGGAACTTACAGTGTTCCAGGCACAATAATTTAGATGCACTAAGTCACTGAATCCTTACAATGGCCTCATGAGAGAAGTATTATTAGAGCTTCCATTTTACTGATGGGGAAGCTGAGGTACAAAGAGGATGAGGTACAAATATGACCAAACTCACATAGCTGGTAAGGGGTGAGGGGTGGCTTTCCAACCATCCCTTCCTCTCCTCTACCGCTTGGCTGCCAGATGTAACTCTGGGCTTTGGCCTGGTATCAGTTGACTTGTTATTGGTACTCTTCTCAGTTTTGGTGACCCAGCTTTTAATTGAACTACTTGGCTTATGGATTCCATGTGCATTTGGATTTGTTTTCAGATTATTCTTTTGGCTTGATGATACAGCCTTCTCCATGGATAAAAATAAAAATTATTCCATTTTTTCTCCTCCTTTAGCTCCAAATTACTGCCTGGACCCAACTGTGTAAGTGTGAAAGTTTGGATAGGATCCCGTGATTCTCACTTTCTAGGACAGAATTCTGGCCAGAGCATGATTTCATAGTTGAGACAAATGACTGAGGACTGAGGATAGGAGTTCTCGTTCTAGAAACTATCTGCCTGACTGAAGGCTCCATGTGGCTAGGTGCCATTTCAGTTTTGTTAATCCCTATGTCCCCAGCACTTGGCAAATACTGAAGGCTCAATAAATATTTACCGAATGAAGACATGAATTAATGAATAGGAGGAGCAGTGGTATTGGGCAGACTATGGAGTGGGGTGTCAAAGTAGGGCCACTTAGATGTAGGCTCTGTGCCTTATCAACCAGATGCCAGGTCTGCTGGATAATATCTACGGGAGTCAGGACAATCTCCACCGAATGGTGGTTGAAGTCTGGTTCATAACTGAGAACAAACTGGTTTGTGGGTGGATTTCTAGCTTAGGAGTGAGCTAGAAAGGACAAAATCAGAAGGACTGGTCCACATTCCCTAGTGTGCTATCACTAGAAGCAGAAGTGTGAAGTAGGTCTCCCATAGCTGTTTTTATATCCACTATTCAACTCATTTCTGGGCAAGGCTAACCATTTGCTTCAGCCTTGCATGGAAGCCTAGAGTCTGCACATACATAGGGCATTGGCTATAGGCACATTGACCCCATTTGTTTTATAACTAACTCACTAAGACACTGTTTACCAAGATATTTGGGCACTTTCCTTAACCAGCATCTATCAACATGCTGCTATTTAATACCCTCACTGCTCTCAGTTCTTAGGGTCTGTGGTCTCTCACACTCTTGCCCAGGGACCATGTCTTACTTTATGTGTATTCTCAGTGCCTAGCACAGTGCCTGGCACAGAGCTGATACTCAGGAAATGCTTATGGAAGGAATAAATGAATGCATGAGTGAGCCATATGACTTGACATATATCGATAGGGTCAATAGGGAAAGCGCGCAGCATCGTGTGGCTCTAAAACCAATTTTTTTGCATCCAAACATCTATCATCATCTCTGTTTTTAATCTATTCTCCATTTCACATTTTTAAATTGAGTTCTCAGCACTTTTCATTTCTTGTATTTCGTTACTATGGGAATATCATTTTGTGCTTGAATAAGGCAGATATTTAATATTTTGACAAGCATTTTGAAAATTTTAACTACAAATTTTTAAATAAATAGTGAAGGTTTTGCATTTCACCTCAAGAAATGAAAATCTTGAGAGAAAACCTTGAGTACATAAGTAGAACGGGTCATCTTGCTTTCCTAAAACATAAAAATATTAAAAGTTTGTATTGAGCCTTATTCTCTTGACTTATAATATTGAAATGATTACACTAAATGTTAATTTGTGTTATTACTATACATTTTTTCCAGTTAATTCAGCCTGGATAAGAATTTGGATGATTAAATTGCATGCCTGAATATGAAGTCTACTGTTGAATATGAAAAATAATAAGAGACAGGAATAGCAGAGGTAATTGAAATGCTCCCCAAATCCACACATCTGATTTTAATAATTTCTTTCAGCATCTCACACTAAGCATTTTAGTGAGTAGAAGGCAAGCAGAATGGGCTGACTTGAGAATTTGCTTCTCTAGTCCCTGCTCACCTTCCCACAGAAGTCCTGCCCTGCAGAGCAATGGCCCAGAATTTGGCAGTGGGAGCCACTTGGGGAAGCCGAGATTCCAGTTAGTTCACCGATTGCCCAGTCAGCTCCTGGAATAATGGAGAGTCAGCTGTAACAAATCTGGATTCCATCTCAGGCACAAATACTGCTGGGCTTCGACTCTGTATTTGTTCTTTCTCTCAGAACCATTCCTGATCATAAAATTCCTTTTCTATTACTTTAAAAATAATCAAAATAAAGAATAAACTTTTATCTTTTTTTGGTCCTAAATGTCTTGCATTTCATCCAGAGAAATGCAAGTCTTAACAGCAGTTCAGCAAATAAACAGAGCATTTTTTTTCAGCGACACCTGGGATGAGCATATTTATCTTTTTTTCTGACTTTTTTTTGCACCTGAGAAATGAAAGAACTAGTTCTGATTCATTACTTGCTAACACATTGGAGATTTACTGCTCTGTCAGGAAAAAAATTATATAAAGTAATGAGTGTTTGCAATTGGATCCTCCCCTTGCCTTCTGTGGAGGATCGTTTACTCTCTTGGCCTGAGTCCGAGCCTCTATGGTACCGAAGGAGGGGCCGGGAGGAGAGGGGCAACAGCCAAGATGCAAAGAGGCCAGATTACTCTTCGTTAGAAAGGATGAGGGAGGAGAAGGGAGGACAAGGAGATTCAAGGGCAGAGCTACGCTGGGGAGGGGGAGAGTGTAATACATAAGTGCTGAGAGGTGAGAGACCATGGGGCTGGGACCCAACTCCTGGATGCCCCGTTATCTGCAGGTCACACTAATAAACACAGGGCTCAGCATTCATAAGAGTGTGACTATTCTCACAACAACTACATACGTACAACATCTTCATGACTTTACTTTTCAATCATGTCTTTTATACAATGTATTTTTGCATTATCTTTCATTCTCTTGAGCATATCCCAAACAACAATGATAGACATGTTGTTTTCATAGCATATAGTTCTATTGAGTATGAAATTTAATTTTTATAGTCTGGAATTGGAGTGGTTTCTGTCAGAAACTTTTAAATATAATTTCCCCTTTAACATATTTATGTATTTGTAAGTTTTTATTAGTTAAGAAAGCTTTATTGGGAAAATCAACTAAGTCATGGCGTGTACTCTGAGAGCGTTATCACACAACAATAATAATATGACTTTGATACTATACACCAGTGCGAATGTGTTTTCCTTTTTTTTCTCCCTAACAGATTTTAGGTTTTTTTTGCTCTGGTTCCTAATATAATTTTAAAAATCTGTTCTTATCTTAGTTTTAAATCCTTCTCTCATTGTTACTAATTCTGTTTTCTTTAGATGAGGGGTATTTCTGCACTTGCTACTGCCTGACTTATTACTTTCTGTAGGTTTCTGTGTAATAAGGCAGCTTTTGTCTCGTAAACAGAACCAGGCTTTGCACACATCAGGATAAATATTTGTGGATTGGGAGAGTTCTCTGACTACTCCTAGGAGCCAGTGAGTATGATGGCTTTTTCATGTGTCAACTTGCCAAGGCTGACCAGTTCCCAGTTATCCAAACACTAATTTAGATGCTACCATGAAGGGATTTTGCAGATTAAAGTCCTTAATCAGTTGACTTTAAATTAATCAAAAGAATATTATCCAGTGGGCCTGACCTAGTCAGGTGAGCCCTTTCAAAGATGCTTTCCTTGGCGTCTGGACTCCAAACAGATGCTGGGTCTGTAATTGCTCTTCCCACATCTGGATCTTGGGTTCCAGCCTGCTTGTGATCTTTCCTTCCCAACTGCCTGTGACAGGAGCTTCCGCCCGAGCCCATGGGTAGCACCTCACTCATCTTTTCCATTTCTCAGTGTCTGCCCTATGGACTTCAGACTTGTTTAATCACCTTCACAGTTGCATAAACCAATTCTCATAACAAGTACACACATACCCCCCTCCATTCTGCTTCCTTGATTGAGCCCCAAGTCGTAGAGTGGGTATCTAATGTCTTCCCTTTCATCCTCAGTGACTCTCATTAAGTTTAGGTCTCAGTAGATCTTGGCTGAATGGTTTATAGAACCCTCAAAGTTGAAAATTAACTTTACCTGAACTATAATTTTAATAAACATATAGGTTTTGGACAAATTAGTGTACTTTGGGAGTTCAATGTTTCTTTTTCATTTTTTGTTTTCCCTTTTATTTTGAAAAAGAGGAAAATAGCTGAAAAGTTTTGAACATATTCATCCTAGTTTCCCTCTTATGTGTCAGAATTCAGTGAACAGAGACTGACCATGGACCCAGGAGGAACTACTCTGTTGCAGCTACAAACAGTTCCATCCCAGCCAGTGAAAGATGCTGGAGGGTTGAGGGTTGGTTTTACCTGAGAGTGCTGAGCCAGGAGGGTGTTCTTCACACACTCTCATCTTTAGGGGAGGTCAACATTCTCTCCTGCCCCCTCACTTGACCTGTGAGGAGTTAGGGATAAAGGGAACACAATAAGGTCACTAAACTGGGATGGGGTAGGAAGTAAGAAATGCAGCTTTTAATTGGAGGAATGGAGAAGTTATAAATAGGAACAATATCTTTCTGCCTTCTCTCCTACCCCCTTCCCTCCCTTCCATCCCTTTTTTCTTTTCTCCCCTCTCTTGTCTTCCTTTCAATGCAGCAGTTATGGTGAGGTAAAGTGTGATATGATTGGTCAGGGAATACTTCTCATTGGCAGGTTATTAGAGATTTGGAAGGCCAAGCAAGGTGTGGTGGAGGCTGGGGATTGACATGTGAAGAAAGGAGGCAGGAAGTGGACAATTTGATATGGCTCTGATCAGGGGCTGGGCTCATGGCATTCACTTATCTTTATTTTTGCTTGTTTCTGTCTTGGAAAGCTCATGCTGGGAATGTCTTCAACCTGGAGGCACCCTTGAGCAGAAGTAAGACCACAGTGAGATCCAGATGGAAAGGGGAAAAAGCTGGCTGTCATCCAGACCTGTGCCAAAAAGCAAGAGAGAGTCACACAGCTGGGTCAACCCAGTTCACCAGGGTGGGAGACAGGCAGACTTGCGAACCAGGATGCAGAGCATGTTTTCCTGGAGTATCTTCTAGCAGGGATCTCTGGGAAAATATGTAGGTGAACTGTCGACGGTGCTGGAGGAAGTGGCCGGTCATGGTCACAACACAGACATGGTCTTGGATTTAGGGACTCGGGATTCTGTCTGTCTTTGCTCACATGACTAATAGAAAGGTGTTCTAGTTCTGGCTGATGGGCTGCTACAAGAGGAAAGCCTCTTCAAAGACGTCTCAGTTCACTTAGCCCTAATCCTACGGAGTTCGCTTTATAGAAGAAAAGTAAATACAGGAATAAGAGGCATAGAAGATTATGTAGACTTCTTTTTGGGACCTATTTAGTTTGACTTGTAGTAAAGAACAATTCTGAGGAACATTATGCTAGAGAGATTTCAGGGAGATTAAGGGGATTATTAAAATTTTCTTCCTTGGATATTGCAGAGTTTTGTAACATTTTAAAATCACTGCCAAGAAAACAAAAGGATGTGTTACTAGGTAGCATTGTATGAAATACATAGAGCAGGATGTTTTAATATTAATCTATGTTTTACCTCCAGGAATATCAAGTGATGGAACAATTGTATTATGCACCCCCCAATTATAGTTTATCATAAAAGGGTCACATGCTCCGTTACCTTGCAAGAGAAATTTTATTTGAATTATAAGGCATTTCTAAACCTTGTGAATGATTGGTAGGAGGTGTTAATCTTTTGTAACATAAAAGGCTGCTGACTAGAATACGGTTCCCATTAACACGAGTGTAAGTGAAATAATACTGTTTCAACAGTCATATCCTAAGGGCAAATGGGTCATAGGGAATGATTAAATTGAAAACATGAACCCAGTAATAATCACTATATATGTATCCCCTGTGGATGACCTCACTCTTTTTTTCTCAGGATTTTAGCATTTTCAGACATTTACCATTGTATTAAGATATACTGGTAACAATAATAAGGTGATTGAAGATGCCATTAAGTTTTTCACTATAATAGTATTCTAAGCACAAGAGACTGCATATTGATATTTCTGTCTAAACTGAAATATTATACAGAGGGCAAAAGGATTAGATAGATGTAGCAAATAATTTGAAGGCCAAAAAAAAAAAAATACCATAGATCAGCAACAATGAGCTTTTGTAATAAAAACACAAGTACAGTAATGATAAAAACAATGCTTTGCAAAGTTATAGTGCATATATTTGAATCAGAACAGCTCTTCAAACAGAAAATAATGGAAACATTATGAATGTTTACTCAGAGTAGTTATTCTAACCTGATAATCCTAAACAATTGGCAAAAATGGGAATTTATTATGCTTTAGCTCCTGAAAAGGACATTCTACTTCAGGAAATTATGTATGTCTTCAAAGCAATATGACTCTCAGAAGGCGGCTTATTTCTAATGTATTTTTGGAGTTCCCTTAGTTTGAGCTGTAATGGCACTCTGAATTTTTAATATGAGGATTTATATCAACAACAACTGCTCTATAGTGTACCCTCCTTGCAGCTGGTTGAGGAGGAACATCTATTCTGACAGATTTACAGATTTGGCTGGCTGATTTGTGTAGGTTTCACATGTGTTGATGGTACACTAGGACCTTGTGTGCTTTTTAGGGTCAACAGAGTTGTAGGATGAGGAAAAAGAGCAGAGGGCTAGGCATAAATAGAGACAGAGAGAGCAGCTTATCTGCAGATGGCCATTCAGGCACATGGGGAAACAAAAGGTATGAGATACCTCAGAATTAAGCCACAGTGATGGAAGAGAAGAGAGCTCTGCCAGTCGGGGACGGTAGTGTAAAGAAAGTCAGGAAACTTCCATTAGGTCAAGAAGGAAGCCATGAACATATTTGCATGTTTTTTTTTTTTTTTCCCCCGACCGGTAAGGGGATTGCAAATCCCCTTGGCATGATGTTGTCGGCACCACGCTCAGCCAGTGAGTGCACCGGCCACCCCTATATAGGATGTGAACCGCGGCCTCAGAGCTACCAGTGCTGCACTCTCTCGAGTGAGCCACTGGGTTGGCCCTTGCATGGGTGTTTTACGTGTACATTTACAGCCTTGGTCTTTTACTTGTAATGACTTTACTATCCCATATGGAGTCACATGGTTCCTAAACAGATGCATATTCTACTCTACCTAAAAGATGCCTGATATTTTGATCTAAGCTCTTCTGGCTGTAGTAATAGGGTTCTCCTGAAAAACACAACCAGTATACACACACACATTCATATTCATATATATTCATATATATATTAATCTTTCCGTGAACTTTTCTGAAGTACCCTCATATATGTGTGTATGTCCTTGTGTGTACATATATATGTACAGATAGATACAAACATATATATGTATAGCTAGATATATACATATTTATTTTAAGGAACTGGCTCACGTAATTGTGGAGGCTGAGAAATCCACAATACTCATGGTAGGCTGGCAAGCTGTAGAACCAGGGAGGAGCACATTTTGAGGTTCAAAAGTGAAGGCAGCCTGCTGGCAGAATTCCCTCTCCTCTGGGGGAGGTCAGTCTTTTTCACAGGACCTTTCACTGATTAGATGAGGCCCACCTGTGTTTTGGAGGGCAATCTGCTTTAGTCAAAGTCTACTAATTTAAGTGTTAATCTCATCTAAAAAATACTTCCACAGCAACATCCAGACATGTTTGACCAAACATCAGGGATCTTTGGCCTAGCCAAGTACACACGAAACATCAACCTCACTGGCCTTTGGAAGAAGAGCCTGGAGTGAGAGAAGCGGGGAGAAGGAGTGGTGGTAGATTACCGGTGGTGAGGAACGGTGGGCTGTGTGCCGACCTCACCCCTTCCTGTCCCCTTGTGCTGGAAGTTGTTTCCCATCAACCCTGAGCAGAGACTTCTGACGTAGTCCCCACAACATATGCTCCACTCACTTAGGTCATCCAGATGTTCGCTGTTGCTTCTCTTCCTCATCCTGCACCATTCCTATGGCAGGATGCAGAACGTCGTGGCCACCCCCCAGCCTCCCATAATTCTCTCTATAAAGTAGAAGGGAGAGATTGATTCAGACTGTTCGTTGAGTGAATGAATAGATGAATGAAGAAATGGCTTAACTTCTGCCTGCTCATCACATTTAGGTATTTCCAAACTTCTGTTCTTTTTTTTTTTTTTTTTTGCAGCTGGCCAGCAAACTTCTGTTCCATGTTCTCTTGCCTGATCTTTCCCTCAGGGAAAATATCTCTGCTTCTCCGGATTGAACTCTGTGGTGCCATATATATATATGGCTCCCAGGTCTTGTTCTTCAGAACTTATTTCTCTCTCTTGATCTGAATTTCCAATTATTTGCTGTATGTCCTAAAAGTCTTTCAAATTCAAAATGTCCAGCACGGAATTACTTTTCTTCCTCAAGTCTGATCTTTTTTCTCCTTTGTTCTCTGTCTTAAAGTTCATGATCCTATCTTTCCTTTTCTTAACGCAACCTAGAAATTTTGTTGCCGTTTGCCTTACTTCCTGCATGCAGTTGGTCAAGAAACCACATTTATTTTGCCTCTCCAAGATTTCTTGACTCATTCTCTCTTTGCCATTCCCATGGACACTGCCCTAGTTCAGAACATTATTATCTCTACCTTGCTATTTGAATTACTTCCTAAAACACCCATGGCCACGCCATTCCCCATCTGAAGTGCTCAGCAGAGATACATGAGGATAGAACACATCTCTGGCCTCCTGACTCTCTGCAAAGTCCAAAAGAGCCCAGTCTCTCAGGGTAAGACATGACTCTCATTTGAGGATGTTCTACAAAATGTGTTACTGAAAACCCCTTTTAAAAATTCAATATATTCTAGATATTGATGTGCTTCTGACTTGATTTGGCCATGACCTAATTGTCTTGGTGAGAGCTATTAATACACTGGAAGGAATTCCTTCTGGTCCCTTCCTTCCCATAATGAATTTTTTAAAGGCAACACTTAAAATCAAGGTCAGCACACAAAGGCATCATGTGCCTTATGGTACCAGATAAAGGTTATAAGCCAATTTGATTCTGAGTTAAACTTTTTCTCATGTACAAAGTAGCTATGGTTAATTTCACTTTTAAAAAACCACAATACTTATAATAAATACAAGGGGGCCCAATGACATTTTTTTCCTCATAGCAGTATTTTATAGATGGCCATAGATGTCTGAAATGGTGGTCCTAAGGTACTAGACACAACAGAAGGGGATTCTAGACTTTCAAAGAGCTATATTCTGCCTTTATAAAATGTGAGCTTTGTCCTTGTCTGCTTTTCTCCATTAACACCTTGGTCTCCTTTTCTTTACTGACATTTTCTCCCTTACAGGCTATCGAACTCAGATTAAATTTCAAAATGTGTTTGTTTCAGTGAATTATTATTATTATTATTATTTTGTTTCAGTGAATTAAAACATTGGATTACATTGACTAGGGCTTTTGAGTTAAGTGAATTTTATGGTATGCTAATTTTTAGGATATTGTGTATATATATATACACACTATATTTAAGGAACTCAGCTAGGCACCTAATCTTCAAACTGACAGGGATTACAAAATATGTGCTTTGTGCCCAGTAGAGTAGATACAGGTTTTTTTGTTTTGTTTTGCTTATTGTTTTAAATAAAAGGAGATTTGGCTTTGGTAAGGGGCTTGTTTTTCTTTATTAATTGAAAATAGAAACTTAAGAGTAGTAAAGAAACCAGTTTAAAGAAAGAGAGAAGCCTGAACGAGTGAGAGAGTGAGGTTAATTCCCTGTAATGGGATTTGGTTTCAGGTGTGAGAAGCCCAAAAAAACAGGAATGTTCATGCAGTTTTCTGCGAGCACTTGAGAGCGCCTAGGAGAAGTGGGATCGAAGGAGGGAAACACCAGGCCACCGTCTGTGCCCTTAGTTAGGCACATAGAACTGCACTTGCTTAATCAGAGGCATGAGGACGCATATCCCATGGAGTCATGAGCGTTGAGCCTTGCAATCTCAGAAAGTTCCTAGGGAACACACCTTGTGAAGCAGAATTATAGATTTATCCCACTTGAAACGTGTCACATATCAAAATCTGGTTTTACAAAATGAGTATATTAAGAGTTAATAATTTGCTTTATAAAAAGATTCACCACAGGATTATTTAAAATCCAAATTCCCCTAGCATATTTCAAGCGTGGTCGATTTACGTAATTGCAACTACCTAAAGCTTTCAGGAACATCTTGCTTAGAGTGAGCAGAATCTCTAGTTGCACATATGAACTTGGTGTGAACTTGCTTCGGTGTGACGATGATCCGAGTAAAAGGCATCTGCAGATGATCCTGCCATCCCCATTTGGTGAGCAGCATAAGCAAGTTTCAGGACCTGCAGCTTCTGTGCAGGTATGATTTCGGTTGTCATACCAGAGCCGGAAGCTGGGAGTTGGGATTCTGTCAGCTAGCTTTTTTTCTCTCTCTCTGACACCCAAGAAGGAAATATTATTTACTCTTGATTTTAAATTCTTCCTTAATTCTTTTAGTAAAAAGGGGTAAAAATAATGATCTCTACCTTAGTCTACTCTGTAGTAGAGATGCCCTGTAGAAAGATAAAGTGGAAGGAAATAAATACATCTAAGGGCATATAAATGTCTGTACAAATTAATCTGTTCAAGAGCTATACTTCTTGTTTTTAAAAAAGACTTATTGCTTTATGATGAATTTAGGAGCTCAGGATTGTATAAATATGTTTTTATTGCCTTCTCTCCTCACATCTTTAGCTCCCTAAGGACTTAAACTTTTTTTTATATTTTACTTGTGAAATAATATTTCCTTATAATTTTAACTTTGGAAACATGAGTTCAAAAAACAAAGGAAAAACTGTAATTCTGCCAAATAAAGGTGAGCATTTTGGTATACATACTTCCAACCTCTAATTTTTAAAAGTATACAAAAATATATTGTATCAGTTAGCTATAATCAAAAAAATACTGCATAACGAACTACCCCAACTCAATGAGATATGATAATGCACATTTATTTTAGTGTTTGTGGAACTGCAGGTTGACTGTGTATTGGTCGGTTTGACTTGGCATGACTGGAGCTCTGCTCCACACTGCAGGTCCAGCTGGGCTTGGCTCCTCTCTGAAGGTTGGGCTCAGGTGTGGCCATGTATATTCATTTTGGTGTCTACGCTGAAAGTGCAGTGTATTCACCAGCTCTGGCTGCCATAACAAAATACCATAGACTGGGTGGCTTAACAGGAATTTATTTTCTCATAGTTCTGGAAGCTGGAAGTCTGAGATCAGGGTTCCAGCATGGTTGGGTTCTGGTGAGGGTCCTGTTCCTGGCTTGCAGATGGCCTCCGTTTTACTGTATGCTCTCATGGCCTTTCCTTAGTGTGTGACTTGAGTTGGGGAGAGAGAGCGATTGAGCAAGTGAGCGAGCAAGCTCTCTGGTGACTCTTCTTATTAGGGCACTAATCTCATCAGACCAGTTCCTTACCCTCATGATCTCATCTAACTTTAATTACCTCTCAAAAGTCCTATCTATAAATATCATCACATTGAGGGTTCGGGCTTCAACGTATAATTTTTGGGTGGACATAAACCTTCAGTCCACAAAGGCAGCTCTTCTAACGGCTGTGGCAGAAGCGTGAGAGAGCAAAAGCAACCACACAAGCACATTTCAAGCCTCTGCCTGCCTCACATCTGTTAAGGTCCCATTGGCCAAAGTGAGTCACACAGCTGAGCCAAGAATCAAGGGATAAGAAATAGCAAAAGTGAGAGTAGCAACACAATCACATAGCAAAAGGTGCAGAATAGGGAGGGGTGAAGAATTGGGACCCAAAATTCAATCTACTGTATATATGTGTACATTTTCATTAAAATAATTATGTATATATACACACATCAATACATGTATATGTAAAATTATGGCTAACATTTATGTAGTAAGTTTTGTTGAGAGCTTTAATTAACTTATCAAAGCCTCAGCACAGTCCTATGAACTAGGTTGTATGAATAGTTTCATATTTATGAATGAAGAAATAGAGGCACAGAGAAATTAAGTAACTTGCTCAAAGTTCTGGGATGTGGACAGTGACAGTTTTGTTGCAGACTCTATATTTTTTTATTTTTGTTTTTGGTGGCTGGCTGGTATGGGGATCTGAATCCATGACCTTGGTGTTATAAGGCTGTGCTCTAGCAACTGAACTAACCGGCCAGCCCAGGCTCTATGTTTCTTCAGCACTATACTAAGTAGTGAAAGTGCCCCTTTACCCACTGCTCAATCCACCAATCCTATTCCAGTTCTCAGAGGTGACTTTCTGTCAACAGTCTGGGTTATAAGCTTCAGATCTCTCCATATGCAAACATATCTATGTTACTAACAAATCAGACCATGCTATATATACAAATTGAATTTTTTTCTTTTGGCTAGCATTTCTTTATCTCTAAGAACTTTTCTTGTTCCTAATTGTTGTGTTTTCTTGATAAGCTGTTGAGAAAACTAATTTCTCTGAAGATACTGATTAGAATAATAATAATAATTAATAATAGTAATAAAGCTCTTCTATTTCCTGAGTCATGGTTCTTTTTTGTGCTGCCAGTTTCTTCAAGTGTCTGGAGCTTTGATATGTACGCATGATGAGCGCAGTTCATAAGTATAGACAGTAGACAGTATTTCCTCCATTGTTGTGTAGATTTCTCTATTTTACTTTCTTTTCCGTGAGTAGCTTTTAGGTGCATATATAAATTTTGTCCTCCAGTTTTCTCATTCGTCAGTGTATGCTTTTATCTTTTAATCTCTTCTTCCTGCTTTTTTGGAGTTTATGTTTTTCTTTTATTCTAGTTTTGGGAAAGCATAGGCAGAGCTATTGTGTGTTTCTTCCTCTTGCATCTTTTATTCTCAAAGATTGAAAAGGAAAAATATTTACATTTTTGAAACAAGCAGGGTACATTATGAAGTAGCACTCAGAACTGACAACTATGTTAGTGATAAAAGAGGGCTTTCAAGAGGATTAGGAGAGGGGTGAGATGAGTAGGGAGTAGCTGCCTGAGTCCCAGCTCCAGAAGTGCTGAGTGGTGTTCCTCACCTCTGCCTCTATGGGCTATTCTGGTCCATGGACCTAAGCATTTGCAGTCAAAGCATTTCACTCTCATGGTGGATGGGTCTGGCCCAGCCTTGCCCGAGTAGTGTGTGTGTGGAGGGTGGGATGGGTAGAGATGGTCTTCTCCAGCTTCTTCGTGGACTCTGGAAGCTCCCACAGCAGCACCCAAGATGAGGGAATCCATAGTGCCTCCTTTGGTGAACTTGCTCCTACCTTCTGAGACAAAAAGCATGCTCCACTTTCGTCTGTACAGGCCCTCTTCAGAATCCTGCTCCTGCTTAGACAAACTTCATTTGCTTGCAAGAGAGATATGGGAGTGCTTTTCCTCTGTTAATATCTGACTTTATTTCAGAGCCCGTTTTAGTATTTAGGCCTTGAATTGTGGGGGAAAGTTTGAGAAGCAGCATATATAAAATGAACATCTGCCTCACAGAACAGGTTCAAAATCAGGGCTTCATCTCTCAACCTTGTCCAACTTTCCCTGTGAAGTACCCTCATCCCATTACACACCACTCCCTTCCAGTGGAGCCCAAAGCAGACAACGCAATGTTCACATGCATTTCAGTATTGAAATCATATTTCATGTCCCCAATCTTTATAAAAAATGTTTAATGAAGGGATGTCACATGACTTCTTTGTCTCCCTGAGGGTGAATGCCCTGAAAAGGAGAGAAAACTACAAGTCTTATACATAATAACTTTTATTTTCATTTGGCCTTTTGAATAGACAAGTAAAAATCTTAGGGGATTACTTGAGTGGGGCTTAAAGAGATGGGACACATGTAGAAGAAAAGGAAACTAACACTGAGTGCCTGTCTTTACAACTGTCAACAGGTGTGCAGACTGATGGCATTAATGGTACAATTCTTCACTCTTTGCCATGTCACTGTGTAGCACCCTTCCATTGATTCTGTTTGGGTCATGTGACTTGCTCTGGCCAACTGAATGCAAGCAAATATGATGCAAGCAAGGGGTTGTGTGACTGTGTTTGTTCCCTCTTTGCATCGTTGCCATGTCATGAAAATGAGCTCAGGCTAGCCAGTTAGAGGATGGGAGACACATGAAGCGGGGCAAAATTGTCCCAGTTGTAGAAGCTGAGGTCACCTTAGATCAGCCAATAGCAAGCCAAGCTCTCCCAGAGCCAAGCCCCGGACCTGGGCAGGCCAGACACACTGCCGACACGCGAGTGTGTGCTGCTAAGCCTGACAGCTCAGACTCAGGCAGCAGAACCCCACAGACTCATGAACTAAATACACGTTAATTGCTGTCTGCCACTGAGGTTTTGTGCATATTTATGTAGCATTATTGGGGCAATAGATAACTGATATTGCAAGGTTTGTATTATTAATCAGCTTTTTATAGGTGAAGAAAATGAGGCTCAGAAAGGTTAATTAATGTACCTAAGGACACGTAAGTAAGTGGCTGGGTCAGAATTTGATCCAAGGTCTTCTGACTCCCCTGAATTACATTGTAGGGAGATTAGCCAGGAAATGTGACATGATAAACGTATAATCTTTAAAATAATAAGTTTAAGCTTCCCCTGGCCCCAGTGCTGATCCTTTAAAAATATTGTCAAATATGGAAAGAAACCTAAAAGTAGATGAGTTTTGAGGAAAGTAAAGCCATTGAAAAACGTGGTGAATTTTTTGCATTTACTAAATTTGTTTTTCCTTTTACATACTTTAAAACTAAAATTGCTTCTCACTCAAGTCCTCACCCCTTTCTATTTATGTGATATATGCCATGAAGCCTATGTAAGAACATAAAAGGAACTCTTATCTTTCTTAGGTGAAGAAAATGAGTACTATGTAGTTTTATCTGTTGGCATAAAAGAGCAGATTAAGCATACGTAGGAGATTCAGCATATCTCTATTTCCCCAACACAGAAATAGTGCGTTGGACCACTTTTTTGTGTTTTAGTACATTTTTGTCAACAATCTTTTATTATGTAAAAAAACCCCATCTCTATTCCTTATAGAAGTTTTAAAATCATTTCACAGCTGAGTGGAACCCTAAACAGAGCTATCTTAGTGTAATGAAGCAGAAAACGATTGCTTCTTAACAAGACTGGTATATGGTGACAAACAGCTCATAAAAATCCCATCTGCCACAAAATGCCTCTCCTTAGTTGCCTTAGAATCTAAATAGTATATTTCCTATTTCTGTTCAGAAACAACAGAGGAAATATAAAGCCTCCACCAACATCAAGTTCTCTGACAAGAAAAGCACTTGGCTTTTAATGTACCAATGTGGCTCATTCATAGAACCACACATGTCTGGTGATGCCCTTTTGACTGTGTAGGGATTTTAGACCACCCCTTCCATTCCCTGTTATAGGCTTTGAAATGGTCATGCAATAAGGCAATGCCATTTCTCATGTTATAACATCAAAGAATGGCCTGGGTATCAATCAGCTTTAGATTTTGTTCAGTAAAAACAAAAGACAACTCCAGAGTTTGCAGAGAAAAAGAAATGGAATGATTTGCAGAGTAGATGATTTTATAAAAGATTGCTTGCATTTTGTGGGAGAGGCATTGCTGTTGACTTCCACTTATAGTTTTTGATGACAACTACAACTATATTTATCTGTTATATTTGGCTGGCCGTTTCTAAATGTTTTCCCATTTTCTAATTCTACATATATAACTCAACCAAACAGCCTTCAGTTTTTGAAATATTTAAGCCCAAACAACTTGATGAAAGTATAAAATGAAAATTCCAATGGTTCTGTCTAAAATAAGACCATTCACCTTTGTACAGAAAATAAATGTACTAGAACTTTCAACAGCTTTTCAAGATGCCATGTTACTATAGGTAATCTAGTATGACTTTAAAAATGCAAATATGTGACTCTGTGAGAGACATAAACCAACTCCTTTGGTTAGAATATAAAATACAATATTTAGTGGCTTATCTAAAGGCCTTTTTGCTTTTAGAAGAAGCTGGGAAATTTCCTTGAAAAGGGCCAATGCAAACTGATATTTAAATACATTTAACTTTCAAGTAGAAGTTATAGAATTTTCTGGTCTTCTGAAGATACTACTGGCTTTCATGAATTGGCTGTGGCTCAGTTCCCATTTTATCTCATACCAGGTGGAAATTCATCCTAGAAAATATATCACTCTTTCTTTCCATCATGACTTTATTATTCATCGAGTGATTATAGGCATATCTCTGAAATATTGTGGGTTGCATTCCAGACCACCACAATAAGCGAATATTGAAATAAAGACAGTCACATGAATTTTTTGATTTCCCAGCGCATATAAAAGTTATGTTCACACTATATTGTAGTCTATTTCGTATGCAATAGCATTATCTCTAAAAGAAGTACATACCTTAGTTAAAAAATACTTCATTGCTAAAAAATGCTAACAATCAACTGAGCTTTTAGTGAGTCATAATCTTTTTGTGGTGAAGGGCCTTGCCTCCGTGTTGATGGCTGCTGACTAATCAGGGTGGTTGTTGCTTAAGACTGGGGTGGCTGTGGCAATTTCTTAAAATAAGACAACAAAGTTTGCTGAATGACAACAAAGTTTGTGTGATGCTTCCTTTTTAGCATGTGATGATGTTTGATAGCATTTTACCCACAGTAGAACTTCTTTCAAAATTGGAGTCGATCCTTTCAAATTTTATTGATGCTCTATCAACAAAGTTTATAAAGTATTCTAAATCCTTGGTTGTCATTTCAACAATGTTCACAGCATCCTCACCAGGAGTGGATTCCATCTCACTTTCGTTACTCATCCATAAGAAGCAACTCCTCATCTGTTAAAGTTTAATCATGAGGTTGCAGCAATTCAACCACATCTTCAGGTTCCATTTCATATTCTAGCTCTCTTGCTGTTTTCATGACACCTGCAGTTACTTCTTTCACTGAAGTTCTAAATCCTTCAAAGTCATCAAAGAGAGTTGAAATCAACTTCTTCCAAACTCCTGTTAGTGTGGATGTTTTGACTTCGTCTCATGAATCATGAATGTCCTTATGGCATCTAGAATGGTGAATCCTTTCCAGAAGGTTTTCAATTTACTTTGTCCAGATCTATCAGAGGAATTACTATCTATGGCAGCAATAGCCTTATAAAACGTATTTCTTAAATAATAAGGCTTGAAAATCAAAATGACCCCTTGATCCATGGGCTGCAGAATGGATGTTGTGTTAGCAGGTGTGAGAACAGCATTAATCTCCTTGTAGATGTCCATCAGAGCTCTTGGGTGGCTATGTACATTGTCAATGAGCAGTAATGTTTTGAAAGGAATCTTTTTTTCTGAGCAGTAGGTCTCAACAGTGAGCTTGAAAATATTTAGCAAACCATGCTGTAAACGGGTGTTCTGTCATCTAGGCTTTGTTGTTCTACTCATGGAGCACAGAGAGAGTAGATTTAGCATAGTTCTTAAGGGCCCTAGGATTTTTGGACTGGTATACGAGCATTAGCTTCAAATTAAAGTTATTATTCAAATTAAAGTCAAAATAAAGCATTAGTTTCATTAGCCCCTAACAAGAGAGTCAGCCTGTTCTTTGAAGATTTAAAGCCAGGCATTGACTTCTCTCTAGCTATGAAAGTGCTAGATCACATCTTTTTCCAATAGAAGGCTGTTTTGTCTACACTGAAAATCTGTTTATTGAAGCCACCTTCATCACTGATCTTAACTTGATCTTCTGGATCACTTGCTGCAGATTCTCCATCAGCACTTGCTGCCTCATCTTGTATGTTATGGAGACGACTTCTTTTCTTAACCTTCACGAACCAACCTCTGTCAGCTTCAAACTTTTCTTCTTCAGCTTCCTCACTTCTCTCAGCCTTCACAGAATTGAAGAGAGTTAGGGCTTTGCTCTGGATTAGGCTTTGGTTTAAGAAAATGTTGGGGCTGGTTTGATCTTCTATCCAGACCACTAGAACTTTCTTTATCAGCAATAAGGCTATTTCATTTTCTTATCATTGGTGTATTCACTGAAGTAGCACTTTTGATTTCCTTCAGGAACTTTTCCTTTGCATTCAGAACTTGGCTAATTCTTTGGTGCAAGAGGCCTAGCTTTCAGCCTGTCTTGGCTTTTGACATGCCTTCCTCACTAAGCTTAATCATTTCCAACTTTTGATTTAAAGTGTGAGACGTGTGACTCTTCCTTTCAGTTGAACACTTAGAGGCCATTGTAGGAGCATTAATGGGCCTAACTTCAATATTGTTGTGTCTCAGGGAATAGGGAGGTCCCAGGAGAGGGAGAGAGATCAGCAAACATTTGGTCAGTGGAGCAGTCAGAACACATACAACGTTCATCAATTAAGCTCATGTCTTATTGGGTGTGGTCTGTGGCTCCCCCAAACAATTATATAATAGTAACATCAAAGATTCCCAATCCCAAATCACCATAACAGATGAAATAATAGTAATAAAGTTTGAAATACTGCGAGAATTACCAAAATGTAATACAGAGACACGAAGTGAGCACATGTTGTTGGAAAAATGGCAGCAATAGACTTGCTTGATGTGAGGTTGCCACAAACCTTCAATCAGTAACAGACACAATATCTGCAAAACACAATAAAACAAGGCATGCCTATCCTGTGCCACTGACTCTTATATTACCTCACTTAACTTTATAGCAAATCTCTGAGGTGGGAACTATTACATCTCCATAACACCAAGGGAGACATATAGGCTAAGCGAGGTTGAGGTCACATAAAGTTCACACAGCCGGTCAGTAGAGGATCCAAGGTTTAATTCCAGAGCTCTTTCCATTAAGTCGTATTGTCTCACGGAGTAGGCAGAGGGACGAATGCAGTAGAAAGAGCACTGAATTGGGAGTCAGGAAGCCTGAGTTATTGCCATTATTCTACCAATATCTGTGTAACTCTGGGCATATCCTTCGTGTCAATGAGAGAGTTGGACAAATGCTGCTAAGACTTCATCAGGCTCATAGATCCATGATCCAAATTGACATTGTGACAAGTTTAGGAATTCAGTAATGGATTTCAATTAAAATGCTCCAGTTCTTTGTCTGCTTAAAATACATCAAATATTACTCTAATGTTTGAAAATCCAAGTAGTTTGCTTATTCATTCTCGTGTTGATGAACATTTAGGTCATTTCTGGTTTTGGCCTATTCTAAACAAAGGGTGCTAAGAACATTCTTGTGGAAATGTTTTGTGGACATGTGCACTCATTTCTCCTTGATTTATAACTGGGTGTAATATTTATTCATTCAGTAAATATTTACTGAGCAATTGCTATGTGCCAGGCACTATTGTTAGCATTGGCAATAAGATGGTGAATAAGATGACAAGATCTCCTGCCATGTGGCTAACAAGCTAACGGGAAGGGCAGATGATAAACGAGTGTTATGAAGGAAATAACCAGGTGATGTGAAGAAGAGTGAGAGGATGATGTGAGGAGGTGGTGAGCAGGGAGCAGAGGTTGCTATTTAACACAGAGTAGTCAAGGAAGGCCTCTTTGAGGTGACATTGAACTGAGGCCCCCGAACAATGGAGGAGCTGGCCCTGTGAAGAGCCCAGGGAAGGGTTCTCAGGTGGAGGAGACAGCACAATATGATATGGTAGAGTATAATCAATATTTATCAAAGATCCACAGAATGTCTGTCCCAGGAGGGTCCTTAGACATCACGTGCCCACACCTTTTCACTTTGCACATGAGAAAACTAAGGCTGCCTTCTCAGTCCGTGGTGGGGCCAGGAACAGAACTAGGTATTCTGGGTTCAACTCAAATTCTCTTTCCATTATAGGGTAACATTGCCCTTTCCTGATCACTGACCCTGCACCATGCACATATTAAACATGTTAGTCCATTTTCTCACTTAAGCTTTACAAAACCTTATGATCTAAGTATTATCCTACCTATTTTAGTTACAAGAAAAGAAGGGCTTAGAGAAGGTTAGTAATTTGTCACATAGTTTTAGTAAATGGTAGAGCTTAAATTTGAATTTGATCTTAGATCTGTTCAGTCCCAAAGTCTGGGTCTTCACTGGGCTACACACAGTCTTGTCAGTATGTTTTTATGTATTTCTAAACTTGGGGAGTTGTTTTACACATTTTGTATCTTACTAAGTTAAAAAAATACATCTAGAAATTACTTCAATTTTGTTGAGTAATCAGGGTGTTGAATAAAGTGACAATTGATTAAAGAAGGGAATAGAAAATGCAAAGATTATTAAAATTGACTATTTTTTACAATAGGTTTAGTTACTAAATAGTTAAAAGAAGCCAAGCTATAAAATATGAACATATTGGCTCTGTTTAGTATAGTACACATTACTGGTATAGAATATTGTGGTAGCCTTGCTGTAATAATTAGACTATAACTTTTAAAATAAATGTTATGCCTACTGGAAAAGAGAAGGAAAAGAAAGTTGAGAGGTGATCATCGTCTGAATATAGGTGGGGGGTAGGGTGGGGGTGGCAGTGCTCAGCAGAGAGGAGTGAGTTGGGGCAAAGATGCTTACTTTTCTTTGAGCCACCATATGCTCACCAAAATGTATCTGCTATTCCACATGTGCTTTTTTCTAGTTTTCTTAAAAAAAAAAAAAAATAAGGAAAGAGCTCTTGCTCCACAGAGCTCAAATTCCCGTTAAATATAAATTCTGACTTTTTTTTTGGGTAGATTTAACTAGTTGCTGTCTTGGATAAAAGAATGAGCAGCCACTAGTCTCTACAATTTTTGATGACATGATGGTAAAGGATACACAATGTGCTGTGTTTCTTGATGTGTTCCAACCTCAGACTTCCTTCCAGTTCTTTAAAATGGAAAATGTCATAAGCCAAGACTATTAAAAAATGAGGCATAAGTAAATATTCACACTAATCATAGCAGTTCACATAGCAACAGCACAGGCTGCTGAGGAGTCATCTGGGCTCAGAAGCCAGTGTTTTCATCTACTGTTTCAGGGGACGTCTGTATATATCTTCCCACATTTCCTTTCTGGTCTCTTTCTGCTCCTAACTCCCCCTTTCCCTCCTTCCTCCTTTTCGATGTGTGAAGGCATATTGTTCTAATTGCCTTTGTAATGAACCTAAAACCATATGATGCTAAAACCATTCTTTTTAGGAAAGGAGGGAAATCATATTTTCCTCCAAATTCCATTCTTCTGTCAACTGGCTTCCATTCTAGTCTGACTCCATGCTTCATCTGCCATTTGAAATGACAGGTAGGTTTGGAAATGCTAACTCTTTTTTAGATGCTGTCATTCTTTATCTTTATGGGTTTCTTTGGTGGCATAAAGATAAAGACAACCATAGTTCATATTCTGCAGATTAAGTCTAACGTGTTAGAGGTGAAGGAAGCACAGCATCACATTCCATCTCTTGTTGGCTCCTGGTATTATTAATCGCCTTATTATACTGCAATACTCTTATGCTATATTTCTGCCAAAGTTACATGAGTGAGGCAGAAAAATATTCAAATGGCAAAAAATAAGGCTTATTTTATAGGATCATGGATATTGCTTTCTTGCATCCTATAAATGGCAAGGGTTTCCCATATGTGGCTGTAGACATATAAACTGACAGCAGGTGTTTCAGGTGTGAGGGAAAAGATGAGAAACAGATCACACTGAATTAATAAAATGAATTCCTGGCCTTGACACTTTTCTGACATGGAGGAAACAATACTAAATGAATATAAACATTCTGACACACACACAAAAGGTGTAAAGTGCTGGCTAAATTCTCACTTCCACCAATTTTAGGGACTTCCTGGCCTCTGGCTATGACACCTGGCAGTTATTTGTATTTTACTTAGGGTGCACTTAAGGTGAAGTAGATACAAATTCAGAAGTAAGTAGTGGTAAGGAGATCACTAGAAGGCTGTGTTAAAGGCTTGTTTTGGGCTTTGTAAACTGGTAATGGTTATCTTGATAGAAATAAAATCCAGCCTGCCTGGAGATGCTTAATAATTTTAGGTGGTTTGAAGAAAATTAAACAAACACGAAGTAATAAGATTTTCTTACTTTCCACTCCTTATCTCTTGGTGTTCCAAGTAAGGGTTTTAAAACTTACTCTGTTGCTTACAATGGAATATGCTATAAACTTTTCTTTCTTTCCTTATGCTACCCCTTTTCTTTCTAGAGTGAGGGACAGATAAACCACAAGCTCAGCATTCAAATATGAATGGCTCTTATGAGAATGTAAATCGAGAAGAGAGATGTCCCTTTCCAAGAGGAATCATTAGGTGGTGGGTACATGGCTAAATAGCCACAAAACAGAAAATAGTACATTGAATAAATAGACACAAAACACAAAATAGTGTGCCACTTAAGAAAAGTGCTGCAGGAGCAGCTGGTAAATTTCACATGACATTTAGCTTAAATTGGGCAGAATACTAAAGCTGATGGAAATGTTTAGTTTAGTTTTCATCTTCTTTTCACAGATGCTGTAAATCATCCACAGATGAAGACGTGGTGTAGTATGGACGATGCTATTTAACACATAGGCAATGTCCATAAGAGGTGGCACTGTGGAGAAGGGTATTAGCCAAGGTTATTTGGATGTAAGCAACAGAAACTGACTCTAGGTCAAAGGAGAATTTATTGGAAGGATGTGGAGGAGCAGGAATACTGTAAAATTAGGTTCAGAGCAGGAAAAGGACTGAGGCTGTTCTAGGAATCCATGGAGCAGGAACTCTACTTTGGGCTCGTCAGAGTGCTGCTGCTAACTGGATGGGGGCTCAGGGGTCAAGTTCCAGGAAGGGGCATGTGATCAGACCACTTTGGTCATATCTACCCCTCTCCCCCCATGGCTAGCATCAGCTAGGTTTCTTAATTAATGATTTTACCACATTGTACCCAATGGAGGAAAGAAAATGCCCAACAGAACATCAGAGTACTGTTATCTAAAGAAGAGAGGAATGCATGCTCATCAGCTCAAAGAAGTAATTGTCCACTACACAGTGTAATGCACCATTGATTTTATGCTGTATTTCCTATAGCTTTTAGTTCATAGTCTATATAGTTTGTCAGGAGAGGGGGAGGGTACAGGAAGAGAATAAAAAGATACTCTTATCATTGCATATTATACAACCTGCTGTGGTATAAGTAGTCCACATGGGCACTTGGCATAAAATGGTTAAACTACCAAACCTCTGGTCTCTTAAGTCAGCCAAGATGTTGAATTTTAATACATAGGAAATGTGGCATTGACTTTTTGCCCAATGAGGAATCTGTCTTAGCTGGCATGCAATTTTTAAGATTTCTGTCTACCAAATGGAGGAGTTAACATAATCTCTGTCCTTTCGAGGGGTGGGACAGAAAACAGAGATAATTGAACAGGAAACTCCCAGAGAGCAGAGCCACAGCCCCACAAACTGAAGAATTACAAGTCCTCAGCAAGAAGTTGGAATTAGTGTTAAGCCTGTCTTGCAGAATACATGGGAGAGATGGAAAGCCTCCTTAGTAATATTGTTGAAAAATATCATGTACTTACAACTGTGGATGTAGAGATGGCTAGCTTTGGATAGATGGTATCAAGTCCCACATACTGGGTTGTGAATGTCCCAGAGCAGGCTGGCAAATGACAAGAGCAGAAGAGGTTCAGCAAAACCTGAGCAAAACAAACGAACAATCAAAAAAACAGAGGAGAAACACTGAACATTTCATCATGGAGACAGTTCATCTGACACAGCTAGTCAGGAGTTTTTATGGAAAAGAAATAGGCATTAATTACAGTAGCACCTCTCTATAAACTGTTTATAATTTACTGTACCTAATTTTGCATGGATTAAAATTATAGTTAACAGCTTGATGTGTTCATTCTATAGTGGTGGTTCAGTCTTTCCCAAGTTAGCTTTCCTCTATTTTCAGACCATTCCTGGAAGGTCAGAGAAGAGCTTCGTGGATCTCCAAATGGATCCAGAGGGCTGTACACGGAAACTTAACAAGGAAGGTAAAAACAAGCAACTGCAAAGGCCAAACAGACTGTATTTGAGGATGGCACCTACCTGACATTAGAAAGAACAAGATTAGTGAAGCCTCTGGGGCTTTGACACAACCAGGCTCAAATCCTGGCTTTGCCATTTACTAGCATTGTGACCTCGAGCAAGTCACAAATCTCTCTAAGCTTTACCTTCCTCATCATGAAAAATGGATATGATGAGAAAGTTCTTATCCTGTAGTGCCACTGGGAGGTCAGTCAGGTAAGTGGTTGGCAAGCGCCTGCACATAGTAAGAGCTCAATATGTGTTAGCCTTTAGTCTTATACAAAGGCAAGATCCTAGTAATTTATAGGTTAAAATGATGGGAAAGTAAATTTGGAGTAAATCTTTGGCTGTAAAACTGGTGACTGCTTTGGTTACTGATAATGCATACCATATACATAGTAATACAACTGTAAATGCCACAACACAAATTCATGGTTACTTTGTGAGCTCCGTGCCTGTAATTTGTCTGCCCCAAACTCCATTATAATCTTAGGTTGCATCCATAAAAGCATGACATCTGGATTATTAGCAGATATTACCTTCATTGTACTTGACTCTCATTAGATGATGTCTGTGGCATTTTGAGCAGTTCTGGGGGTGGAATACATTTTAAGAAGATTACTGATTGTCTTAGTTCATTTTGTCTTGTTGCTATAACAAAATATCTCAGACTGGGTAATTTATGAAGAAATTTCTTTTCTTTCTTTTTCTTTTCGTATTGAGGCTGGCCTGTACAGGGATCCAAACCCTTGACCTTGGTGTTACAACACTGTGCTCTAACCAACCGAGATAAGTGGCCAGCCAAGAAATTTATTTTCTCACAGTCTGGAGGCTGAGAAGTTCAAGATCAAGACACGTGCAGGTTCAATTGTCTGGTGAGGGCTGCTCTCTGCTTCCAAGACGGCAACTTGTCACTACATCCTCTGAGGGGGAGGAACACTGTGTCCTCACATGGCAGAAGCTGGAAGGGCAAGAGGGACAAACTCCCTCCATCAAACCCTTTTATGAGGGCACCTAATCCTATTCATGAAGAGAGGAATTCTCATAGCTTAATCATCTCTTAAAGGCCTTACCTCTTAAACTATCACATTGGCAACACCTGAATTTTGGAGGCGACACATTCAAACTACAGGACTGATGTATTGGAATAGTGACAGAATCAGTAGAGGATATGGCTAGTCATACAAAATTAGAAATGTTTGAAGGAGTTGGGGATCAGCTGGAACATTAGAGACTAAAAGGAAATTTAACTGCTGTCTTTCAGTGTTGAAAGGCTGATTAGGAAAGAGAGATTGGCTTGGGTGTAGTGGTTGGAAACAATGAGGGGGCAGATCCTGACTCAGGCTGAGGAGACTGGTAATTAGAGCTGCTCTAAATTCAGATGGTCCTCTCTATAGGCTTGGCCCTGGAAGATTCACATGTGTGCTCTAACAACTGATAAGAGATGCTGAGGAGGGCATTTTTACCTGCAGTGAAAGTTTTTAAGCAGATAAGCTTGGAAGGCTGTTCCAGCTTTTTGACTCTAAAATTTAATGAAGATTCCACAAGGACAAAAAGAAAAAAAGTAGCAATCATGAAGCTAGTGGAATCCCTAGTGCTTCCTAAGACTAATACAAAATTTCTCCAAAAGTGGACCTGCTTCTACTGGATCTCAGGAATTGGTGTCCCTTCACCAGGGAGGCTGTGTCCAACTGCAGAAAGATGTGGCCAGACAGAGGCTCCAAGCATCAGGTACTCAAAATATGAGTAGAATAAAGGCTGATGAGAAAAAGTGGCAGCAGTTTTCTCTTGGCAACCTATTGATTGTGAGTCATCCTTTGTTACTGTTGACTTCTGAAGTCAAGAGCATTCATGATGTTTGAATCAAGTTTCTTGATGCTTCAGTGTTTGTTTGTTTTTCGAAGTGATATGGTGTAGTTTCTTTCTCTTTCTCCTTTACATATTTGTTCTACCGGTGGTATTTGTTCTTTCTCATCTATTCATGGTGGTGATTATGGTTTTTTTGGGTTCCAGGTGCAGGACTCCCTTATGGATTTCTTGTAGAGCTGGTGGTGTGGTGGTGAACTCCCACAGGTTTTGTTTGACTTGGAAATACACTATTTTCCCTTCATTTCTGAAGCACAGCCTTGCTGGGTATAGTGGTCTTGGCTGGCAGTTTTTTTCTTTTAGTACTTTGAATGCATCATCCCATTCTCTTCTGGACTGTCGGGTTTCTGCTGAGATTGGATCCAGCTTGGAAGAGACCCTATAAAATCATTTAGCCTATTCCCTAAATTTCTTAATAAACATAAGGCGTATCCTGTTCTTAAAAATGGCTGTAGAAGAATTGGGAGAGCAACCTGTCTCTGTTCTTAACCACCACTCTGTCCTGCCTGGAAAGGAGAAAAGGAAGGGGTTGAAGAGCCGTTGGGATTAGGCACGGCTTTCTGGAGACCGGCTCTGGAGACCTCCAGCAAATTCCTATACAAAGGCTCAGGTTCCTCATCTCTCAAATGGGTGCAATAATAGTACCCATTTCATAGGTTAGTTATAAAGGTATTTTGGAAAGTCTGTGAAAAGATTTGTATTATCTTTCAATTCTATTTATTCATTAACTTTTTGAAGTACCCTCATATAATAAAGTGCTTAGCACAGTGTCCAGCATGTTGCAAGACCTTGGTGAATGCTACTTATTCTAATGAACTTTATATCCATCTTTCCTGCTCTGTCTTGGTAGAAATGACACAGATGGCCAACAACTTTAATACAATTCAAGTATTTATTATTGTTATTGAGCATCTTTTAATTACTCGAGGGAAAATTAATTCAGAATCTGGACATCTTAATAAAGATATTATTATTAAATAATATTATTAAATTTAAATATTAATTATTTAATTATAATTATTAAATACTTATACTTATTAATTATTAAATGATTCATTAAATATTTACTTAATTTTACTAAAGTTTACTAAATGTTTACTAATTTTTAGCTCATTTCTAGCCCTCAGAACTCTCCAATACCTTTATTAAATTTTTTCACTTCAAATGGTAAAATGATAAGCAACATTTATTTGTAGGCTTTCCTGGAGTGTATTTCCATGTTTTAGAGTTAAGCTGCCTAAAAAATTGAGAAATACTTATAAATTATTAAAACTACATTATCTATAAATAGCCACCCTGATAATTAGTCATAGAAGCCTGAAAGTAAAGTGCCTTAAGAAGTTTGTATATCCTTAAACACATATACTACACATGGGGAAGGAAATGATTGGATTTCTTTAATAATTATTGAAAAATTTGTATCAGAGAGACCTGTGTTTACGAGACTAATGGAAAAAGCATCCAGCAGATTCTAATTACATTTGTGTTAAAATTCTTTTAGTTCTTCTCAATAATGTAAATTACTTCTTGTAACTGTTATAAAGCAACTGTTCTCTAGCCCTTAAATTCATTAGGTACTTAATTATTACAGGAAAATGTATTTTACAACCAAATGGAAATTTCAAGGACTGCCGTAGATTACATTATGTTGTATTTTCAAAAATTTGATTATTATAATACTTAATTTCTAACCTTACACCAAAAAAGAATAAAATAATACTCATACCTAATTGAAACTCATCTATAATCAAGCTATACGAGGAATTAAAGACAAAAATTGACTGTTATGAAATTTCATGCCCCAAATTACTTTGTGCAGATCATTAATATTTATAACTAAACTGTTCTTTGATGTGCATTAATAATGTACCTTGGGATTACACAAGGAATAATTCATAAATATTCTGGAAAAGGGGAAGAAACCATAATTAAATCACAGTAATTAGCATGGATATTGGGTTATTATTTGAATAAATCACAAATCCTTACTATGCAGGTTGATATATTGATTTTTCTATTAGATTCAGAAGGTTGAGATTCAACAAATAGAAGGTGGGTTATGAAAGTAACTTCTAGAAAAATAGCTTTTCCTAAAATGTGTGCTCACAGTAAACATGAACTTGTCACCGAGAAAGTATAGTATGTAACAAAATTATGTATTCACTTGTTAAATATTTTTAATATTTAAGTTGGCTGTTGTAGAACACACTGCTAATTTCTTTAATCAGTTCCAAAATATTAGTCTCAGCAAGTTTCACTGATGTTATGCTTTTTAATTGATTTTTAAAATGTAAATTTAAAAACCAGATATTGCCTCATCTATTAAGAAATTGAAACAACTTATTTTTAATATTTAATCCGTATGATGTTTGGGACTCCTTTAATCTTCAGGCAGAGCAGTTTTGTTGAGACCAAATTTATTAACAACTTAATTTTTCTTCTAGACTTGAAAGCCTTCACTGTATGCTGTTGTTACAGAAACTGCATCAAACCACTGGACTCCCACAGAAATGTATTATCAACATGCCAACTGTAAATGTGAGTGGATTTTTAATATGTACATATTAATTTTTGTCCTTTCTGTGATAATATTTATACCCATATTGATTAGGTGATCTCACCAGTGGCTTAGGTGGTCCCAGGTCATCTCTTCCTTCTCTTTTTCCCTATTTCAGAGAATGGCACTAGTCTCTGCCTCAGTCACCTGATCTAAATGCCTTGACTCCTTTCTCACTCTCACTCCCTCCCACAAAACATAAAGTCCTTCTACTGCCTCAGTTTCTCTTGAAAACATCCCTTTGTTCCATCTTCCCTACCACTACCTTAGTCTAAACCACAATAATCTCACAGGAATTTGTCAATGGTCTACCTTTCATTGGTGTTGACATCTTTCAGTCCATTCTTGTCATTGTAGCTGGAGGAATCTTTCTAAGATACAAACCCGATCACAGTGTTCTATCTACTCCTTTTCAATTTTGAGTATCTTCAACATCATGTAGATGACTTAATGGATATTGTGGCCTCTCAGTGCCTTCACCATCTCATCTCATATGAATATATCATCCACTCCAACTCGGTCAGCAACCTCTCTCCTGCTCCAACTTCAGATCATAAACTCATACGTCCCATTCTCTGAATATGTCTTATCTTTCCAGTTCACCTCTGCAATCACCTATGAAAATAACTCTTCGAAGATGCTGACTGCTTTATCCATTTTCTCCCTATCCATCAGCCCTTTCTTGTCTTCATTTTCCCTCTTCACACTTTGAATTCATTGTAATAACACCCATAATTTTTTATGTATAAATGAATCATTATAATTATACTCTGGCAAATCCACAACACTGCAAGGTCCGGCCTTTCACCTTCTCCATGTGTACGTTCGTACAGCCAAGCATTACTACAGAAAATCCATATGAATGTTGTCTTGACCCCATATACTCTATTATCTTTTTGAAATTCCTATTAGATGTGTTTGACCTACGTATGCTATCTCTTATCTCTCAACTTTTCTGTCATGTTTCCTTCTCTTTTTGCTTCATTCTGAGTTATTTTCTCAGATTTCTTTCAATTCATTAATTCTCTCCTTGGTTTATACCAATCCATTTAGCTCAGCCCATCCACTGAGTTCTTAATTTAATGGCTGTCATTTTCAGTTCTGAAATGGTAGTGCCACATGCCTATGTCCTGAATCCTGTTGTCTTCTTTGTCTATACACTCTCTCTAGGTGATTTCATTCATTTCTAAAGGTTGATAACTCTGAATTTTATATCTTTGACTCAGACCTTTCTCCTAAGCTCCTGAGTCACACACCCAACTGCTTATGTGACTTGTACGTCTAACAGACATCTCAAACTTAAAATATCCAAAATGAAACTCTTCACTTCTCTTGGAAGACTCTTCCTCCCCAGTCTTCCTCATCTCAGTAAGTGATGCTACTATTCCTCCTGTAGATCAAGCCAGAGTCTGGGGCCTTATCCTGGCTTCCTTTGCCTCCCTTTCTGTGCACAACTAAGACTATAAAGCTTTACTCTTTTAGCTTCTACTCTCTCTCTCTACATCCACCAAGCCACCTTCATCTTTTACCCAGAAGACTTCAATTGGCTCCTAACTGGTCTCCCTATGTCCATTCTTGCCCCTTATAATTCACTCTCAGCTCAAACAACAGAACAACCTTCTAAAAACATAAATAGAATCATACCACTAACTTGATTAAAGTCTTCAGTGGCTTGCACTGGAATTGCACTTGGCATAAAATTCTGACTCTTGCAGAATTCTTTGGTCTTCAGGGTCCTGTTGGTCTGGCCCTTGCCCACTTCTTTTCTTACCTATCTCTCCTCCTCGGTTATATGTTCCTGACTATTTTTGCTGTTTTACCACACTTCTATCTTGTTAGGATTTTCACTTGCTGCCTTCCTTGACTGGAACACTTCGTCTGGATCTTTACATAGTGGCTTCTTCTCAGCTTTTAAATCTCATTTTAAATGCCACCCCACAGTGTTGCCTTCCTCAACCACTGACTCATAGGTCCTCCCCCAGACCTTATCTACATTTTTTTTCTATCTAGGCAGACTATTCGTCTTTTTCATAGAACTTCACATATTGTAATTACTCATTATTTTGTTAGTGTCTTTTGCCATTGACTTCAAATTCTGCAAGGGCAAAGCCATTATGTAGTTTTTCTCACCACCACACATCCTGTGTCTAGCATTGTGTCTAGTAGTTTGAGATTTCTTCATTTTTCTTTCATTCATAAAACAAATATTCATTTAGTGCCTATAGCCAGACTCTGCTTGATTTTGGAAATAGAACTGTGGGCCAAGACAGACATGGTTTCTGCCCTTGCAGTTTGTAGTCTTGTGAGAATAAAAGCAATTGCACAGTAGTGTTAAATGCTTTGACTGAGGAAGCACAGGCTGCTATGGGAGCACGTAAGATGGAAACTAAAACCAGTCTTGGTATTGGTCAGAGAGAGCTTCCTGGAGGAAGTGGCTTGCAGCTGAGGCTTTGTAGATCATTAGGAGTTTATCAGATGAGGTGTGAAGAAGGAGGAATTGCATTAGCAGTATACACAAACATTTGGAGGTGAAGGAAAGCATGGTGCAATCAAGGAGCTTGAAGTTTAGTCTGGCCAGAACATAAAGTATAAGGTGAAGAGTGCTGAGAGGTAAGTTTGGAGAGGTACAAGTCATGTAGTACCTTGAAACCATGTTAAGAAATCTGAGCTTTTTCAAAGAGCAATGAGGAGCATTGAAGGGGTTTTCAGGAGGTGATAGGTATGATTATATTTGTATTAAAAATCTCTGAGGATAAGCTGGTTGGGGAGAGATAGATGAGTTTTCTGCTGAGCAATGGGTAAGATATCATGGGATGAACAATTGGGTAAACATCTCCAGAGGAATAAGAGGATTTTAAAAAGTGCTTATTTCATAATGTAGTTATTTACTGGTGTTGTGTACAAGTAATAGATTCACTAAAATAAATTCAATCATGTACTCTTTCACTGAGAATAAGAATGTAGGAAGGGGGAAGAACTATAATAGAGAGGCAAAGACAGATGTTTATAATTTATCAAAATATGAATTCTGGCTCATGGCTAGTGACTTCTCAGATTTCAGATCTCAGTTTAAATGTCATCACTTTAGCACAATGTCTTTATAGCTTGAAACTAACATTGAATTGCATTAATAGAAATTAGTCTCAGCATCAGCATCCAAATCTCTACTGTCAGGAACTTCAGGAGGGGCAAAAAAAATTAAAGAAAGAGTTACTGGAAACTATTTTAGTCACAGTATGAACTGTGCCACGTCACTTGTGTTTCTGCTTCTCCTTAATGGTTTTCAAACTGACATTCTTTTCTTTTTTCCCATCTATCTGGCATCCTGTGCAACCCATAATTTCTGGTCCATCAAAAGAAAAGGGATCAGAATCATCTGGTTCTGACCTCATCCCATATGTCTTTGTCAACACTTTATTTGTGAAATATTCACTGGGTTCAAAGTGAAATTCTAAGACAAAACTCTTAGGCTGGCCAGCATCTGAGATGTCACTGTAATATCTTTCAAATGCTTCAGAATAGGTTCGTCATGTTCCCGAACCATATCACTGAGCAAGTCAACATTCTTAAAAGCAGTCAACCGAAATTCAGGAATTCTTTTGAGGTCTTCTTCTCCTTCATCCTTTTTCTCATCTTCAATCTTGGCCTTTTCTTTTAGCTTCTCCGAAATTTCATCTTCCTCATCTGGTTTCCATTCACATTCTTCTTCTCTAGGTTCATAAATTGCATTAATGATCTCAAATTGCTCATCAAATAGAGGCTGATAGAGAACAGCACATTTCCTTTCAAGATCATGAACTTCCTCATAGAAGTTGGCTTCTATCTGTGTACATTTACCTTGAAGGTTTTTGAGAGCATTCACTCATCTTTGAACTGCCTTAGGCAAACTTTCAATGTGTCCTGTTGGTGTTTCTACCAAACCATCAAGTCTTTCTCTAAAGTATGAAGGCAAGTCGCCTATGACTAGGAGTTTTCTACTGCCCATCTGCACCTTGCAATCCTCATCTCTGTCTCTGAGCCATCCTGGCTGAGTTTGGATCGTGGCATGTAGAGATATCTGTGGAGGGGTGGAGGGGCCGTATGCACCACCCACAGTGAGGGATCTGGTTACAGTAGTGAGGGGTGGTGATGATGACAGCCACAGTAGAAAATTCCCAAGGGGTGATGGGTCTGTGGCGGTGTTCTCAATGAGCTGAAGTGGGAATAAATATTCTGTTACTACTTTGTAGTTATGTGGTGCTTATGATTTGAAACTCCTTTTTTATTCACTATTCATTTGAATTTCACAGTAACACTCTGATGAATAGCATTCTTCCCATTTCACTGACAAGAAAAACAAGATGCCCATTATGTAAACAACTTCCCTGATCACATGATGGTGGCTTAACTCACATCTTACTATTTTCTTTTTTTTTTTTTGAAGGAGTTTATCTCCATCTTTTTTTTATCAGTGCTAGTACTCTCTACTCAAAACATCCACAGTTTATGAAATGATCTTGAAAGAAAATCACTTTATAAAGCTTCAGTTTAGGGGAACGAGGCATTCTGCCTAAGCTAATCGTCCAAATAAGGGCATTAAAAAATCATCTTTAATAAAAATTTTCCAAACATACATTTTATCAATTCCTGGTTAATTTATTCTTTCATCTGTGGGAACAAAATGCTTGGTGTATAGAAGGTACTCAGTATGCATTGTGGAATTATCATCATAAACAATTGCGTATGTACACGGAGGCCTCCCTGCTCAAGCTTATGAGCCTCTCTGCCTCCTTCCTGAATGCTTCCAAGCTTCTGTGCTTTTATTTGCTTAGTTATTTCTGTGTTTTCCCTTGTTGTCAGGCTGTTACCTGTTATACCTTTGCATTTAAAACAATATTCCTCACTCCCCTGCTAATCTGCTATTTCTAATCTTCTGTGGTCTAGGAAACCAAATGTTCCAGTTATTTGAATTCAAGTAACTTATTTTATTTCTTCTATTTTTACTGTGACTGCTTTTCTAATACTGCAAGGGAGAGTTTAAATTGTTTGCTTGAGTGTTAGGACAGGATGATCCATTACTGAGACTTCCTCTAATTGGATCTTGGTATACAGACTCCCTGATGGGTGCTTAATATGCTGGATCTTGTTTCTCCTCAGGGGCTAAAGTTATGAGACCAGAATATGAGATAAACTTAACCCTAAATTAGGTGCTGTCTACATATTTTAATCAGAAACCTAAAATCCCTGCAGACTTTGTTTCTGCAAGCCACCAGTTTTGAACTCTGTCACTACCTGATTGCTCATGTAATATTAAACTGTAGTTTAGCCTTAATTTCAAGAAATATAAACCATCTGTGTAAATGAAGATTTCGGGAACTGCTGAACTATGGAAAGTAGTTTCTTTACAGTTACTGAAAGGTGCAAGTAATGAACAGTTTCTGAAAAATGTATTTTAATTCAGCTGTCATATTTTAAAAATGGACAGGAATTATTAGTGGTCAGTGTACTATACCATGCATTCCATTTTATTTCATGGTATCTCTACTAAGATGTCTGATAGATATCTCAGGCAAGATGCCACAACAGAACTCTTACTTTTACCCACCTATTCTTTCGGAATCTTATATCTCAATGAAATCATCACCAGCTACCAGTTACTCAAGCCTGAAACTGAGAAGTCATTTTTCAATTTTTTTCTTTCCTCCCATAAGCAATCCTTCAGCAAGTCCTATTGTTTCAATCTAAAAAAAAAAAAAAAAAGTCATCTCATTTCTCTCCTGGACACGATAACCCTTTCTCTAACTATTCTTCCTGTGTCCCAGGCAGTCTGGCTCTAACTGCTGCAGGTTGCTGTCTCTTGTCTGCTCCTCACTGCATTAGAATAAGATACAAACTCCTTACTATCACCAGTGGCCTTGGCACCATGGAGCTCATTAGATGCCCCTGTGAGAAGTTTCAGTGGAGCTGTACAGGTAAACTGCAGAGTGCTGAGGGTGGAGGAGAGGGTGCAGTCAGAAATGGTGGATAGCAGATCATTACTTGGTGGAAGTATGGTATGTAGGGGAAGAGGGAGGAGAGGAATAACAAGAGAGGTCATAGAGGTTAAGGCAGTGTTTTTTTGAGAAAGAGGAAACTTAAGCAAGCTCATATAGGGAAGGAGACAGGGTAGGAAAAATTGAAATATGGAAAAAAAGAGATGACTCAGGAATGTCACTAAAGGAGCAAGAAGAGGTGGATAATTTAGTCTTAGATTCTGCAGTAGTTATCTATTGCTATGTAACAAATTACCCCAAAATTTAGCAGCTTAAAACAATAACATATATCACCTCACACAATTTCTGAGGATCTGGAATCTAGGAGCTCCTTAGCTGGGTAGCTCTGGCTCAGATTTCTTGGGAGGTTGCAGTCAAGCTGATGGCTGAGCTACAGTCTCTGAAAACTTGACTAAAGCTGGAGACTTTGCTTCCAAACTGTTGGTAAGAAGCTTCGGTTCCTCACCACGGGGGCAGCCCCATACGGCTGCTTAGGACAAGGTTTCACCTAGAGCAGATGATCCAAGAGAGAGCAAGAGTACAGAAGCTCAAGACGGACGCTGCAGTGTCACTTACAACCTGACTCTGGAGTGACATACCATCACTTCTGTCAGATCCCACTGTTTGCACAGATCAACCCTGGTGCAATGTGGAAACACTACGGAGCATGGATACCAGGAGGCAGGGGTCACTGGGGTCCATCTTAGAGGTTGTTGCCACAGAACTCAAAAGGAATGCCTTTGCTCTGTATGAAGGGCTGTGAGAAATGGCTGCGAGAGAGGCTGACTGATGGCTCCCATTTTCTAGGGAAGCAGGAGGCAGAGTCATTTCCTGAGCGTCAGAACGTGAGAGAGGGAGTTTGGAGAGGGAGATTTGGAATCATCATTCAGACCTTTCTGTGTGTAGAGTGTTCAGGTGGAATTGGGAGCTCAGCTAAGATGAGAAACCAAAAACGTGTGGAAGCACCAGCCTGCCTGGTTGTGGGATTTTTCTCCTTGAGACACTGGGTGATTGGTGTGATGCCCCCGCTCCAGGATGGGGCTTTTGTTAAGAATGTGACCCAGGCAAAAGGAGACAGGACAGTTGGGAAAAATATTGGGGGAATGATTGAAATAATTCATCATGGAGCTGGAAGGACTTGAAACCAAAGGATGCTGAAAGATGGTCCGAAGATGGAGAGGTGAGGGAACTTAAGGTTCTGATATGGTGGAAGTGAATGTGAAATTAGAGAGGGAGAGAGAGGGTTGGGATGCAGGAGGATGTAGTTAGAAGTGACTTTGGAGATCAAGATATCTCATATGGGGATACAAGGAGATGTTTACAAAATGCATTTAAACTAAACTGGCCTTATAAAAAACAAGATTTGCAGATTCCACACAAAATGAAATTATTGATTAGTCAATGAAGATGTATTTGTTGAGTGCTTACTGAATGTCCACAGATATGTGAGGCTCCATGGGTGATAAAATCAATTATAGTTTACTTTCTTCCGCTAAAGCCTCTACTAGATGATTTTTTGATTCACCAAAGGATTTTTTACTTTACACAAGAATCCATCACATATTTTATGAAACAATAAAGACCTTCTAATATGGGCATATTATGATGGAATTTGACATATACAAATAGGTTTTGTACTCCAGTTTAAAAAATATATTGTGTAAAGTAAATGTAGATTTTTTCTCAGTGTCCCCAGTTTGGAAAATATTTTGGGAAATTACCATCGTGTCATAAATTGTTAGCAACTGTACAGAACAGTGATTCACAAAGTGTGGTCCCTGACTAGCAGCATAGGCACCACCTGGGAACTTGCTGGAAATGCAGATCTAGGGTCCCACCCCAAATCTACTGTGTCAGAAACTGGGGGCAAGGTCCAGCAATCTGTGCTTTAACAACCCCTTCTGGTGATTTTGATAATGGATAAAGTTTGAGAACTAGTGTAAAAGATATTAAAACAACAAAACAAAACAAAACAAAAACTAAATAGAAGCCCTCTTCCTCCTTTGGGTTTTAGTTTTTCCTTCAGAATTACTGACACACAACTTTTTTTTTTTTAAATATAATTTGATGGTTTTCTTTTTTCTTTTTAAATTTTATTTTGTCGATATACATTGTGGCTGATTATTGTTGCCCATCACCAAAACCTCCTTCCCTCCTCCCTCCCCTCCTCCTGGCCACCAATGTCCCCTCTGTTTGCTTGTCATATCAACTTCAAGTAATTGTGGTTGTTATATCTTCTTCCCCCCCACCTGGTTTTTTTTTTTTTTTGTGTGTGTGTGTGTGTGTGTGTGTGAATTTATATATTAATTTTTAGCTCCCACCAATAAGTGAGAACATGTGGTATTTCTCTTTCTGTGCCTGACTCGTTTCACTTAATATAATTCTCTCAAGGTCCATCCATGTTGTTGCAAATGGCAGTATTTCATTCGTTTTTATTTTAACTTTGTCACAGATAGCTCAGTGTTTTCATGTTACCATTTCTTACTTGTATATTTTAAAAACTTTGTAGTCACCTTCTTATAACCTTCACCCAGATACTTTTCACTAAAATTTCATGGTGTAAAGTTCACCAAAGAAAGTAAAAACCCTATTCTGCAATAAATAATTTCTCCTTATAAGGCATATTGGTAGCAGTTGAAATTAAGATTCAGGGTCTTTCTCCTAGATAATGGATTTGGCCATTCTATTGTCCATAAACAATTTACTTACCTAAGCTTAGCCCATAAGATACAGTTCAAAGAAGATATAGGCCAAATGCTCTATTATTAGCCACTCACTGTTTTGATAGTAGCAACTATCGAGTTTACTGTTCTCCATATAATTGCTGGATTTACTATTTTTCTTAAAACCATATATAAATTAAAAAAAGGAGTATGCCAAATTTCAGTTTTCTAAAATAGAGGAAAACTACTTATTCAGCAATGTCGAGGAAAGAAATCTTCCATGCAGATGAATTTTCTAGGAATCTGACCTACGTTTGTGTGTTTTTGGCTATACCTTTTTCTATTTTTATCAATAAAATCAGAAGATATCTTGGTTAGGTGACCAGAGTTTTTTTTTTTTTTTTTTTTTTTTTTACTATTGCGGTTCTGATTTGCATACATTTTATAATCTTCTTTTGCTGTAATTAAATAAATGTTTATTGTACACCCACCATTTTCATAAACTGTTTCGGGTGGTAAGATGGGTGAAAAGATGAATGAGCTATAGCCCCTGCCCCCAAGGGGTCTGTAATCTAATGAAAGAGTTGACAGTGAAAACAACTAACTATAATGCCAGTCATCAGATTTAAAAACGTATTCTTAAGAATTATTAGCAATCCTAGCCACATTTTTATTCCTATTAACAGATGTCATACTGTGTTAGTTGGGAGTCAATTAGTTATATGTGACAGAAAGCCAATACATTCTGGCTTCAGCAAAAAGATAATTTATCACTAACATGAGAGAAGGTCCAGAGACAGGGCTGATTCCAAACATGTCTGGATTCAGGGATCAAAGGATGATTTCTCTTCATGTCTTGGCTCTGGCTTTTGTTGTGCTAGCTTCACAGAGCTGCAACTGTGTGCAATGAATCCAAACCCAACATCCCTTCAGGTTCAGGCCTGGAGGGAAAGAATGAAAGTCCCATTCCTAGAATTCCCAGGAAAAAATCCTGTTTGTATTTGATTGGGTAAAATGTGCTGATTGGCATAGGCCTGGGTAATAGGTCCCACTCCTGCAAAAACCACACGGACTGAGAATGAGGGAAAAGAGTGATTCTTAAGAAGGAAATAGAGGCACAGTTTCCAGAGGGAGGTTGGATGGATGCTGAGAGCAAAAACTAGGGCGTGCACCACACATGCTAACCAAGAAAAGTCAGTTTCCAAGTATCTGTTTTCGTAACTCATCAGCCTCTGTGAGACCTAAACACTCTTCCTTCTCCATTTAATCACCGTAGTTTTTAGTGCCTTAACTTTCTTAAGTGTCCTTATTTCACCCACAGGCCTTTTCTACAAAGTATTGAAAACCTGAATAAAAACAATTAAAAAATGCTTTCAGTTATTTTGATATTTATATACAGTTATGAAGTTTTACTGGCGTTTTTTCTGTTAGATTTTTAAAAATTTCAGTAAGTTACATACCTTTACTTTTATCTACAGACCATCATTATAGGTTCTACCTGTAATGCTCTGAACTCCTTACCATTCATTTTTATGTAAATGTTCTGAGTTGAGAGGACCTATCCCTAACATTCTTTCTTTAAGTGCATTAACTGGCAATGTTCCTTCTCCAGCATTCTAACACAAAGTGCATAATTAGAGTTGCATAACAACTGCACTGGATATGTATTTGCTGAATGTCAAGTGTTCACATTACTGAACTTGAAGGGTTACATTTGGGTTTTCACAGATGATATTTCTTCATAAACCGGATTCTACATAAAGTACTTTAGAAGAACCTAGCCTTGTTTATCTGCTTAGCTTCAATACTTCCTCCTCCCCCAATATTAATATTAGCTTGAAATAACCTAATTTTCTTGAACTTACCCAAAACAATTTGCAGAGCTTTTTATTTTTTTGCAAATTTGCACTATTAATTAAGACCTACTAGACCTCAAATGGAAAAGGCAAATGCAGTGCTTCAGGGAAATTGGGAAAAGCCAAATTCCAATCCCTTTATCACCAAAGAAAATGAACTTTATTCCAAGGAAGGGCTGAGCAGATATTGTCAGTGGTGAGGTGACAGAGAAATGAACTATGGAATTAGAATTTAAAATTCACAGCATGAATGTGAATATTAGAGAATAACTTATACATTGACCCTTCTGATGTTTAACAGAGAGAAGCATTCAATTTGCATTTTATTAAATATGAGAAATCAGAGAGGGGGAACCTGTTTTATCTTAATAAAAAATACTCTTAGCAAAATACTTTGAATCATCTACTTAAGAAATTCTAGTACATTCTCCAAATTTATGTGATATGTGATGTTTCTTATTTACAAAAGCTCTAAGAATTGGTTATTTTAAGGGATCAATAAATGTTAAAACTAGTTTAGTGGTAAAGTTATTCAGCTTTCATCAATGGTAATAGGAAATATCATACCTTATTTTTAGCTCATGAATATGGTGGATTCATGAGGCACATTTCTTGTTTAAATAGACTACAAAAAGCTATGTTGCCCATGGCATGCAAGTAGAATATTAACTAAAATAATTTATATATGATTTCCTTCTGTTTTTTCTTTTCCATTCTTCCTACCTTTTTTAAAAAATAAGAGATGATTCAGGGATCATAGAAGCTGTTCTGTGTATCTTAGCACAATTCTTTGTCAATTGACAGTAATACAATGTAATAAACAAATCCAGTTCATGTTATTCCATTCAAGGCCTGGAATTGCTTCTCATTCATCTTATTTATCAGATAGCATAAGGACATTTTAATAATATCCTTTAATCGGAAATGATCTGGTTTTGTCAAACAATCCAAAAGATGTCTATAGCAGGATTTTAAAGACTAATAGAAATGTAGGCTCATAACACTGTGGATTGATATGGGATATATTTTTGTGCTGGGGTTTCAGAATGCCTATAAGATTTCATTATAATAAGACTAGTATTGAGAATGATGGCTGTTCTTAGAAACATATTTGATAAATTCTTAGAAATTATAGAAATCAATGCCCTTGTTTTATAAATGATGAAACAGATATCCAGGGAGGTTGAAATGCCTTGTTCAAGGTCACATAGCTCATTGGTAAAAGAGCTGAATCAGCAAAATCTTGAAGTTTTCATTTCCTTACTTGACAGGGTTTTAAAATGTATAAATTGATATCTTTCCTTAGTTTTGAAAACTTTTTGCCATTAGATCTTAAATATTGCTTCTGTCCTATTCTCTCCTTTTTCTCTGGGACCACAACTAAATGTATGTTAGACAGATGTGTCCTCTATGTCTCTTACTCTGTTCTGTATTATCCATTCTTCTGTCTCTCTATGCTTCATTCTGGTTAGTTTTTTCTGACTTATGTCCTAGTTCATTAATTTTTTTTTTTTTTTTTAAATTTTATTTTGTCGATATACATTGTAGCTGATTATTGCTCCCCATCACCAAAACCTCCCTCCCTTCTCCCTCCCCCCCTAGTTCATTAATTTTTGTTTGGCTATTTATAACAGACTATTAAATCTGTTAGTACATAATCTTGATTATTGTTTAAAATCTGCTAATCTGCTCTGTATTTTAGTTTCTAACTTTCTACTGAAAATGAAATATTGTCTTTTACCTCCTTGAACATAGTAAGCAGGTTTATTTTAAATTTATGTCTAAAAATTCTTATATCTAGAGCCCCTGTAGATCTGTCTTACTCTGCTGTTTTTGCTGGGTTTTGTTCATGTAGTTTTATACCTTTGATTATCTTTGATTGTATCTAGATTTCGAATTTAAGAAATTGTTTGTAGAAATCATTTGAGGTCTAGAATGAAGGTTTCTTTATCCAGAGAGAATTTTGTTTTTTTGCTAGGAGCCTGATGGCACTAGTAATCTAGGATCACCTTAACAAAATTTTAGGAATTGAGGTCTTTGGGTCATCTAAAAGATTTAAAGATGAGTTTTAGGAACTGTGAGGGCTGGCTTACTTCCAGTTTTTCCTTATGCATATGAGGTCTTTAGGATCCCAACCTGAAACACTGGGAATTTACCTGAGTTCCTACAGTTAGCAGGTCTGGCCTCCAAATTTTGTCCCAATAGGTAAAGAAACTGTTGACGGTGCTGCTTGGCTTTCAGCAGCCACTTCTGGAATTTGTCCTAAATTAAAAGTAGATCCAAAGGAGAAGCTTGCTTCTCTGGATTTTCATATTTTTCGAGATCTAGTCTGTTATTCTTCACTATTGTTAAGTCTCTGATTCCTTCAAGCGGATTAAAAAAAAAATTCACCTAGTTTTCTATTGTCTCAGTACAGGGGTTTGTTCAAACTACCTAATTCTCCATTACTAGAAATGACAGTGATCTTTACTTCTTTATTTTTAAAAAGGGCTATAATTTTTAAAGTAATAATTATCATTTCAGAAAAATTTTAAATGCCTAAAAGTAGAAAGATTAGGAAACCTTACATATATTTTATATATTTCCTTCCTGTTTGTTCTACATAATTTTACATTATATTGTTTATGTTATATTACATTTTGCATATGTATTTTTATATCTTTTTTTAGCCTGACGCACACCATATGCATTTCCATGCCGTTATGTAGCATGCTTAATGACCATTTTGCTAACTGTGTAATATACTCATTAGATATACTTCAATTCGTGCACCCATTGTCTTATGTTTTGTCATTAGGTTGTATTCAGTTTTTCACTATTATAAATAAAATGTTGGTAAACATATTTGTGCTCAAATTATTTCATTTCAAAATTAGAACTATTAATTTAGGATGCATTCTTAGAAGTTGAATTGCTTGGTTGAAGGCATGCATATTTTTAAGGCTCCTGAAACACATTGCTAAATTAACCTCCCTAAGACAAATTAGGTTATTTTACTCCTTGTCCAAAGTTCTTCCCACTTCTTTGCCATATTATTTTCCAGCCAAACTTGTTTTTAATGTTTGTGTCAAGGTAAACATTGCCTTTAGGATAGTCTAATATAATTAAGAATGATAGTGAAAGACTATTTAATTTTTAACCACATTGTGAGTGCTACTATAATTAAATAGTTTTCTTTTCTTTTTTTTTTTTTTAAGTAAGAAAGGACTAATTAGGTGTTACGACTTCTTGGAATGATAGTTTACTGATGACCCTTTTGATACCATTTTATTTGATACATTTTCTTCACATCTGGTAATTGACTTTGATTTTGACGAAGTTCAGAATTCCCAGTTTCTTTTAGAAATAATTACCATGTTTTTGCATTTTCGTATTTTGGGCTGTTTTGCCTGACTAAGTTGAGGAGGGGACTTAAATGGTGAAAAGAAAGAGCACTGGAGTAGGAGGTAGGAGATCTGTTCACTTTCCTTAGCCCTGTGATTGTAGAAAATTGTTTCTTCTCTCTGATCCTAATTTCCTGCTTTGTAAAATAGAGAATTGAGCCATCTTGTGCCTACAGCTGTCTGGTGCTGTTTAGCCATGGGCAAGTCCCCAAACCTTCTGGCCATGTTTGAGAGGGGAGAGAACTTAAATCTCTTAAAACATTAGCAACAATAAAAATAGGCCTGGTCTTTCCTTTACAATAATATGGTGAAATTAAAGTATCTTAAAGTTGTGAAAGTATCCTAAATTCCTAGGATGCAGGGCAGTATATAATAAAATATAAAAACAAGCAAAATTATTTTAACAATGCATCATTGGAGTAAATGCAGATTCAGGCATACTAGTTATTAAAGTGAAGAATATTAAGTTATTGTGTAGAATTTAAAGGCAGCATCTAAAAGTCATGACATTTTTGTTTGATGTGCTGGGCCTAATTTATATGTAAACATAGGCTCTTTAGTATTACCTAGACAATTAAGTACTGTCTTAATGGCTTATTCTGCAAAACCCAGGTCTATCTCTGCTTGAACATTGTGCTTAAGAGAACACTATAAAAGCATTTTAGTATGTATATTTTGAAAAATAATAAGAGGCACAATGATTTTGGAAAGGCTGTGGTTGAAATCGGTTCTAAACATGTTGGGCAGTATATAATTATAATCAATTTTCAATAAAGTTACTTTTGCAACAACTTTGGAGTTTTGTAGGAGACTTGGCAGCTGGAAGGAGAGCACCAGAGAGTTTCACTGTGACCTGGGAGAGTTTATAAAGCCCCTTATCAATGATGGGGTGCAGGAAATGCTACCCCCCAAAATAGCAGCTTGGCATATTGATTATTTTAAGCTGGAGGAAACTGAGAAAATTATAGAAGCAGAAAGGTCTCTCTGACCTTTTCTCTTGAAGATCTTCATGTGACATGTGTTTTCCCTATACCTGGAGGGAAGGAAGCTTTTACACAGAAGGACCAAGAAGAATCTAAAACAAAGAGGCCTTGCTAAGTTGCCCCCAGTTTATTACCATTAGGTCATACCCTCTTTTTGTCCAATCATACTTCTACATGACTATCCATTCTTCATAAAACCTAAGCATAAAAACACAAAGTTTTCCCTGGGTCTTTGGGCCTTCATTTCTGAAGCCTTCCTTGTGATGTAAAACTTTGGTTAAATAAATTAGTTATGTTTTTCTTTTGTTAATCTGTCTTTTGCAATTGGAGTGTCAACATGAGCCTTGGGACGGGTGAGGAGACGATATTACTTTTTCTCCCTCCATCTACATAGGGGTACATGATTCTATATCCCAACTCCAAAGCCTCTCAGGGTATACTGAGGACATTCGACTGAATTCTGATCAACTTATAACAGGAAAATAGAAAAGTAGAGTAATGAAACTTATCATCTGTGGTCCCTTGAGCAGACCCTTGTATACCCCAAAATGTGAAGATCCAGATCAATCCATATAGTGTGGATGATTTGCTTAGTTTGATGTTCCTAAACGATTTTCATTGTGGATAAATCTGTGGGCTTCCTGGTGTTCTTACGTTTTCTTTACTTATCACAGGCAGTTATCAATTCATCCCTCCACCTGCGAAAGCGTCTGCTTTATGCAGTAGTAAATAGCACGAGTACAAAAGGGGTATTTGGGTATCACTGAGCTGAGGGTGGGTCTCTATAGGTTTAGAAAGTGCCCAGGACAAAAAAACCTTTTTTTGGGATACGCAGACCTGAAATTGTAAATCTCAGAAATGCATTTCTATGCTGATGGATCACTGATTGAAGTGTTTTAAGGAAATGAAGCATAATATTCACCATAAATCTTCATTCTAGTAACCACATCATGAACAAGGGCATTACATTGAAAGAGGTGACATATAAAGTTGAAATTGAAGTTGTCTTTGTACAGTCAAGAAATCCAAACCTGGGGATAAAAATGACACCTGTGCCCTACTCATCACTCAAATAGGAAGGATCAGTTTTCAGAAGTGAGGGATATAAAGACAGGTATTTCAAGAATAAAGTTTAACTGGAAATATGAAAAGCCAGAGGGACACTACGACCCTGAATGCCTGTAGTTAACATGCAAAGCCTAGCATAGTGACTTCTGAGGACTGTTCTTTAATCTGCAGCCTGCAGGCTGAAGGCAGAGAGCTATGGAATGCAGATCTAATTTTACGGGTCTGTAATTTTGGGGATGATTGAGGTACTAGTCACTCTAGGATTCTGATTGTCAAACGGAGGTCAGCCAGGATTACACTTGGTGTCGTGCTCCCACACAGCACTCTTCTCTTTTTAGTAGAGTTGGAATTTTGGGGGAAAACTGGAAGTTGGAAATTGATAGTGAAATTATGGTCTCTGCTAAATGTCCACATAAATGTGTAGTAGCTTAAAAAAGTACAAGTGTAGCAAGCAGAAAACTGACACCTGATTATTACTAAAGGATTATTTAGTTTTATGAAGTTTTACAATGAAGTTCCTCAGGTTGTTCAACAATTTATCGCAACAATTTATCGACTGGGTGGGGGTGTGGGGGTGGGAAGTAAGATAAAGATAGAGGAACTTAAAACTGAAGTATTAGGAATGATTCATATTGAACAATCTACGGGAGATGAAAACAAAATAGATCTGGAGATAATTGGAAGGATCAGGTCTGACATGTGCCCAATTTCCAGGAGCTCATTTGTAAACTTGAGCGCCCCCTGCAGGAACGGCAGTGCATAACTGACCACATGATGGCACTTGGTGGTACCTCCCTAGGACAATGTTGTCAGGGCAATCGTGATTGTTACATTAAGACTACTGTTTGGATTCAAAATTTGCTTTCCACCTGAATTATTTTGGTGTAATAATTAATGAGTTTGGATTGTCTGTATGTGAAAAGGTAGTAGAAGTGGCTTTGTTGGTTTGGTTGCCCACAACAGCCTTTGGTTTGAAGTCTAACAAATCACAAGTAATTTCTCTTGAAAGTCCCAAACTGGTAAAGATAAATTTTTGATAAATCTTAAACAGGAATCAAGTGTATAAATCTTTAAACCTAATGAGTATTTGAGTTTTCCTGAGGGCTTCCTCACTTCTTTCATCTGAGGGCAAGTGATGATTAATACTATTTTTTAGGGGGAGAAGAGCAGCTGGTGGAGAATTTTTTGGCTTTGGTTTTGTCCAAGATGAACAAAAGTCAGAAAAATTTAAACTCAATAACTTGTTCCTTTCTCACACACAAAACCAAAAACATCCTTAAACCAATGCAAAAATGAATATCCACGTGCATTTTTGTTTCCCTCACAAATATTGAAACTACCAAGAAAATTTGATTTGTTTTCTAATTTGACCAAATTCTCTTTACTACTTCTAAGAATACTCATCTTTCCATTTCTTCTTTCTTTCTTTTCATCTATGAATAGTAAAGTGGACTTCACGTACTTGGTTCTGAGAGAGGTCCCTGCTTATAGGAAAAAGTATAGAAAATTTGATATAGATGTCTTATTCTTTGCAGGATTCTATGAGTTAAAAAGACAAAAACTTGTTCATCATTCAACATAGACCTTCATTTTAAAACTAATTTTCTTCTTCATGATACCATTTTTACTAATGTTTAATGTTTGCCGTACTTGTATTACTCATAACACAAAGCTGAAATCTTTCTATTTCAATTAGACCAACCAATTTCCATGTGTCCTGTCCACTGAGAATGGAGTCACTGTCTTGAATGCTACAGGACAATGTCGTTCCCCCATAGCCAGCAAGTCATAGAGTGATGGGGGTAAGTTTTGTTTTAGAATTTTCCAGGGATACAGTGCTGTTTTTGAAATTGTATTTTGAGACACAAACTAGGGTACCCTGTCTTCCTCTTTCCAGAGATGGTTCTGGTTTGCATGTTCATAATGTTAAATAATGAACATATAATAACATTAAATATCCACGCATAATGTTGCTGGGTGCCCAGGCAGCACAGAGTGTTACATATCGCTTCAGGAAGAATGTATTTACACACATGCTGACAGTTTATTTCCAGGTGGGAGCCTCACGTCTGCTCTGTACACTGCAACTTCAATCTTCCCACTGTGAAATTTTAGACAGCTTGTCTGCAGAGGTTCTGCCAGACCGATTAATATTTACACATTCCATTCACACTCCAGTCAGAGCATATAAGTTGCAGATCTTTCTGATTTGGAAGCTATTAAGATTCATGACCCCTTTAGCTATTTACTTCTCACAGTCTAGGAGCCTTTGCAATCAGCTTACACTTAAGAAGAAAGCACAAATCATTACTGTTCAAATATTGTCCTGTATTGTGACCATTTGTAGTTCATCAAAGGGGTGTTAAGGACTTTAATGCATTCATTTATCTCAAGACACAAGTTATTAGATGAGGCATTCTTCTCCTGGATAGGGATAAAATAGAAGTGTTACTTATAGCAAAAATTGCTCTTTTAATTCCTAATTAGTGACTCTGACTGAAGCTCATATATTATTAAAAAGTAACATTTAATCAACTTTTTCTTCTTGAGAGCAGAAATTGATTGAACAAATGATGGGAGTGATGTACCAAATAGGACAGAACAAAAGACAATCAAATATCTAGGTGTGCCTTAGGCCTGTCTCTGAAGAAGTTTATTCTCCTAACATATTAAGTCTTATGTATCTCTGGTTTACAAAGTGTTCTGAGATTGGAGATAGGTCTTATATTTAATTAATTTGTGGGATTACTTGATATGTTTTATTAGTATCTCTGACATTTAATTCTATTCTGTCAAAATAGTCTATTCTATGGAAAGAAAAAATGAGAACATTAGAAGAGGACGGGTGGGTAGAGGGGAAGGAGAGGGCATTGATATTTGCTTGGTGCTACTATGGACTAAGAATTTCGCATTATTTTGAACCTTGTGATAACCCATGAAGTAGATATGACCCCCATGTGCTGACCAGAAATGAAGTCTTAAAGAGGTCAAACAGCTTACCCAGGATCACACATTTTGTAAATAAAATTCTAACACAAATACTTTGTTATATTTCCAGTACTTTGATCTTTAGATGCTAGTTTATCTACTTTTCTCACAGAAATACCATGTTCTGGCCCCCCAACGACCATATTCTGGCTAGACTTACTACCTATGTAGAATGTTTCTACTGCAAAATGTGTGGTTTGTGAATTCCCACAGTAACTTAGGACTGCTGGTTTGCTTCTGGTTCATTTTCTGTTTTCTGACCTTGAAGTAAAAAAAAAAAAAAAAAAAACTACAGAAAACAAACCAAAGATAACTCCTTTTATCACATACTGCACACAGGCATTGATATTCAACTCTGTACTCCACAGATATGTACAATCAACTATGTTTCAAAAAAAAAAAAAAAACAAACATAAAAAACAACCCCAAACCAGCATCACCTCCATGATCACCACCTTTACCATCATTTTCACTACCATCTTTTCCACACTCACCCTACCTCTTTTAGGGTAAATAAGAGTATTAAATGAAATTAGACCAAAACAATTCTTATTTTCAATCCTTGAATTGTCAAGTAAAATGTATCATATATTTTGGAATCAAGGACCAAAATACTTTTGCAACAACCTGTAAAACATTTGCAAACACAACTTTTTGAAGGATTTTTACCCAACATGTTCATATTTCAAAATATTGTTAATTAAAATAAAATCAATTGCTTAATTGGCATTATTTTTGCTTGCTTTGAAGATGAGTCATGCTCAAGTGTAGAATTTCCTTAGCCCCAAATTACTTTCATGTTGATAAAAACAGGGGGTGCTGTGACACTCTGCTTTCCTGACCTGAGAATGACTTACCAGTTGGGATTCGGGGTTCGTGGGGAACTGGGGAACTGCAGTTCCACAGTGGCTGAGCTGGTTTCTCTTTAGGAAGAATTGAGGGAAAAAATCAGTTCTCCCACAATGAGCACAAGTCCTTAGCACTGGCCACCTCAACTATCAAAAATAGGACACTGTGGTGACTCATGTTTCAATTTATTCATTGTTTAGTCCATTTTACAACTTATTGAAACAGTGAAATAAGCTTGAGGGGAAAAAGGCCCAAGAAAACAAAACAATTTCTTTTACTTTAAAAACAAACAATGAACAATAAACGAAAATCATCATATATCAAAATCAGAACAGGCTTTTAAACACTATTTCCTTGAGAAAAAGAAAAGTTTTTGATTCTTCATTGCTTCTCAAGATTACCATCTTTTTGTCCATCTGGTTGGATGATACACTCACAAGATTAAATAAATTCTTATAGCTTCGATTGTTTTCCATTTACGTTCTTTTTTAAAAATTGAAACAGAATTGATTGTGCATATCTCTGGGGTACAGCATTGAATACCAATACCTATGTGCAATATGTGATGCTCAAATTAGGACAATTAGTATATTCAACAATACACAATGTAATCATTTTTTTGTGGCCCTTTACCAGTTTCTTGCTAAGCCCCCCTCTATCTCTCCCCTTCCCACCTCTGCTGGCCTGAGTTCTGCTCTCCTCTTTTGAAAGTTCAACAAATTATTGTGATCCTTCCTTCCTTTCTTTCTTTCTTTCTTTCTTTCTTTCTTTCTTTCTTTCTTTCTTTCTTTCTTTCTTTCTTTCTTTCTTTCTTTCTTTCTTTCTTCTTTCTTTCTTTCTTTCTTTCTTTCTTTCTTTCTTTCTTTCTTTCTTTCTTTCTTTCTTTCTTTCTTTCTTTCTCTCTCTCTCTTTCATTCATTCATTCATTTTCTTTTTTAACTTTTGCAAATAAGTGAGGACAGGTGGTATTTTTCTTTCAGTGCTTGGCTTATTTCACTTAACATAATTTTCTCTAAGTTCATCCCTGCTGCTGCAAATGGCAGAATTTCATTCTTTTTTATGGAGGGCAGTCTTCCATTGTGCATATATATCAATTTCCTTATCCAGTCATCTGTTGATGGACATTCAGGTTGGTTCCAACTCTTGGCTGTTGTAAATAGAGTTGCGATAAACGTGGGAGTGCATGTATCCCTTTGACATGATGATTTCCATTCTTTTGGGTATATACCCAGTAGTGGGATGCTGGATTGTATGGTAGTCGTATCTGAAGTTGTTTGAGGAAACTCCATACTGTTTTCCATAACAGCTGCACTAAATTTACAGTCCCACTAACAGTGTGGGAGTGTTTCTCTTTCTCTGCATCCTAGCCAGCATTCGTTATTCTCTGTCTTTTTGATAATGGCCAATCTAACTGGGGTGAGATGACAGCTCAATATAGTTTTGATTTGCATTTCCCTGATGATTAGTGATGTTGAACATTTTTTCATGTGTCTGTTGGCTGTTTGTATATCTTCCTTTGAGAAGTGACTCTCCTTTACCCATTTTCTTAATCAGGTTACTTGTTTTTTACTGTTGTCAGATGCATAGTTTGTAAACATTTTCTTCCGTTCTGTAGGTTGTATTTTTGCTCTGTTAATTTTTCTTTTGCTGTGCAGAAGCTTTTTAGTTTGATATAATCCCACTTGTTTATTTTTCCTTTTGTTGCCTATGCTTTGGGGGTAATATTCATAAAGTCTTTGTCAAGTCCTGCTTCCTGAAGTGTTTCTCTTGTGTTTTCTTTTAGGAGTTTTATAGTTTCTGGTCTTATATTTAAGTCTTTAATCCATTTTGAGTTGATTTTGGTATACGGCAAGAGGTATGGATTTATTTTCATTCTTCTTCATATGGATGTCCTGTTTTCCCAGCACCATTTATTGAAGAGGCAGTCTTTTCCCCAATGTATGTTCTTGATGCCTTTGTCAAAGATCAGTTGACTGTAAGTACATAAGTTGATTTCTGGGTTCTCTCTTCTGTTCCATTTGTCTGAATGTCTGTTTTTATGCCAGTACCATGCTGTTTTGGTTATTATAGCTTCATAGTATAATTTGAAGTCAGGTAGTGTAATGCCTCCAGCTTTATTTATTTTTTGCTCAGGATTGCTTTGGCTATTTGAGGTCTTTTGTAACTCCATATGAATGTTAGGATTGTTTTTTCTATTTCTGTGAAGAATGTCGTTGGTATTTTGATGGGGATTGCATAGAGTCTGTAGATGGTTTAGGGTAGTATGGACATTTAAACAGTGTTGATTCTTTCAATCCAAAAGCATGGAATGTCTTTCCATCTTTTTGTGTCCTCTTTAATTTCTTTAAGCAGTGATTTGTAGTTCTTCTTGTGGAGATCTTTCCCCTCCTTAGTTAAATTCATTCCTAGGTATTTTATTTTTTTGGAGACTATTGTAAATGGGCTTGTTTTATTTATTTCTTTTTCTGCTAGTTTGTTATTGGAGTGTAAAAATGCTACTGATTTTTGTGTGTTGATTTTGTATCCTGCAACTTAACTGAATTTATCAGTTCTAGCAGCTTTTTGGTGAAGTCAGGTTTTTCTCTATATAGTATTATGTCATCTGCAAACAGGGACAGTTTGACTTCTTCTTTTCCAATCTGGGTGCCTTTGATTTCTTTCTCATGCCTGATTTCCCTGGCTAGTACTTCCAATATTATGTTAAATAGGAGTGATGTAAGTGAGCATCCTTGTTTTGTTCCTGTTGTCATCCATTCAGGATGATATTGGTGGTAGGTTTGTCATATATGGCTTTTATCATGTTGTGATACTTTCCTTCTATACCTAATTTGCTGAGATCTTTATCATGAAGCAGTATTGAATTTTGGTAAATGCATCTGTTGAAATAATCATATGGTTTTTGTCCTTGATTTTGTCCCACTTGATTATGGGATTTTTCCAATGTGTTGCTGTGTTCTGATTACTAATATATTGTTGAGGATTTTTGTGTCTATGTTCATCAGAAATATTGGTCTGTAGTTTGCCTTTTTTGTTGTACCTTTGTCTGGTTTTGATATCAGGGTGATAATGGACTCATGGAATGGGTCTGGGAGAATGGCCTATGTTTCAATTTTTTGGAGTAGTTTGGAGAGAATTGGTATTAATTCCTCTTTAAAGGTTTGGTAGAATTCAGCAGTGAAGCCATCTGGTCTTGGGCTTTTCTTTGTTGGGAGAATTCTGATTACTGCTTCAATCTCATTGCTTGTTATTTCTGTTCAGGTTTTCTGTTTCTTCTAGGTTCAGTCTTGGTGCTTTGTATGTGTCCAGAAATTTATCCATTTCTTCCAGGTTTTCAAATTTGTTGGCATATACTTGTTTATATTAGTCTCTAACTATTCTTTGTATTTCTGTGGAATCACCTGTATTGTCTCCTTTTTCATTTCTGATTTTTGTTATTTTGGTCTTCTCTCTTCTTTTTCTTTTTTTGTTCACCTAGCTAACGATTTGTCTGTTTAGTTTATCTTCTCAAAAAAACAACTTTTGTTTCATTGATCATTTATGTCATTTTGGGGGGTCTTTGTTTCATTTAGTTCTGCTGTGATCTTAATTATTTCTTTCCATCTACTAATTTTGGGATTGGATTGTTCTTTTTCTAGTTATTTGAGGTATAGAATAGGTTGTTAATCTGAAGTCTTTCTATCCTTTTGATGTAAGCATTAATTAGAATAAACTTCCCTCTTAATACTACTTTTGCAGTATCCTACAGGGTTTGGTATGATTTGGCTTTATTTTCATAAGTTTTGAGAGATTTTTTGATTTCCTGTTTAATTTCTTTTTGGACCCATTGGTTGTTCAGGAACATGGTGTTTAATTTATATGTATTTGTATAGTTTCCAAAGTTTTGCTTGTTATGGATTTATAATTTTAATTTGTTGTGGTACTTGAAATGATTTCAATTTTTAAAATTTGTTGATACTTGACTTGTGACCTAACATGTGGTCTATCCTGAAGAATGTTCCATGTGCTGATGAGAAGAATGTATATCCGGTAATTGGAAGAAATGTTCTGTAGATGTCTGCCAGGTCCCATTGGTCGAGGGTGTAAATCCTGTGTTTCTCTGTTGATTTGTTGCTTAGATGATCTGCCCCGTATTGAGAGAGGGTTGTTCAGGTCCCCACCCCCCATTATCATATTAGAGTTTATCTCTTTCTTTATGTCTAATAGTGTTTGCTTTATATATCTGAGTGCTCCAGTGTTGGATGTATATATTTTTATGATTTTTATGTCTTCTTGCTGGATAGATACATTTATCATTATATAATGGCCTTCTTTGTCTCTTTTTGTGGTATTTGGTTTCAGTATTTTGCATCTGATATAAGAATAGATACTCCTGCTTGTTTTTGGTTTCCATTTGTGTGGTATATCTTTTTCCATCCCTTTACTATGAGTTAGTGTGTGTCTTTAAAGGTGAGGTGAGTCTCTTGAAGACAGCATATAGTTGGGTCTGACTTTTTAATCCCATCAGTCTGTGTCTTTTGAGTGGGAAGTTTAATCCTTTTATATCTAGGTTTGGTATTTGTATTAGTCCATTTTGTGTTGCTATAACAGAATACCTGAAACTGGGTAATTTATAAGGAAAGAGGTTTATTTGGCTTACGATTCTGGGACAGCTGCATCTGGCATGGGCCTCAGGCTGCTTCTAATCATGGTGGAAAGTGGCAGGCAGCTGGTGGGTACAAGCAGATGACATGGTGAGAGGAAGCAAGAGAGAGAGAGAGGAGGTGCCAGGGTCCTTTAAACAATCAGGTCTCACGGGAACTAATAGAGCAAGAACTCACTCACTGCTCCTCCTCCCCCAGGGGGAGCATTAATCCATTCACGAGGGATCCGCCCCCATGACTCAATCAGTTTCCAACACTGCCACATTGGAGATCAAATTTCCACATGAGTTTTGGAGGGGACAATACATCCAAACTCCATCAATATTGGAAGGTATTGCTTGACTCCTGACATTTTATTGATTTTTGTTTGGTTGTTTTAAATTTCTTTTGCTCATTTCTTCCTCTTTTATTGTTTGTCCTGAATGTTTGTTGGTTTTTTGAGGTGGTAAGATTTATTTTCTTTCTATTTTTCATTTGCATGTTTGGTCTATCTGTGTGTTTTGTTGTTTCTTGTGTATTTGTGGTAGTGATTGTCATTTTTTGGATTCCAGATGCAGTACTCGTATGAGGATTTCTTGTAGGGCTGGTCATGTGGTGGTGAACTCCTGCAGTTTTAGTTTGTCTGGCAAATACACTATTTCTTTCACATGTCTGAAGGATAGCCTTGCTGGGTATAGTATTCTTAGCTGACAGTTTTTTTTCTTTCAGTATTTTGAATATATCATCCCATTTTCTTCTGGCCTGTAAGAGTTTCTTTTGAGAAGTGTGCTGTTAGTCTTATGAGGGCTCCCTTATAGGTGATGTGATGCTTTTCTCTTGCTGCTGTTAGGATTGTCTCTTTGTCTATGAGCTTTGTCAGTATGATTATAATGTGTCTCAGAGAGGATCTTTTCAGATTGAATCCATTTGGGGATCTTTGAGCCTCCTGGATGTGAAGGTCCATGTCTCTCCTCATACCTGGAAAGTTTTTGTTATTATATCATTAAATAGGTTTTCAATGCCTTTTTCTTTTTCCTCCCCTTGTGGGACTCTCATGATTCAGATGTTTGAGTGCTTAAGGTTGTTCACTAGCTCTCTTAGATATTCTTCATTTTTTAAAATTCACTTTTTCTTCTGCTTTTGTTTTTGTTTTGTCTGCCTGGGTTATTTCAAAAAGACCATATTTGAAATCAGAAATTCATTCTTCTGCTTGCTCTAACCTACTGCTTATGCTATTGGTTGTGCTTTTTATTTAGTTGAATGAATCTTTCACTTCCAGGAATTCTGCTACTTTTTTAAGGTAATAATCACTTTGTAAATTTCCTCCTTCATGTCCTGGATGCTTCTTCTCATTAATTGTGTCATTTAGCTGAGTCTTGTTGTATCTCATTTTCCTTAAGATTGTTACTTGGAATTATTTTTCAGTTACTTCAAAGGTTTTCTGCTCTATGGGGTCTGGTACTCGACAATTATTATAGTCCTTTGGTGGTGTCATATTTTCTTCTTCTTCTTTTTTTTTTTTTCCCATATTTCCAGTATCTCTATGTTGATGTCTGGTCATCTGGTAGAGCAGTTGCTTCTTCTATCACTCTGGAGTGGGCTTTGAGGAAAGACGCTTCCTCCTGTAGATGTGTTTCATATTGACTGTTGAACAGGGTGTTTTAGTATTGATTTCAGGTAGACTCAGTAGTGTCATCTCTGTGTGGGTACTTTGGCCATATTCAGTGTTGGAGTTGCATCTGAGTGCCTCCGTGCCTAGGCCACAGTGATTCCTTGCTGAGGTTAGTGATGCTGTGTTGAGTCACTGAGGATGTGGGTGAACTCTCAAGTTCTTGGGAGAAGTACCTGTGTACCCTGTTGCACTTTGGTGGGTGTGTGTGACCACGATCTGGCTTGTTGACACCCCAGCTAGCATCTCGTGACCCTGATGGGGGCACTGGGGTTTACTGGGGCTCCTTAGTTTGAATGGGTGACCTGGATGGAGTTTCTCTTTCCCTTTTCTCATAGGTGGATGCTCCTCCTGGGTCTTTGCTTCCCCCAGTTGAGGGATGGGTTGGTTTTGGTTGGGAATTTTCTTCCTTACTCTATTTGCCTCTCCTGAGTTTCTGCACTCTCTGGGGTTCCATGTGTGTTTCTTCTTGGATAAGGCAGTTGCATGGGCTGCACACATACCTCCCACTCCTGGATGTCTTACTGTGGGGGGCAGTGAAATTCCCGCTGTAGGTTGGGCCCCTGGATTGTGGATATCCACTTGCTAACTTCTTTCCTTGGGCTCCGCTGGTGACACTTCTTGTGTCAATGCACTCCAGTGGTTGGTGGGCTACCTGCATGGTGGTGGTGGGGGCTGCTGCTGTGATGGCAGGCTGCCCTTGCAGCAGTGGTGGCCGTGCAAGTATTTGTGGTGGGTCACCCATGCAGTGTATGCAGCGGTGGTGGGTTGTCTGTGGGATGGTGCTCCACGCTTTTGCCATCTCTTGGTGGCAGTTGCCCTTGGCTCCTGAGGTCTCCATGCTTTTGCTGCCTGTCAGTGGGAACTGCCCTCAGCTCCTCCTATTTATGTTCTTTCTCTTACATCACCTGGCTTGATGACAACTAGCTGTTTGATGAGGAAAATCTTCATTCTTGTCAGCACCACGCTCACCCAGTGAGCAACCGGCCATCCCTATATGGGATCCGAACCCACGGCCTTGGTGTTATCAGCACCACACTCTCCCGAGTGAGCACGGGCCGGCCCGAAAATCTTCATTCTTGAGAATCACTCTCTTTCCTGCAAGGATTAAGTTTAAAGACAAGATATTTTTTTGTGTGTGTGAGTTCTGGCATTCACAGCCTGTGTGGTCATTTCAAGGCAACCCAGGCTTTGTTGTGATAAAGAAAAACAACCGAGATTTTGTGCACTGCTTGACACAATCCTAATTTGACTATACCTAAAATTTCCTATTCTCTTTCTGTTGGTAGGAGATTAAAGAGAATAGATGTTTAACCTCTGTTTAATCCTTAAAGTATGTGCCAAAAGAAGGATTTCATATGATAGTCAGAATAGCTCTTCCATGCATATTTTCAGCAGAAAAAGTTTTCAGGGGGATGTTGAAATATTTTCAGTCATTCATTTATCCACCTTTGTTATTCTTATTTCAATAGTGTCATTTGTCAGAAATGTTGAGAGACGGAGGTATTCTAATAGGAAATTTAAGAGTAAAGGAGAGATGAGATAGGCTTGTTCCCCAGCTGGATCATAATTGTGTTTTAAGAAGCTGATGGTATTTCAGAAAAAGTAAAATAAAGAAAAATATCTAGCATATTGTTATTATGGTTATTAAACGTTATTATAATATTTTAAATTGCTGTCATCTAGCTGTTATGAAACAAAGCCATAATTCCACCTCCAGTCTTTCTGAGCCCAGAGCCAAAGCTCTTTATTAATAACCACAATACGTTGTTTCCCTGACTCTTCTCCATCCCTGACCCTCACTCCAGGGCAGCTGGTGGCACCTTCTCACTGCATTTCCCCTTCATGGCACATCTGTTCTGATTAGTAGGTCCCTGTACATGTGGTAGTCACATCCACTGGTCTCACCTCTTTGAGAACATGGTAAGTGTCTTAGGCATTCCTTTTTTAAAACCATAACTTTAACGTTTCCACTAGCTTGGCACATGGGCATCTCTTCATAAACATTTATCTAATGAATGATTACTTTCCTGAATAATTACTGTATTATCACTTTATGTTTTAATGCACACTTTTAGAATACAAACAGTTCAGAAATAGAATCAACATCTTTAATAATTTTCAGGCTTCACACAGAAAGAGGAGATAAACTAAAGAAGTCCATCTTTGAAAAGGACTTTTAAGACCCTCTCCCAACCATTATGAAAAACAGGAAGAGGAATAGTTCATCACAAACAGTAAAGCGAACCTGCGTTTTAAGAGATATTTACTGTAAAATAAGATCACAGTTTGGGGTGGAAATATGTTTGATACTCAAGTTGATGTTGTCCCAATTACAGCAGGATCTGATCAACAGTTTGTATTGAATTTGATTTTAAAATAATACACACATTCCTTTCAGTGCAGGTTCCCTGTAGTATCTTAATCAATAGTCCCATTAGACTCCATGTTACATTAATCCAACAACAACAAAAAATTAGATTCTTGAGCACCCTGATTTCCACTTCTAACCAATTAAATTGTTATTGATTACAGGGAGATTACAGGGTGAGGATCACATGGCTTGGAAGAAGGTTCAAGGCCAGAGCCTAGGCCTTTCATCCCTAATCCAGTGCACTTTTCATTGTACCAGCTGGCTCTGGGCTAGAAATACTGAGGTCATATTTTCTGCTCCATTTACTTCAATGGGTGGTTATATTTCATGAGGTTAAGTACCTCATAATTGTAGGTAAACTCTAATGTATACAAATGAATGATATTAATGTTGAATCTGTTAAAGAGCTTTCCTCTCTGCAGGTTTAACCAGGCAAATCTGGCCTCTTGCAGTTTCCTGAACAGCATCATTCTAGGAAAATATGCATTTAAAAAAATTTCAATTACCCAAATTGTGGAAATAAAAATTAGGAGAACTTATGTTCTGCTGACATTTAAGAATAGACAAACTTCTAGAAAACTTAATGTTAAGGGAAAAAAAGAGATGAAAAAGAGATACTTGTAAAGTTCAAATTTTTAGGATTAACTTAATTTTTCCTTTTCATTTCATCCGCCTGCCTCTATGCCTCTGTCCATAATGGTAATTCTTTATTTTTCTCCTAAGTTTAAATTTTTTTCTTCTGACTCCCGTAATCCTTACTGAGAGGAAATTCTTTGCAGAGTTCTATTATCACTAGATTTCTAAAAACACATGTGACAGGAACTAATAATTGTCCTTTAGTATTCACTTTCCTTTTTCTACTATAATAGACTTACTGATTTTTATCTGTGTACCTATCTCCTAGAACAAAGACTATGTAGTATTCCCAAACCTCCCTTTCAGCCAGGCATGGCCATGTGACTAAGCACTGGCCAATGTGATGTAAGGAGCAGTGATGTGTTTGGCTTCTGAAACTCATCCTTAAAGGGATGAGTGTGCCCCGTCTTCCCACCCCCTTTCCTCATCCTACTGCTCAGAATGTGGATTGAGATGAGCTACCTTGAGCCCCGTGGTTGAGGGCAGAAGCCTAGGGCTGGCGGAGCAATGGGAAAGAGGAGCCTGAGTCTTTTGATGACCTTGTAAAACAGGGCTGCCCTACCAGCTTTCCATCATTCATGACTGGAGAGAAATGAACTTCTGTCTTATTTAAGACACTGTTATTTTTGATTTATTAAACATGTAGCCAAATCCCCTAATACAAATGCAGAGAAGGTGAGAGATTATTTTTCAGATCAGAAATTAGTTTGGACAGTGCTTGAAATAAAATAATGATAAAATAGAATCAGAAAATTCTCTTGTTCATATACCAAATATTCTCTGGTGGCTAAACTTACAATAATAGCTTGAATATCTATTGATGGATCAAAGCAAAATGGAGTGCAGAGCTATATGAATCAGGGCTTATTTTATTGCATATCAGCACAGAAAATATTAGGAATTCAATCTTTACAATCATTTCATTCAGATCAAGTCTATATTACAAGCAATGGGCATTACTGGTAGACTGTCTCATCAGGACAACAACAATCAGCTATCTAATTTATCTTGCTTTTGAGAGAAGAACACTTGTTGAAAATGGGGAAAGCTACCTTCCCGAGATGAGGCCTTTAGAAGAACTATCTGACCTGTTATTATTAAGCTTGGTAAGATTTTTAAACCAACCTCAAGTTGCCGTAAATCTCAAACCTCATTATTCAAATTAAATAAATGTTCATGCATCATTTTAAAACTGGGTTATATTGAAAAGTATCTGATTATTTTTTAGATTCCACATATAAGAGATATCATGCAGTATTTTTCTTTTTGTGTCTGGCTTATTTCACTTAACCTGTCCTCCATGTTCATCCATGTTTTCACGTGTGGCAGGATCTCCTTTCTAAAAGCTGAATAGTTGTGATATGTATATATCATGATTTCTTTATCCAGTCATCCATTAATGGGTAGGTTGTTTCCATATCTTGGCCTAAATGTAAGCCCCCAAACCTTAAAACTCCTGGAAGAAAGCATAGGGGAAAAGCTCCTTGACATTGGTCTTGGCAATGATTTTTTGAATATGAGAAAAGCACGGGTGACAAAAGCACAGGCAACGAAAGCAAAAATAAACAAGTGGGACTATATCAAACTAAAAAGCTTCTGTGCAGCAAAGGCAAAAATCAATAGCATGAAAAAGCAGCCTACAGATTAGAAGAAAATGTTTGCACACCATGTATCTGATAAGGGGTTGATATTCAAAATATATGAGGAACTCCCACAGCTCGATAACATAAAAAATCATAACCTGACCTAAAAAACAGGCAAAAGACCTGAATAAACATTTCTCCAAAAAGACATACAAATGGCTAATGGGTATCTGAAAAGGGAGTCAATATCATGATTCATCAGGGAAATTCAAATCAAAACCACAATGAGATATCACCTCACATCTGTTAGGATGGCTATTATCAAAAAAACAAGAGATAATAAGTGTTAGTGAAAGTATGGAGAGAAACCCTTGTACACTGTTGTTGGCAGGACTGTACATTGGTGCAGGCGTTACGGAACACAGTATGGAGGTTCTTCAAAAAATTAAGAATAGAGCAACCGCATGATCCAGCAATCCCACTTCATGGTATATACCCAAAGAAAATGAAATCAGTACCTGGTAGAGATATCTGCACTCTCACGTTCATCGAGGCATTATTGGCATTATTCACAACAGCCAAGATATGGATATATTATCCCATTTAGTATTTACCTCTGCAGTTATATTTACACCCGTATTACAGTTGAAAGAAAGCTGGGTCAGAGAGAAGTTAAGCAAAGTGCCCAAGTTTGCACAATGGGACTCACCTCCTGTCTGCTGGGCTCCAATGCCCCCTCACGAGCTTGTTCCCCTCCCCTCCCCCAGTGCCTCCCCCTCTCATCACCTGACACACACAGCTTCAAGAGGTTAAGGCGCCAACCTGTCTCAGAATTATCTGACAGCCGAATGCAGAATTTTGACTTTGTCCTCTATCTCCTTTTGAAGACTGTGATGATGATTATGTACAATTTGAAAGAAAGATTCCATTATTAGCTTCAAAGAATAGATCAAGATAAGAAATGAAAACAAATAAATGGAAAACACTTTGGTAAATTTTGTATGCCCTATCAGCCTTGGAAACAATTTTTTTATAGTTACGTTTATTCTGAACTAAGGATTGCACGCACAATTGATGTCTAAGAATATATACATCCTGAAGAAATTAGTAAGATAAGGAATAAATGAAAAGAATAAAATAAAATATGCATTTAGCCCTGCCCACCCTTTCTTTTGAACACCAAGGAGCATGTGTAAATATTGATATACATATTTCAATGGAGTTACATTATTGGTTGACTTTTTATTTAACTTAGTATATATTAGGATTGAGTGCACAATTCAAGTCACATTTCATAAACATGTGAGACTAGGACCCCTGGATGACACACGATTGTGGTCACTAGGATGCCCAGCAAAGAACCTTGCAGGCTTGTTGAATAGTGAGTGAGTGAATAAAGAAAGGAAGATGGATGTTTGACTTGCAAAATTCTGTCTCATTTTTTCTGTTACATGTAGTTATATATGCGACATAAAGGAGACATTTGAGATAATCATCTAAAAAATAAATACTAATGGTCTCTTCTCCTAATTTTTTCATAGTATCTACATTATTAAAGCAAAAAGTTGTTTCAGCTCTCTAGTTTTTATAGAACAACATGTTTTGGGAGATCTGCTTTGGTGTTATTTAATCATTGTGACAATTGCCTCAAGTCTTTACTTTGTGTAGTTTTCCTGCATAATTTTGAGTATTCCTTTAACCAGGCCATCTAGCCAGTGGTAATGTTGGCAGTGATAAGGAAAGGTGACAACAGGAAAAGAATACTGAGTCATTGCCCTTTTTTGCATTCCAGTGAGTACATTCTTGAGCATTAGTTTTTTTGAACCTGTGTTAAAAGCTGCAATACAAGACCTCTGGTGATTTCTTGCTCTGAATTGCATTTGGCAAAGCCGAAGATCATGAGGATCAACACTGTGCTCTATTTATGGCTTTCTGTTCTGATCTGAAAAATTCTTGAGGATCCTAGTCATGGAACATTCCACAGCAGAAATTGTCAAACACAACACTGTCACCTTGCCAAATATTCATAAAAAGTGTTGAAGTTTCTTGTGCTGGAAAATTATATTGTGGAGAACAAATTTATTTTTTCTATTGTGGACGATAGTTAAATTTAACCAAGAGATTCTTGTCAGGGATTTCTTGATAAAGGACTGTACTGCCTCCAAACCCAGGCTTAACCCCTTTGAGAATAACATCTGGTAGATTTATGCAGAAAACACAGGCATGCTAATGAGGTGGTACTGTGAGACATGCTCAATGGAAAGAGTGAATTCTTGATCTAACTGCTACCAGCCTGACTAAAGTAAGATAAGTGAGAGGCACGGTAGGTGCTCTTCTACTCTGAAAATTCTGTTTGTTCTTTGGAAAAACGCCAAAGTCATGCCATTACTTATTTTTTAAAGCCTCAGCAGTTTGTCTCAAAACACAGGAGGAAGTGTACTAATTGGAATAATTTTTTCTTTTAAAATAATTTTACTTCAGGTGCTATGTTAATGATTTTCCAGTAGTAAAATCCCAAAACAATGAATAAAATTACAGTAAGATTATTCAAACTCTATTCCCTTTTGCATGAAAGAGTAGGATACATTCCATGGAAGAAAACAATAGTTAAGCACATAAGTGTAGACACACTCGAAGGTGAGCCTTGATGAGCCTGCCTTTACGTAATCAGCTCTGCTTGAGTCTGGGTAGAATCTATGACTTTCTTCTAACCGACAGGATATGGCAAAGGTGATGGGTGTCACTCTTGTGATTGTTTTTTGTTATATGAAACACACTCTTAACAGACTGCGAGAAGAGATTCCTCTGATGCCCTTGAAGAAGCAAAATCCACGTTGTGGCAGGGAACTGTGCTGGCCTCTTGGTCCTGGAGGGTGGTCTCCAGCTGACAGCCAGTAAGAAATCAGGGCCCTTAGTCACACAGATGCAAGAAATGAATTCTGCCAACAACCTAAATGGGCTTGGAAGAAGAATCTTCCGCAGTTGGGCTCGCAAATGAGTATGCAGCCTGGCTGGCACCTTGATTACAGCCTCGTTAAACCTTGAGTAGAGGACTCAGTTAAGCTATGCTCAGGCTCCTGACACATGGGAAATGTGAGAGAATAAATGTGTGTTTTTAGCTGCCAAGTTTGTGGTAATCTGTTGTGCAGCAAGAAAAAACTAATAATACAACCTACTACAGGTCCAAAAATTCTTTTTCTTGCTAAAGAGAAAATTATTCAATGATAGTTGTCAAAGCACAGTAAGAAAGACTTTATTCAGTATCATCACAATTGCTAGGGGACAAACGGTAACAGGATTTTGCTGTTGGAGAGAGAGACTGGGCTTAACTCTCAATACACATGGAAAAGTAGGATTTTATAGCCAAGGAGCAGTGTGGGGGTTGGTGGATAAAAATTTACTAGGAAGTAACACCAGGAGTAAGGGGGATTCTGGTTAAATTGACCTGACAGGATTCTTGCTGAGGACAGGCCAGGGTGATCAGACATCACCAGGGGGATCTGGAGACAGAGGAACCTGATCAGATATCAAGGGTGGGGGCTTCTTGCTGAAATTGGATTTTACAAAGTACACAAATGGGCCTAGGAGAAGGTTCCAGAGTCTGACTAAAGTTTAGTCAAGCAAGGAATCTTTGTCAATCTACACTATGTAAATTCTATGACATTGGTAGCAAGTTTAACAAATCTGTCACTTGTCTTTGGAGAATTAAATGTCTAAGGGGCTGACAATTTTTTACTTCTCAAAATAAATATTTTGCAGTCATATAGTCTAAGGCTACTCATTTGAATGCCAAAGAGATATTTCACAGTAATTCAAATAACTAATTGCCATCAAATATTTGTGACAAATATTTGTGACATTCATAAGGAGGTATGGAACCTATAAGCAGCAGAGTCTGGTTGGGGCAGCATTTTGTTGAGAAAGGATAGCTTGTAGTGACCGGTAGCAGTTGTAATGGGAATCCAGAAACAACCACACAGGAAAGAGCATTTAAATACTATCACTTGGTCTGGAAGCAATTCTTTTCTCTACCTAATATTCACCATCCTAGAAGGTACTCATAGAGTGTTTCATGTTATAGGGAGCCTCCTGGGAGGATTAGGTCTTGTTTTTGCCATGTAAGGATCTGTTTAAGAATATTCAGGAACAAAAAAGTAGTAAGAGCATTAGACATAGAATTAATAAACGCTTTATATAAGACAGAGGAAAGCTTGAACAGCAAAGTCGTTAAGATCACTGATTTTGGGTGAGCAGGGATTGAATCATGAGAGAATTTTTAAAATGTACATTATAACATCATTTCAAGACAGTTAAAATATCAGCTAAAATATTTTAAGACTTTGGAAAAGATTCATACTAATATAATTTATAACAGTAATGGGAGTTTTATTATCCATTATGAAATTATTTGACACCATTACCAATCTAAAGGCAGGGAAAGGTTACTTCTGAAATATAATTAACCTGTTTTCCCTTGAGAAGAATAGGAAGTTAAAAATAGAGTTATAATCTTTCATCTGTATCTTTGGGCAGATTCACCTCATGAATGAATGGAAATTTCATAGAACAATGGAGGCTGCCACATTACTAATCCTCTAGTACAGTGTTCAAATATAGATGGCCTAACGTTCTCTTTGAATATAGCATACATAATGGGATCTGGAGTCCATGTCTAATTTTTAAGTTATTATTTTGGCTAAACTTTGTTGAGGGTATTAAGGTCGTCTTAGTGAGAAGGCACAGAATAAAATTTGACAAACACTTACTGGGTTCAATGACGACAGATAACGAGGAGGAAGTGGATAGGATGGTTGTTTCCTGTCCATCTCTGCAGATTGTGAAATTTGGAGCTGCCTGACACATCTTCAATTCCCACCCTAAGGCCATAAAGATCTTTTAAAAATCCAAATTATTCAGGGGCACCTCCGACTTTCTTGTTAAAGTTCACATCCCTTAGGTGGCACGTGGGGCCTGTCATCGTCTGTCCACTATCAGTCCCTTCAGCCCCAGCTCTTCCTTCAGCTGCACACAGCTGTTTGCCATCCCTTTGGCCATTTGCAGCCTCTGCCTCCAGGCCTTTTCAGCCTGTTGCCTCTTGCTGGAATGTCTTCTCTGCCCTTTTTTTTGTCAGAGTGTGGCTCATATATTGACTCCTGTGGGAAGCCTACCCAGAGTGTCAGTCTAATTTAAACATCTTGTTCTGTCTGCGCAATCCTTTGTGACAACACTTAGGTTGCAAGTAATGACTGAGTCCCTGCTTTCCTTGCTAGACCCTGATTTCCTTGAGGGCAAGATTACTCACTCAACTTCGTACCTCCAAGACAAATGTGCCAGGTGCTATCCTAAAAGTCTTACATTAACTCCTGTAGTTCTTAAAATACCCTTGTGAAGTAAGTACTAATTAATCTTTATTGTATCAATGAGGCCCAGAGGGGGGTTAAGCAACTTATTCAAGGTGTTGGGAAAAATAGGAAAATGTCAGGGCCCCTGGGATATTCAGAACCTTGCCGAGCATTTGCTGTAAATATCCTCGGGTGTTCCTTGTTACTACTTAATGTAAGTTGTGTATGGGCACCCAGGTGTCCAGGGTTGTGGACTTAAGTATAAAAGACTAACAGCTCTGATCCACATGCTTCTCAGAACTCTCAGAGAAGCCACTAGGACAGTTGCTCCTAAATCTGAATAAAAACCATTCATTTTTCTATACCTACGGCTCCTAGAACCTTTTTTTTTTCTATTATCTAGCTCACAGACCTGCGTGTAGAGGGTTTGTAACCCAATCTGTGCAACAGACTCGAGGGGTCTGTAAACCCTTGTTTTACACAAGGTCACACAGTTAGTAACAGGTGGAGCTATGATGTGAACACCCTGGCAGGTTGGCTTCAGAGCCTGTTTTCTTAACCACCTGCTCTACTGCCTTTCTGATGCTTGGCATAGTGGGTCTTCAATGCGTGACAACTGACTGAATGGGTAAGAGAGACAGGTAACGCTGATGCAGTAAGCCTCTGATTATAGGCTGGCATACGGGCTGAGAGAGCAATTACACACATTTCGATTAGAATAGAGACATTTGGAGCAAAGAAGAGATTTGCTGGGGAAGCCATTTTAATACCTACCAGATTCATGATTTTAGCTTCCTGAAGTTTATCATGGACTGTCCTTGAGGTCAGGAAACACTCTGATATGTAGAAGGACATGAATGAAACAGTTGGAAGAGAGGAGAGCATGTCAAGGCAAGAACTCACTAGTTTTTCAGGTACAGAATGCTTTTGCTGATGTACACACATGAAAGCATTTAGTCAAGCCATAAAAATAATTAGACAACTTCTTTGTGCACAGCACTGTTCTAAGTCCTGTGGGAGTAGAGGCAGAGGCTATATTTGACTACAATGTGGTCCAGTGTATAAAACAAATTATATTCAAATAGAAAAAGATATGCTGTAACTGGGTATGTGCTTCATGTTCAGCTCTGGGCACCACAGCATTATAAACATTATGAACAGTATGATAAAGCTACAGCTGCAATAAACATTTATAATCATTTAAAATAATAAAATTGTGATCCACATGCTGTAAAAATGGGCATAAATGTACCATATACTTCAATTATAGTGGAGACTCTCATGTAGTATCAAGCATACACATAGCACTTAAAAGTATAATTCCATTCTATAATAAATATGATTGAATACTAATATGTCAGCTTTGACTAACATTAAATATTTAATTAACGATCATTTTCTGTGCCTTCTAGGAGATTATAAGGGCTTTGCTGGAATGATTTGGACAACCCAGGTTCTTAAAAGCCCTGTCCAAGGAAGTTCTGGTAATGCCATCTTTTTTCCTTCTTGAATTTTGCTGTAGCAAGCAGAGGAACTGAAAATAATTCTACTCCCTTAAATTGGCCTCAAAGTACTATAGTAGTTACTGAAATGTTGTAGAGGATTTTATGGTAGTAAAGATGCAGGTTGTCTCACTGCAAAGCATTAAGAAAAAGTTAAGGTTAACCCTCACAGTCTCTTCTTTACCCTCCCCCATAGCTTCTATTTATTCAAAATAATAAGTGTATTTGCTTTAATTCAGACCTTACTAAAGTAATTAGTGAACAGTTCCTTCATGTAAAGGAAGCTTTGGACCACTATCCTTATCTGCAGATCTTAGATTCCACTATCTGTTGGTTATTTCCACCTGGAGTACCTACAAGCAAGTTAACAAAACCAGAAATCATTATCTTTCTTTGTGACCTTCTTTTCTTTTCACTTATCTATTCACCTAGAAAATGTCCATCAAGTGTTGAGTTGCTGAATAAATAAAGTAAAAAAAGTTTACCAGGTGTGAAAAAAAAAAGCTCTTGGTCTATATATCAGTCAGGGCTCAATGTAGGCAACAGAAACCACTGGGGCATTTTATAGTCAAAGGGATTTACTACAAGGACTTGGGTGCTTACCAAACCATTGGAAGTACTGGAGGCAGGGGTGGGGGGTGGGGGTGGGGTGGGGTGGGGGGAAAGCCTGTAGACATTTTTGATTTAAGGTTACATGAGTGAGCTGTAACCTGAGGTCAGAAAACTGTCACTGCTGCCATCATTACTGTCTTTATAACTTCCTTGTAGCCTTGAAGCTGGTGGGCTGGTGCAAATATTTATGTTGGTTGGAGCCTGTTTCTCCCCAATCACAAATGAAAAAATAAGAACTCCATCTCTTTTCTGCCTTCCAAATATCACACAAGTGCATCTCATTGGCAGAACCTAAATTGTATCCAGAATTATAGCTGCAAGGGAGTCTGGGAATTGCAGTTTTCAGCCTCACGCCCCAGAATCCAAGGGGGACTTTGGAAGAGGTTCAAAATTGATGATGAGTGCTATATATAATATCTAGGATAGGACATGTCACAAAATTGCTATAATGGTCTCAAGAAAGGGTCCTGGTACTAGTGAATGAATACTGTCAGGGGAGAAGGGTGGGAGTGAGGTGAAAGGTAGAGAATTCTTATAGGATCATGGCTTCTTGCTCTCAAGGTGCTAGGAGGACTAAACAAATTCCTGGTTAACAGCCATAAACTCTGTGGTATAGAGATAAATGCAATAGTTGTTGAGAAAAGGCAAAGACAATTTGGTGGTGGAATGGTCTGAAAAGGTTTTGGGAAGAAAGTGAGCACTGATCTGGCCCATGCAAGATGAACAAAATCTGCACATTGGCACAGGTGGAGGGAAGAAGATGGAATTTCAGGGCAGGGCATGCCCTAAGCAGGAAGAACTGCCTCAAATTTTGGCTACTTGAATTTACATTCATGGGTAATGGTTGGATCTCATCAGTGTAAGTCACATGTCAGGTCTAGCTATAACACTTGAAGAAATTTTACTTCTTGTCTGCCTTTGAATATTATGTATTTTCTGCACTGATTGCAAATGGTTACAATCTGTTTTTATGTCAACCAATTTACATATTAGGTATTTGTTAATCTCTATTTAATTACCTATTGCTATGTTACTAATTACTGTAGTACTTGGCATATTAAAGCAACAAACATTTATTATCTCACATAGTTTCTAATGGTTGGGAATCCAGGAGCAGCTTAGCTGGGTGTTTCTGACTCTGGCTCTCTCATGAGGTCATAGTCAAGCTGTTGACAGGCTGTAGTCTTCTGATGGGCTGGAGGATACACCTCTAAGCTCATTCTTGTGTTGGAAGGGGGCTTAAGTTCCTCACCATATGGACCCCTCATAGGGAAGGTCATGACTTGGCAGTTGGCCATGCCGAGCAAGTGATCTGACAGAGTGAGATTAAGATAGAGTGACCAAGATGGAAGCTGCAGTGTCTTTTACAATCTAATTTCGGAACTTACATACCATCCATATACTTTATTTTGTTGGTCACACAGACCAATCCTGGTACAATGTGGGAAGGGACCATCCCAGAGGGTGGGGTTCATCACAGGCTACCACAGTCTCTATAACTCCCAGATAAATTAGCATTGATCCATAGATAGTATTCCAATTGGAAAGAGAGAATAGCTCATTCAAGAATTACAGTCTCAGAGAATCTTTGAGGCTCTATTCTAGTCCTGTGATTCTGATAATATATATGCATGTATATATATGCCCTTTGATCCACTGTATGCCATTTAGTAGAACTTTTATATTTTTTATATATGATTATACTTGTGTTCCTTATTTAAGAATCTGACCATTGGAATTTTAATTTATTCAGAATTTATAAAGTAAGAAGTGAGTTATTATATGTTCTCTGAAGACGTAGAGTTTTATATTTGCAGAAGTAAAGAATAAGGCCTAGGCCTAAGCATTAGAGCAGTAAACAACAACGAATTATGGCCTGCAGGCTAAGTCCAGCTTGTCATCTGTTTTTGTAAATAATGTTTTATTGTAACACTGCCATGCCCATTTATTTTCATATTATCTATGGCTGCTTTTGTGCTCTGATGGCAGAGCTGAGTAGTTGTGACAGGGACCTTATGAGTCATAAAACCTAAAATATTTACTGCTTGGTCTTTTATAGAAAAGGTTTGCTTACCTCTGCTCTAAAGGTCATTTTGAAATCTTAAATTAAAAAATCAAGGTAAGTTAGAAAGATACTTTATACTCACGACTTCTTTATTAGGTAGGGAAGATCCATTTTACCTTGTTTATAGTTGAGAAACCGTAAACATGGCAAGGCATAGTGACTTGCCACTGTCATTGTCACAAACCAAGCAAGAGACGTCATTGTGGCCTTAACAGACATCTTCTCACTCCAAGTCTAGGGTAAGATCTTTGTCTTTGCACAACGCAGCTGTTCCCCGAGGTGTGTGGTATGCTGTGTCTACTCAGTGTAAGATAGACAGGACTAAGTTTTTGTGAAAATCAATAGAAAATGGTTAGTAGTTCTACTACTGGTTTATTGACTCCTTAAGAATATCTCAGTCTAGTGTGGAGAGGCTCTTCTTACAATTTAGTAACAGATAGATTTAAGGAGATTTTTTGGAATAGAGGCTAAAGATAGAGACCGGATTATCAAATTCTTAAAAGGAGGCATAAGTGTGACCTGGGTAACCAGAAAAAGTCTTAGTTCTTTAAATGCCAGCATAGAAATAATGTATCCTCAAGTTTTAGAAATTAGTAAAAAGAAACATAAGATTTCATACTGAGGATTCTGAGTTTATAGGCAACTTTTAGTAGTAATGCAGAAAACGACAATGTTTCAACAGCATAGCAATGAAATGTTACTGAGAAGAGATTCACAAATTAAATTCTATAATAATTCTACCAGAGAATTCCTTACTTATTTTCTTTTTAAAGAGTCTCCTTCAAGGTTCTTCAGTGACTAATGGAGAACAACTTAAAAGCTCTGGCTCTAGAAATATTAGAGTAGTAGTGAAAATTTCCTTTTCAAGTTACTCATTTGAGTCCTGAAATAAAGACATTTCTGCAGGAGGACAAACATTGACTGAAGGGCCCTATTCCTGTGGAACTTAGGAAAAATCAAATTCTGAACACGAAGACACCATGGAAACTGGATCAGCAAGTGGAGAAGCTTTATATTAATGACTGACATTTATATCTCTAGACTGGATCTCTTCCCCAATCCTAGACCTGAATATCCAGATTCTTATACCTAGCATCTTAATTTGGGTGTGAGAAGTAAGTCAAGTTTAACATATGCCAAACTGAACTTCTGAGCATCCATTCCAAACTTGCTTCTATTTTAGTCTTCTGCATTCCAGTTCATCCTTCCAGCTGCTCAGGTTGAAAACCTCGAAGACTTTGGCTCCTTTCTTTTACACCCTATATCCAATCTATCTGCCTGTCTTATTGGTTCTACTGCATATATATCCACAACCCATCATTCTCTCCATCACTGCCATCTGAGCCGTGATCATCTGTAATAGCTTCCTAACTAGTCTCTCTGCCTCTACCTCCACCCATCCGCCCTGCCTCGCCCCCCTCCCCTCCCCGTTTAGTTTCTTTTCAACACAGCAACCAGAATAATCCTTTTACAATGTAAGTCAGAGCATGTCAACCTCTGTTCCGGACTTTCCAATGGCTCCCCCATTTCACTCAGATTAAAAGTCCTTACTGTGAGTCACGAGGCCCTACATGTTCTCTCTCCATCCTCCACCACCTGCTATTCTCCCCTCATTATCTCTGTTCAGCCACACTGGCTTCCTTGCAATTTTCCCAACACTCCCACCTTAGGGCCTTAGAACTTTCTCTTATCTCTGCCCTTGTCCTGGATAGTTGCCTGGTGTACTCTCTCGCCTCCTACAGGCTTTCACTCAAATGTCACCTTTTCAGTAAAGCTTTCCTTGGACAACTTGTTTAAAACTGCAACCTGCTCCAGCTTCCCAACCCCTATCTGTCTCCCTTGCCTTAATTTACTTTTCTCCATAGTATTTATCACCCTTCTAACATACTGTATAGTTATTTTGTTGATCTGTCTGTTCACTGCTGAGTCCCCAGCACCCAGAACAGTGCCTGGCTCAGAGTAGACACTCAATAAGTATTTGCTGAGCAAATGAGCAGATGACTACTTGTTGTTACTTGATTTAGTCAGGAAGTCCGAGTTTGGGCTTTGTTTTCCTTTTTCTTCCTCCAGATTTGGAGAGTTCATTATGAGAACTCTTTTTTTTTTTTTTTTTGAAAGCTTCATTTCTGCCATTGTGGGGGTCCTCGTCCTCACTTATATGAACTGTTTGGGAGGACTATGCTGTTGCCCTGAGAACAGCAAGACTTGCTTTGGAATTTGTTGACCAAGCGCCAGGTGAGAAAAATAACCCACAGGGAGCTGTTTCTTCTTTCTGCCCCTTCCCCACGGTAGAACCTCCCTTGATTTGGGTGAATCTCACTGAGGGTGTCATTGGGATGATGACAACCCAAGAAGCCTGTTAATACATGGAATGAGAGACAGAATGCCTCTAAAATGATGATATTATAACTTGGAAAGTAGGGATTTTATGTAAAGTGAATGGATACATGTGTGTTAGTTATTTACATTGTCCATTACATGAAGTAGGTAGGCAGGTAGCAAACACACTCTACCTCTCACCTCTCCTTTCCCTGATCACTCACAATATTTTCCCCTGAGCTTTATGAGCTTCCATCTTTCTTAATTAGCATAATTAGCATATTAGTACTGCAAATCACACACTGATGGCTTCATGCTCTTACAGGTACTCCTGCAAATTCAGTGCCTGACCCTGTCATGTTATCTGTAAGTAGCCTCCATTGAGTTGGCAATATTTTAAAAGACCTCAAATTTTGGGGGGAAATATTTTATAGTTTGACTTTAAATTTGAAATGAATTCTCTTATTCTGAATATAATAGATTCCACACATCTTGCTGAAAATTTTGGCATACTCTGTTCTTTGCTATATGACACAAAACAGGCAACAAATCATAAGAAAGCCAATAGCAGAGTGACCATTCATCTAATGGACTATGCACAGTCATTATACTGGTACCTTATCAAATGACTATCATGTAGGAAACCAATGTGGTGTTTGGAAACAGTAATGCCAAATTGGGCTTGATGTAGAATTCTGATGAAATTTTAAGAAATGAACACTTTGATTATTGAGGGTTTGTTTGTGTGTGTGTGTGTGTGTGTATCTGATTGTATTGATGTTGTCTGTATGGCTGTAATCATAAGCTAAATGCCATGGAATAAACATTCTGACAGTGGCCCCCATTCAAAATAATTGCCCCATCTTCTCTGGTTTTAGCTTTGGGGAGCCTGGGTCTAATCATGACCGACTTTTCTTGGTATTTGACTTTAGTCCTGGCCACCTTTGGTCATTGACCCATAGGCTCCTCTTGGGGAAGACCTGATAGGTGTGGTTTGGTGGGTAACGAGATCCAGTGACCTGAGATTATCACATAAGACAACTTCCTTGGGGAAGTTTATAAGGTTCTGTCTCTAACTTAGACTCTGTCTAGTTGTGGGCTCCTGGACAAACGTCTTCCCCATACTAGCCCTTATTTTCCTCATTTTTATAATGAGCGGGCTGAATTAATCTTCTCTATTGCCCTTTGAAGTTGTAAAGTGCCGGGCTATCAGTAAGCTGCCTAACAATAATGACCACTCATTTTTCTAATGCATCATAATAACATTAATACAATACCTTTGATTTGTATAATACTTCATTAGTTTTTAACATCCACAGAAACCACTGCAGATCGCTTTAGCTAAGAATCATTCAGCACCTTTATAAATAGATCTCCCTTTTCAGGGAGTGGTGTTTAGGAAAGCTTTACAAATGAGATGATCCCAGAGCAAGTGCTTGTAAGACATTTATAAAGAGGAAGGAAGAAAGAAAGGCAAAGGGAAAAGGCCAACTGTTTTACTTCAACAAATAATGAAAACCAGTTTGTTTACATGCTTCTTTACATTCCTAATACTTTTAAAAAGCTTTGTTGCTTAAACTGTAATTTCACAGTCAATTAATCTACCACACATTATATGCTGTTTTCTGTAGACTGTGGTTGTAGGCACCCAAATCTCACAAACTGCAAGTTTTTTTTTAAACCTTTTTAGGCTGATTTAAATATGATTCTGAGAATGGGCACCCGATTTGCTGTGCAAAAAACTATAAAAATGGAATCAAGAAAGAGAAACCTTTTGTCAGATGTGGTTCCATGTAAATGTGGAATCTTTGATTCTGGGCTATCAGACTATGGGATTTGGACATTAGAAAGCACCTCTTGCTCTCTTTGCTGATACTTTTTGTTAGAGTGCAGCATAACGGTGATGAATTTCAGGGGAAACAGCAAGAAGAAGTCACACGATTTCCATGAAAATTCAGAGGAAAGTAAACAAATGGAACTTCTGTAAATTGATTGGCTTCTGAAAGAGACGAGAGGGGAAAAATACTTGTCTGTGGGTCGTTTTCCTAATTTCCCGTTCCAGCTCTGCTAACTGGTGGAGTGAACTTGCGTGAGTCAAGACATCCTGCTGACTGTGGGTTCCATCTGAAAATTGATTGGGCTGCTTGACTGCTGTGCCTTCCATGCTTTTAATGTACTAGATTCTGTAATTTGAGTCTTTAAACAAATCCTAACTGTTAGAGAAGTATCCGAGAAGAGCCATGGAAATAAACACATTTTCATATTTAAATGTTTCAGAATGTACATGTACCACAGATAAGAAAAAATTTGGTAAGTAACCATGGTTTCCAGTGGGGTTTTCTACTGGGGTGGAGGACTGGGTGGGTTGTATAAAATATTGATCTGTTTTGTTGGTGGCATAGCTTTCTTCTCCAATCACTTTGACTGAAAAAGAATTTTTTAGGAGTTATCAGTCAGTGTTTTAGTTTATGTCTGAATGAGACTGTAAACTTCACAGGACAGGAATTCTGTCTTTTGTGCTTTATGTTCTATAAAGTCCCATATACATTTACACAGCTCTATAAATTGTAAGAATAAAAATAAGTGCTGATCCAACACATTCATCCATTTAATATTTAGCAGATTTTAGTGATGCCTTCAATATTTTATCCTCAGATATTTTGCAGTATTTGGAGTTTTTATGACCATCTCCCAGAGACAGACCTTAAGTTTGAATTTTGCCTTTTGGAGAGGCATCAATTCTGAATGCTGCTTCTGGGGCCCATTCTTTAGCCACTGGAAGACTCACAACTAACTTAGCTCAGGAGCCTCTTTACGGACATTCTCCATTGCATTAGTCGATTCCCCTTGGGTGACAGCCAGCACTTTTCACTGCTATGTATACTTTTCCAATTTTATGCAATTTATGGACAGCTCTTTTCAGATGAATCTTCCTAAAACCTTGACTTCATCATGCCTTTTCTTTTTGCTTAAAAACCTGCAATGTTTCTAAAATTAAGTCTTATTCTCTCAGCTTGGAATTCAAGGTCTTCTGTCAGCAAAGAAACATATTCTAGTATCTTCCACCTGCACAGAAGGCAAGTGAGTGAGCAAGCAAGCAAACAGACAAAAACTCCTCTTGAAGTCCTCATCCTCTATCATTGCTTTATCTCTTTGTTTCACTTATAGCAAGTCTTCTTGGAAAAGTCACCTGTACTCGGTCCTCACTTTCTTACCTTCTAGTCACTCTTCAACCCACGCCAATGTGACACTTGTCACTCTACTAAAATGACTTTTTCATGGTTACCAACAATCTCCATGTTACTGAATCCAGTGGCCTTCCCCCTGTCCTCCCTAACTTGACCTCTCACCAGTGTTCAGCATGTTTCTGGTTTTCCTTCTGCCACTCTGGCTGCTCCTTTCAACTTTCTTTGTTACCTCCTCTGGTAGACCTCCAAATGCTGGAATGATTCAGACCTCAGTCTGGAGTCCTCTTCTTTTTATTTACTTTTTATCTAGCTAATTTTACTCAGTTCATGGCTTTAACTATCCTCCACAGGCTGGTAACCCTTTTTTATATCTCTAACTACTCCACTGGACTCCAGACACCTATAACCAACTGTCTACTTTCAATCCTACTTGGATTCTGTAGCTTACACAGCTGGCTACCTTCCCAGTATCCATCATTTCCTCATTAGGAGCTTGATATTGTTTGGGGTGGCCATGTGCACAGCTAAGAATGATGTTGCAGCTATGGGTAGCCATGGAAGATGTCAACCAAAATCTTCTGAGGATTTCCGAGAATTGTTCAACCTTGATATAGACACACATCCTTCCTCATTTTGCTTCCTTCTTATTCCTGCCTGAAACATGAGCCAGAAGTTGGAGATATAACACATACTGTAATCATGGGGCGACTGTAAGAATGAAAGCCATTTTTTTTTCTTTTTTTTGGTGGCTTAAGCAGCAAGAGAAAGGGAGCTTTGAATAGCTCTACTGGCTCTGAACTGCTGACTCCTTTCTGGGCTCCTTGCTATGTGAGAAGAATAAATGCCTTACTGGCGAGGCCTTTGCTACCAAGTTTCTTCCATGCGAGATATAGCTATAAAAAGGCATAAAATATAGGCATAAATAAATAACATGACTAATAAGGAACTTTTGATTTTCTCCCATCCCCTGACCAAATTCTTCTTTTTCAAGTCTTTCCCATTTCAGTAAGAGGTTGAGACCACCCTCGAAATTGCTAAAGTCCAAAGCCTAGATGTCACCCAGCAGCTGTCACCCTGGTCCACTACTGTGTCTCTGCTATACCCTCTCCTGTCCCTCTACTTATCTCCTGGCCCCTCTCTCCACAAACCATTCTTCTCATAGCTACCACAGTAATATCTTTCAAATATGAATTACGTCATTTAACTTTCTACCTGAAACGCTGGCCCAAACCTAAAATAATTCAGTGTTTTCTACTGTAGTTAAAATAAGGGTAGGAAAAGCTGACTTCTCCCATCCCTGCCAGCTCTTCTGATGTCATCCACACCATTCTCCCCCTCTTCCTGTGCACCTGCCACATTGGCCTTCTTCCTGTCTTTGAATATGAACATGAACTATTTTTTTCTCCTCAGGACACATGCTCTTGCTGTTCTCTCTGCCTGATGCCTGCCGGCTGACTCCTCCTCATAATGCAGGTCTCAGCTCAAACGCCATCTCCTCTGAGAGGCCGTCCCTCAGCATCCTGATAAAAGCAAGCAGCCTCCTCTGACCTGCGATGCCTATCCTTTTTTTTTTTTAAACCTCCAAATCAAATCAAAGCTACCTTGAGGATTACCATTTGATTACTCTGATCCACAGAGATATTTCTGTTTCTTAACCTCTATAGGACTTACCTGTGCCATCTTTTCCAGAATATGACCAGACTCATCACAGTCTTGAGCTGTTCTCAAGTTCTATTGGTGTGTGTGCCTCATTTTCCTAAATGGAATGTAAGCTTTTTGAAAATGGCAGGTTTTGAATTTTTTAAAATAACTTTAGTGCTTGGCTCATGGTGAAGGCCTAATAGTATATATTAATTTAATGATGTTTTGTAAATGGTGCCTTCATAGTAATCATCTGCTTTTGTCTTTATCTTATAGGGTTTTTTTGGGAAATATTTCCCTGCTTGATTATAAAGAGAATCTCTTAATGTTTTAATATCACTTTTTGTCTGTGTGGCTAAAACTCAAGGTAGGCTTCTAGTATATTAGAAACTCAGGTATGTTTGCAATAATTTTCTTTCAGCTGGATTCAGAGCTGAAGGTGAAGATAGCTACGGTATTGATTGATATTCCTCTCTTCTATGAACATGCATACACGTTGAGGGCTAAGGCAGAGTCTGAAATGTGATGGTGAACTTCAGCTTGTAGAATTTCTATTTCAATGTAGGATAAATGTGCATTTGTTTCTATTCAAGATGATGCTATGGATCATTTTCAGTAGGGCCTGAAGTTCTGGTTGATTTTTCCAGAAGTGATTAGTGATTATGGACTTGGGTAGATCCACCACCACTTCCTTCCTGGAATCCATGGCAGCCCAAATGATACATCTTTGAGAAGCTTAATGGGGGCAATCAATGGAGATTTTCTTGGTGCAAAACAAGCTGGTCAAATCCCCACCTCAGGTGTCATTAGTACCCAGTCATTAACAGGCTGAATGAACCAGCCCAGGAAATAGAACTATACTTCCATTTTTTTCTGAGATTTTGTAAGAGAAGTGATAACTTGCTTAAATTTAGTGAAGATTCAATAAGGCTTGAACTAACCATCTCTTCTCAGTTTCTTCATTTCTTGGGCCCACGAGGCCAGCAATCCCACAAATGTGTGCTACTCATTCCTATGTAGATCAGTCTTTGCTTTGAATTCAAAAAAGGTGAGCTGAAATTTAAATTGAATCTATAATGAAAGAGATGAATCTTTAATACGATGAAAAATCAAAACCCAGAGAAACTTAAATTTAAATTGGGATTATCAAAGAACACTCTTTCTCTGGTATAGTTACCATATTTTAAGAGGATTGTGAAATTTTCCATATGTTTACAGGGAGGGTATAATGAACAATAATCTCAAAACAGGCACTTAGGAAACATTAAGTAAATTTAATACCCCTTCTTACTAGTAAAAGTAAAGAAGAGCTTTGACAACAATTTGAAGATTATAAAGGGAATATGCCCACAGTAAATATTGTAAATCAATAGAAATTGCTCTAAAATGGTATCATGGTTATATTTCTTGTGGGGGAGATGTCTTTTTTTTCACATTCCAGTCCCGCATTTTTACATTTTTATTTTAATTGAGGTTGCATGAGAAAAATAGTTTTCTCTGTGGAATGTATTCAATGATCTGGCATCTATCTAATCTAGTGTATTCTGTATCAAGGCAATATTCTGTGCATGTAAGCTAAAGGTCATCTGCTGCTAACAGAGCTTTGCCAAACTTCTGCCGGTGTTTACTGCTTAAGTAGTGGAACACTAGAGGATGATGTGTATGTATATGCTGGTGTTGATAGTTTTCCATGAACAGATGGCAAAATGATAAACTAAGAACATATGAACTGCATTGTTGTAAACACTTCCTCCTGAGTGATTTGGCAGGCTGACAATGATCAGACAAGAAAAGTGAGGGTGTCCAGAGTCTTAGCAAAAATTTAACCCTTGAACATAAGGGACTAGGCAGGAGGTTACATGCATATTTAACTCTCAAAACAAAAAAGTGAGTTCTTCCCACTAAGAGATATTATTTCTGAACTCATCTGTGGGAGATGGATGATTTGTATCAGTTTGGGGTTCAGTATCCTCTGTTAGTTAAATCTGCTTGAGAGTCTCCTACAGGTTTCTTTGATGAGTTTGTTAAATGATTTAAGTTCTGTCTTATCTCAGAAAATCCTGCATAGGTTTGGGAATTCCTAGAGTAAGCCTTCCCTTAAAAGACCTTTCTGAAGTAGACTCATGAAAGTCTGGAGAGACTTGGACCCTGAGTTTCTTTTCCTAACGAAAGCTTCAGAAAGGAGTAAAGGAAGGGACAGGTTCGGAAAAATGATTTTCCTGAAGAACCAGTCAGAGCAGGGAGGTCATTTCCCCATGGACCGACCTTGTCCCCGGTTCTTTAGGTCTTGCCACCTGAAGACCTCCCAACTGGTTCTGAGTTCCTCGGCAAGGCCTTACTCTGGAAAGGTACTGAACACTTTCAGGTGATTGCTACTTTCCCATGGAGCAGCATCTGCACCTCCCAGTGAGTCTTGTTTTTCCATGGTGGGCTCTTCTTGGTGACGGGTGTGCCATCTATGTTCTGGGTCTCTCCTAAGGCCACCTTGCATCACACCAGCTTAAGAATGACCAGTGAGACGGTATAAAGATCAATCCCAAGTAAACAAAGTGATGGCCAAGAGGAAAGAGCAGGCCCCAAACCATGGGGGCAGATTCTCAGGACAACTGCACTGAGAGATAACACATCTCTCCCAGTCCTCTGGCACCCACAACCGCTGGTGGGTGTGGGGGTCATCCCAGTGGCTACTTCTAAGTGGAGAGGAAAATAATTTTTTAAAACATTTATAGACTTCGTAGAGCAGTTACAAGTTGACAGAAAAAATAAGCAGAAAGTACAGAGAGCTCCCACAAACTCTGTCTCTGTCTCCCCAATTTCCCCTATTACTAACATATTGCACTGGTGTGGTACATTTGCTACAATTGATGAACCAATAATAATCTGATATTATGAACTAAAATCCATACTTTACGTTAAAGTTTACTCTGTGTTGCAGAGTTCTATGGGCTTTCCCAAATGCATAATGACATGTATCCACCATTACAGTATCGTAAAGAATAGTTTCACTGCCCTAAAAATCCCCTGTGCACCACATATTTATTCTTCCTCCCTCTCCGCCTAACGACCACTGGTATCCACTGATCATTTCACTGTCTCTATAGTTTTGCCAGTTTCAGAATGCCATGTAGTTGAAATCATACACTATGTACCCTTTTCAGACTGGCTTATTTCATTTAGTGCTATGATATAGGTTTCCTCTGTGTCTTTTTGTGGCTTGAAAGCTCATTTCTTTTTATTGCTGAATCATATTCAGCTGTGTGAATGCACCAGTTTGTTTTTCCATTCACCTGTTGAAGGTCAACTTGGTTGTTTACAATTTGGGGCAATTATGAATAAAGCTCCCGTGAACCACTGTGTGCAGGTTTTTTGTGGACACAAGTTTTCATTTTATTTGAGTAAATACCAGGGAGTGCAACTGCTGGATGGTATGGTAAGAGTATGTTTAGTTTTGTAAGAAACTGCCAAATTGTCTTCCAAATTGTCTACCTGAACCATTTTGCATCCTCACCTGTGATGAATGAGCGTTCCTGTTGTTCCACATCCTCCCCAGCATTTGGTGCGGCCAGTGTTTTGAATTTTGGCCATTCTAAGGGGTAGGTATTGGTATCTCATTGCTGTTTTAGTTTGCACTTCCCTGATGACGTGTGATGTTGAGCGTCTTTTCATATGCCATCTGAGTATCTTCTGTGGTGAGGAGTCTGTTCAGATCTTTTTGCCCACTTTTTAATTGGGTTGTTAGTCTTTTTATTGTTGAATTTTAAGAGTTCTTTATATATTTTTGATACAAGTCCTTTATCAGATATGTGTTTTGCAAATACATTTTCCCAGTGGATACATTTCTCCCAGTCGGTGGCTTTTCTTTTTGTTCTTTTTTTTAACAGTGCCTTCTGGAGAAGAAGTTTTTAATTTGGAAAAGTGATTTTTTTTGGTGAAGAACATTGAAAATAAAAGGTGCTGGACTAGCTGTGGGTGGTTGAGAAGCAGCAGAATGAGGAAGAAGGAATTTTAAGAGTGCTGCTGTGACCTACATACTTCCTTTGGAATATCTGAGAAATGCAGATAGAGAACTTGGGGTATTCTGAACCAGCTTTGTGGATGTCAGACTGTAGTCTTTGAATGTGAGAGCTCTGAGCACCTGAAGTGTGTGGTCACAGCTTTTCAGTACTCTGTGACCCCAAGAGGCTGGGTATGATTGTTAAAAGGGTAACATGTGAGCAGGGCAGATGGCAACTGTAGGGGTGCTAGGACTGTTAGTTTGCTCTGTATAGGAACATCATGGGCACGTGTGGCTGCCTGAGCGCAGGCCCAACACTGTGAAAGGCTGCCCCGGGCCTGGCTGCAGCTCTTGCTTTCACTCCACCTCTTCCATCCTTTGGGAGGGAAAGTGGGGCTGCCCTTGCTGCAATGTTACCAAGGCTAGTTTAGCAGCCTTACTCTTGGTATCATAGTTTCCAACTTCATAAGTTCCACGTACAAGAAGAAATTGTGATTTGAGGAGTCTGAAAGAATTTAGGACCATTCATTACAATTGTGATTAATTCAGAGGCTACACATTCCGTATTTGTGATCCCTGAGATGGAATCGTGATTGAAGTACACTACCGTATTTTCTATGATAAACGGCTTTGCTTTTCTAAGCAGGTGGATAGGTTAAACATGGTTGCTAGGGATAAGATTTTCTCACTTTAGAAAATGCAATCCACACAGGACGACTGATTGGGTTCAAATCTTGTCTTTTTCACTTACTGGTCAAGAATCACTCCCTTTGAGCTTCTCAGCTTCCTCGTCCTAAAATGGGGTCATCAGGGGTGTGATGAGAGAGACAAAGCATGTATACCTCCTGTGACTGGGACATTGATGGTGCTCAGTGAAAGACTCCCGCAGTGGGTAGTCAGTCAGTTCAGGGAGACCCTCCCAAGGAACAGCGAGACCACGGCTTCGGATGCAAAAACAAGAGGTTTATTGAACACACAGGTACCCGGGCGACTCAGTCTTTCGAAAGACTGGCGCGCCGAGTAGAGCTCCTGGGTCCTTTTTATAGCAAAAAGCGCGGGTACAGAAGCGAGAAGCAAGTTTAATTGGTCAGTTCAAATAAGCGCGGGTACAGAAGCGAGAAGCAAGTTTAATTGGTCAGTTCAAATAAGGCCTGGGGTGAGCTTCGGTTATGTGGGAGTCCTTGAAACAGCTGAGGGGCACTCTTGAAACTTTAACTGACTTGTCTATTTCTGGGAACTATCCGCCCTTGGCTCCGGGCTGGGGCCCAGGTGCATAACTGCAGATATCTCAGACCTGCCCTCTTGGCTGTACTTTCCCTATACCCTTGTAAAAAGCACTTCCTTCATTCCCCCATTTCTCTTGTGGATCGCTCTAATCTTAGAGCGGAGTTAAAAGTTATTTTCATTATCTATAGTCTGATATTTTTGTCTAAGAACCAGGACTTTAATTGTACTTATTCTATCATTGATGAATTGGACTAACCTGTTGATGACACAGGGCCCCAGAATGAGCAACAGAAGAAGGAGTACTAGGGGCCCGGCGATGGTTGATAGTAGGGTAGTGAACCAAGGGGAGCTATTGAACCAACCTTCAAACCAGTTTTGATCTTTTTGGCGCTCTAACTGTCTTTTATCTAGTCTTTGTTTGAGTTTGGCCATGGTGTCTCGTATCACACCTGAATGGTCTACATAAAAACAGCACTCCTCTCTGAGGGCCGCGCAGAGGCCTCCCTCTCTTAAAAACAGTAAGTCAAGGCCTCGCCTATTTTGGAGTACTACCTCAGATAGAGAAGTCAATGAGTCCTCTAACTTGCTGACTGAATCCTGGAGGGCCCGGAGGTCAGTGTCCATGGCAGTCTGGAGCTCGGTTAGGCCCCGCTGGAGGTCTATAGGTCCTTTAATCAGAGCAGCCGAGCCGGTACCTATACCTGCCACAATTCCCAGTAGGACAGCTAGGGTAAGTGTGAGAGGTTCTCTCTTAAACCTGGGATGAGGGTTGTCATAGGCCTGCAACAAAGTTTCTTCAGGATGGTAATAGATGCGAGGAATCAGCTGAACCTGGACACAGAAATCCTTAGACTGATTAAAAACTGAGAGGGAAACGCAAGGGGTGAGACCGGTGCTGCAAGCCCACCAGCTATGGTTGGAGGGGAGAAGGTACTGATGGTCCCCGGAGGAATTGATGGATAGGGTCTGGTTGCAAAGATGTTGATGGGTAGAAGGTATTGTTCCTATACATAACCCTTGTCCTGTGACCTCTGTGAGAGTAAGCTTTCCCTGGGTCCCCCAACGGCAACTCTCGGCGCTGGTATAATTGGCCTCTCCCAAAAAGGCTATTCCTTCATAGTAGGGGGGGCTTATGGCCAGACAGAGCCAGCAATGCTCTGTGGCGTTCGGGTTGGTGGCATTTAGAGCTAGGAAGGCCCCCTGTACAAGACCAAAGAGCCTGTCACCCGTGGTGGGGGGTAGAGTGCCTGGTGATAGGAGGCTCTGTGTAGCAGTGCTCCTTTGTGCCGCGGGGGGTTGCCTGCTAGTCATTGGGAACAGCTTGTTGCTAGGAGGTCCCTGTTCTGCAAGGACGGGGTCGGGGCCCACTGCCACAGTTGGCATATTGGTGATATCTAGGCGAATGGTGAACAGTACACCTGGATCGTTTCCCGTCAAATAGAACCTTAGTCCCCAGGTTCTTCCTTGTGCCCAATCTCTGGAATTTTTTCCTTTCTCTGTGAATTTTATTTTAAGGGGGTTACACCAGCCGGAGTTGTCACAGCTTTTACTGCTACCGTTACGTTCTACAGTTATGAGGTCCCATGAGGAACTAGGTCCCCAGTAGACTGTCCCCGTGGTTTCACAACCCCATTCTTTGCAATATAGGGATTCCAGCCCTCCGCACCTTCTAGCTTCTGAAAGGGTCCGGCCATCCCGGGGGCACACGTAGAAGGGGGAAGCGGCAAGCCTGTTTCTAGCTCGGGGATAGCTGCACCCTGGGACCCCCCAGGTGATCTGATTATAAGCTTTTGTATAGTCTGAATCAGGGGGTCTGATCTGGGCCTTGGAGGCCGATACACTGGATCCCGGGATATCCCAGGTTTCAATACCCGCCGCCAGGGCACATACATCAGGTTTAAGATCGGGCCACCAAGTCCAAGGAGGCTGGGTAGCCTGTTTGGTCCAGACAACTTCTCCAGTTTGGGACAGTACCTTCCAGGTGAGGATCACAGGCCGGTGGGGGTTCTTACCCGGTGGACTCATTTTTCCGCCGCCGAATACGCAGCTTAAGAGGATGATCAGTCCTTTCCAGCTCCCAGGTCTCGTTTGGTGCCGGGGGTGGTGCAGGCTTGAGATGGGAAGCATGGACCCAGGCAGCGATGCCATCAACTTTTACTGCGGTCGGGGTGGTCAGCAATACCAGATACGGGCCTTTCCACCGAGGCTCAAGGTTGCTGGGTCGATGGCGTCTGACCAACACTCGGTCTCCGACCTGGAACGGGTGGGGGACAGCTATGGTACCGGGCTGATATGCCTCTTTGATCTGGTCCCAAATCTGGGTCTTCACAACTTCTAGAGCCTTTAAATGGGTAAATAAGACAGGGAGAAAATTATCATCGGGACCCAGTGTTTCTCCCAACTCAAGTATGGGGGGGGGTCCCCCGTAGAGGATTTCATAGGGAGTTAGACCGTACTGGCCAGGGGTATTCCTGGCTCTGAACAGCGCTAAGGGAAGGAGGGCCACCCAGTCTTTTCCACCGGTCTCTAAGGCCAATTTAGTTAAGGTCTCTTTGATGGTTCTATTCATTCTCTCTACTTGACCTGAGCTCTGGGGCCTATACGCACAATGTAACTTCCAATTTATCCCCAGTTGTGTGGCCAGTCCCTGGCTTACCTGAGCAACAAAGGCTGGGCCATTATCTGACCCGATCACCTTGGGGATCCCGAAACGGGGCAGGATTTCTTCTAGTATCTTTTTACATACAGTCAGGGCCGTTTCCGTTTTGGTAGGAAAAGCTTCTACCCATCCAGAGAAAGTATCTACAAATACTAGCAGATACCTGTTCCCATACCGGCCAGGCTTTACCTCTGTAAAGTCTACTTCCCAGTATACGCCGGGTCGATCTCCCCGTTGTCTTTTTCCGGTCTCTCGGTAGGTGGTAGTCGCATTAGTCATGGCACAAGCCGGACACCGATTGGCGACTTCTTGAACGGTGGACCGGAGATTCGGGATGGAGAGGCTGGTGCGGCTCGTTAGTTGAAGGAGCTTTTCTGGTCCTAAGTGTGTTAGCTGATGTAACCGCTGAATGAATTCTTTTCCCTGGTCAGGAGTGAGCTCTCTTGGCTTGGTCCTAGCTTGAGCAGGCTCGATTGGCTCTTGAAGCTTTATAGTTTCTGCTAGCACCCTGACCGACAGGGCGGCTTGTTTTGCAGCCTCGTCGGCCCTCCGGTTCCCGGCCGCCACAGGGTTATTTCCTCTCTGGTGGCCCGGGCAGTGGATAATGGCGACCTGCTGTCCGTGTAGATGTTGATGTTTTTTCCTTCGGCTAGGCGTAATGCCTGCGTCAAGGCGATTAGCTCGGCCTTCTGGGCTGATGTCCCTTCTGGCAGGCTGCTTGCCCATACCGTCCGTTTGCCATCTACGATGGCGGCCCCTGCTCTCCGCTTACCTTCCACAATGAAGCTGCTACCGTCTGTATACCAGGCAGGCACTCCGGGCAATGGCTGGTCCTTCAGGTCCCGTCGAGTCCCAGCTTCTTCAGCAAGGATTTCTGAGCATTGGTGTACTGGGGTGGATTCTGACTCGACTGGTAGTAGGGTAGCTGGGTTCAGGACAGCAGGGGGCGCGAAAGATATCCTTTCGTTTAGCAGCAAACTCTGGTAATGAGTCATTCTGGCATTGGTCATCCACCGATTGGGGGGCTGCCGCACAATACTTTCGAGGCTGTGGGAAGCAATCACAGTCACATTTTGCCCCAAGGTTAACTTATCAGCGTCTTTGAGGAGGAGTGCCACTGCAGCAACCGCTTTTAGGCAGGTTGGCCACCCACTGGCCACTGGATCCAGTTTTTTTGATAGATAAGCTACTGGCCGTCGCCATGGTCCTAGGGTCTGAGTAAGCACTCCTCGGGCTACACCGGCTCTTTCATCTACGTATAGAGTAAACGGTTTGGTGAGGTCTGGGAGAGCCAAAGCGGGGGCAGACAGCAAGGCTTCTTTTATGTGGTCGAAAGCCTTTTGATGCTTTTCAGTCCAGGTAAAAGGAATGTTTTCCCTTGTCAGAGGGTACAAGGGTGCAGCCAGGGAAGCAAACCCAGGAATCCAGAGCCTGCAGAATCCGGCAGTACCCAGAAATTCGCGGACCTGCCTGGGGGTTGTGGGAGTAGGGATCTTCATAACTGTAGCTTTCCGGGCCGGGGTCAGCCATCTTTTTCCCTCCTTGAGCAGGTACCCCAAATAGGTGACCTCTTTCTGGCATAACTGGGCCTTTTTAGCTGATACCCGGTACCCCAACTTACTCAGTTCCTGCAAGAGCTTTTGTGTCCCTCTTTTGCAGCCTTCATATGTGGGAGCTGCCACTAGGAGGTCGTCCACATATTGGAGTAATATGACCTGGGGGTTGAGAGCCCTAAAAGGAGCTAAATCTCGGTGGAGGGCCTCGTCGAAGAGAGTGGGAGAGTTTTTGAACCCCTGTGGCAGCCGTGTCCAGGTCAGCTGACCTGTGTTACCTTTTTCTGGGTCTCTCCACTCGAACGCGAACAGTGGCTGGCTGTTGGGGTGTAGTCTGAGGCAAAAAAAGGCATCCTTGAGATCCAGGACTGAGTACCAAGTGTGACTAGGCGGAAGGGAACTCAGGAGGCTGTATGGATTTGGGACCGTGGGATGAATGTCTTGCACCCTTTTGTTAATTTCTCTCAAGTCTTGGACTGGCCGATAGTCATTGGTCCCTGGCTTTTTTACTGGTAGCAGAGGGGTGTTCCAGGGCGACTGGCAGGGCACTAAGACCCCTAGGTCTAAGAACCTTTGGATGTGGGGTCTGATGCCTTCCCGGGCTTCTTTAGTCATTGGATACTGTCGGACGGCCACCGGTGAGGCACCCGATTTCAGCTCTACTACTACTGGTGGGACGTTATTGGCCAGTCCCATACCTGTCTTTTCTGCCCATACGGTGGGAAAAAGTTGGAGCCAGGATGGGTCGATGGAGGGAGAGGCCGGCTTTTCATACAGCCGGTATTCTTCTTCTAGGTTTAGGACCAAGCACATGGTAGAGTGATCTCCCCATGTTACTTGTGGGCCCTCTGTAGAAAACTGGATTTGGGCCTTTAGTTTGGTCAGAATGTCCCGGCCCAACAGAGGAGCAGGGCACTCAGGTATGACCAAAAAGGAATGGGTCACTTGCTTATGTCCGACCCTTAAAAGTCTCTGTGTGGTCCAGGGGTAGACTTTGCTGCCGGTCGCTCCTACTACGACTGTCCGCCTGGACCCTACCTTCCCCATGGGTTGGGTCAGTACCGAATGTTCAGCCCCGGTATCGACCAGAAACTCGATGGGGGTCCCCTCCACTGTCAATGTTACCCTAGGTTCGGGGAGGGGGTCCGAACCTTGACTCCCCTAGTCGTCTAGGGATAGAACCCTAGCTTTTTTGTCGTTTTTCTTTTTTCGGGGGCATTCCCTTGCCCAGTGGCCTTTCTCTTTGCAGTAGGCGCACTGGTCCCTGTCGAGAGGAGGCCTTTTGTCCCTAGGTGTCGGTCTTGCCCGGTTGCTCAGGGTCCCTTTCTGCTTATCTGTAAACCCTTTATCACTTACTACTGTGGCCAAAATCCTAGTTAAATTTTTTTCTTGGCGTTTATCACGCCGCCTCTCTCTCTCTTCTGTCTCTTTTTTTTCTCTTTCCTGTCTTTCTTCTTCTGTTTCTCTCTTGTGGTACACCTTTTCTGCCTCCTTTACTAAGTCTTGTAAGGAAAAGTCTTGGAGCCCCTCTAGTCTTTGTAACTTTTTCTTGATATCTGGGGCTGACTGGCCGATAAAGGCCATGGCAACTGCCGCCTGCTGTCCCTCAGAAGAGGGGTCAAACGGAGTGTATCTCCTATATGCCTCCATCAGGCGTTCCAAGAAAACCGAGGGGGGTTCTACCGGTCCCTGCAAGACCTCTCTTACCTTAGCCAAATTGGTGGGGCGCCGGGCTGCCCCTTTGAGACCTGCCACTAGAGTCCGGCGGTAGACCAGAAGACGCTCCCTACCTTCGGCCGTGTTGTAATCCCATTGAGGTCGATTGAGGGGGAAGGCCTCATTAATGAGGTTCTCGAGTTGTGTAGGGGCCCCGTTGTCCCCGAGAACGTTCTTGCGGGCCTCCAGAAGAATCCTTTCTCGCTCTTCAGTGGTGAAGAGGATCTGGAGTAGCTGTTGGCAATCGTCCCAAGTGGGCTGGTGAGAGAACATAAGGGACTCAAGAAGTCCCGTGAGTCCTGCTGGTTTTTCAGAAAAAGACGGGTGGTTAGACTTCCAATTGTAAAGATCTGCTGAGGAAAAAGGCCAATACTGTAGAGGGACCAAGCCATTAGGCTCAGCTGGGGGCCCTATGGCTCGGAGGGGCAAAGCTACGGTGGAGTCAGGACCGGAGCCGTCTCTCGGACTGCGAGGTTGGCGGCTCCTAGTCCCCGCAGCCGGTCCCTCAGGGCTAGGATCACCGGGCGCTCGGCCTGGTGCCGATCTGTTTCCCTGAGGGGCCAGAGGGGGCAGCGGAGCCGCCGGGTAAGGTGGGGTTTCAGAGAGAGAAAATAGGTCATCTGGTGTCGGGAGGACGGGGGGTTGGGGAGGGGCGGAAGGCTTCCTTGTAGGTGGCCTTTGAGTATTTTCTGATCCCGAAACAACAGCGACTTTGCTGGAGGGTGGCACCCAGGGAGGGGGATTCTGGGCGAGGTCTTGCCATACCACGACACAGGCAACCTGGTCCGGGTGTCCTCCGGTCTCCTGAAAAACAATCTTTTTAACTGCAAAAATGACAGTAAGATCAAAGGTTCCCTCTGGCGGCCAACCTACGCCGAATGTGGGCCACTCAGACGAACAGAAAGTCTGCCATTTTCCTTTTTTGATCTCCATGGACAGATTGTGAGCCCTGGCTTTGACATCTTTCCAATGATCTAGAGTAAGGGAGAGAGGCGTAAGGGCACCTTGCCCCATCTCGAAAATTTCCAATAGGGGAACGACGACGCAAAGACCTATCACAACCAAGACAAAGAGAAACCAGAAACGGCGACGAGTCCGAGTGCCGTAGAAACAAAAGAAAGAGTCAGATGGCAGAGCGCGCCTCCCGAGACGCGGTGAGACTAAAACACAATGATCCTCTGCCAAGGGGTCCACCAGGCGTCCCTGGTCCTCCCCTGATCCTGGGACGTCTCCCAGGATTGCCGGGTGGCGAGCCCCCGAACACGTCTGTTCGCTACCCGCACTTCGCTCCCAGAGCGACTAACCCGGAACAAACTGAAACCAAAATGCGCGCGCTCAGAAAAGACAGTCGAAATCACTGAGTCAGACACAGAGACGAGACACAGAAACGAGACACAGAACGACTGCTGGCCAGCTTACCTCCCGTTGGTGGGTCGGTGGTCCCTGGGTGGGGGTCTCCGATCCCGGACGAGCCCCCAAATGAAAGACTCCCGCAGTGGGTAGTCAGTCAGTTCAGGGAGACCCTCCCAAGGAACAGCGAGACCACGGCTTCGGATGCAAAAACAAGAGGTTTATTGAACACACAGGTACCCGGGCGACTCAGTCTTTCGAAAGACTGGCGCGCCGAGTAGAGCTCCTGGGTCCTTTTTATAGCAAAAAGCGCGGGTACAGAAGCGAGAAGCAAGTTTAATTGGTCAGTTCAAATAAGCGCGGGTACAGAAGCGAGAAGCAAGTTTAATTGGTCAGTTCAAATAAGGCCTGGGGTGAGCTTCGGTTATGTGGGAGTCCTTGAAACAGCTGAGGGGCACTCTTGAAACTTTAACTGACTTGTCTATTTCTGGGAACTATCCGCCCTTGGCTCCGGGCTGGGGCCCAGGTGCATAACTGCAGATATCTCAGACCTGCCCTCTTGGCTGTACTTTCCCTATACCCTTGTAAAAAGCACTTCCTTCACTCAGCATGCGTTCTTTTCACCCTCCTTCCTTCATATTATGAGGAGTGCTCTCTTCTAAGCCCTCTGCTGGATGATCTACCCTCCATCTTTTGGGAAAAGCCATTCAAGCTCCTGCCTTTGTAATTTTGCTTGCTATTCATTCCATCTTGAGTATGGCTTCCCTGATTGCTTTTCTAGTGGGCTGAGGTGTTTTTCCTCTTCTGACCTCCTGAGTCTGTCCCGGTATTTAGTACCCACTGTAGTGCACTGCCTTGCATTGTTCATATTCACGTACCTTTTAATCACCTTGATCATATCCCTCCTGCATCACCTCTGTTGTTGGGTTCTTCACAGTGTCTTTTTATCATTAGCAATTTGCATATAGTAGGTGCTCATTTAATAATAGATATTTTAATTACAAATAATCTCTATGAGTTCCTTAATTTGCAATGCTTTGCTAATTCTATTTGGATTCCTTTGCAAAATTTTTGTTTCTTTAAAGTATTTTAAGTTCTTTTAAAGATTTTTTAGAAAAAAGAAAAGGTTAAATAAGTTATGATATGTCAAAAAGGATGATTATGAAGAGTTTTTAATATTATAAGGAAATGCTTGTGTTGCCATGTTAGAAGTAAATGGAAGCATGCAAAATTATACATATAGCATGATTACAACTACATAAACTACGGTTTAAAAAAACCTATGAAACTGCTAGCACTAAGGAAATCAGGTTCAGGAATGAATACTGAATTCTTTTTTTGGAAATAACAATGCTATCATTTTCTTTCAATTTTATTTGTAGAAAGAGAATGTTTTTTTTTTTTTGCCACAAATGCTCTGTGTAGTTAGCTACTCAGTGTGCCTGAAGACAGATTCTTATTCTTTTCACTAGGGGTCACTGTGGTTCTTTAGTTATTTTTTTCCATTTGGCTCCTCTGTTATAGGGGGAAAAAGCATTCTGTCATGGTTATTATTTTTAGCAAAGTTAAGAGAAATGTTAAAATGATAGCCTCCTTTTTTAAATACAAAGAAACATTTTCCAGAGCAATTGTACTTCTTTTCAGATTTCATATTGCAGGCCGTAACTATAAGAAACATTTTATTGTACATTGGTGACCTAAATTTAATTTATTAGTGTGAAACATTATCCTATACCATTTATTCTGCTATTAAAACAGAATTGCACCCATGCTTTCTATGGTGTGAGAATGGAGGACTAACCCTTTCTATTTCTGGTTCAGCTTTTTCCTTTTTTTAAAAGATTGTTTCCCAGCAGTAGAGAAATACAGCTTCTAGAGGAACTCATTAGTAATGAAGTTTTAAAATCAATTAATGACGCATGAGATGTACATATATAGGAACAATTTCTAAGGTGAATGCAGGAGATTCAACAAATTCTGATAAACTGCTGTGTCTGTAAGAATTTCTCCCTGGTAAATGTAGTAGGGATACAGACTATGTTTTTCAGTTAAAAAAATGATCAGATGTTAAGAATTAGAAAAAGGAAATATAGCCCCCCAATATTAATAGGATTCATTCTGAGTTTAACATCATCCAACATTCCTAAGTGACATCATCATCAAGGTCCTTAGTTTTCCTACTGGAGCCTTAAATTCATTTCACTCTAAACCAAGAAGCTCTGAATTTTGTATTGCTTTGAAAACCTCATCTTTTCCTCTTATCCTCTATTTTACTCTTTGCAGCCTTGAAGAATGGTGTCCCAGTCACCTCACAAGATCATATTTATTTTTCACAGCCTGGGTCATTTGGTTTCTGCTGTATTCTTCTTCCTGTGGTATTGCTAAATTCACAGAATTTCCCCCAACTCAAACTGTCTCCCAGTGAGTTTCAAAGCTGATTATCTATTAAATGTCATGGACCCTAAAATTAGTAGAATTAGATGAGGGTATGTGTGGCATACTGGAAACGCACTGACCACTGCAATAATCTACTGTATGCTTTGAAAATCTGCATGATTTTTGCTCTCATCTTCTGCCTAAAATGCACAGCCCCATTTCCCTAACTTTGCTGACAGTGCTGAGTCCTCGGCTGTGAGCAGCAGGCACAGCCGACGGGGGTGGGGAGTCCCACCGGGCTCCGAAGCCTTTCTTTTCTCAGTTAGTTGTTTCTCCTGTAAACCTAATCTCCGTCCTTGCTTTGGGAAGCCGCTTTCAGAACTGGGTCTCTCTAAAGTGGGATGATTGATAGTCTTGACACAATTAACAAAGGATAACTGGCTGGCTAAGATTTTTTTTTTTTTTGGAAGAGCACTCTTTTTCCTTCAAAGAATGTATTCACCTTTCTGTCTGTAATCCATAATCCTCCAAAGCTATTTAGAAATATTATTTCCTTGGAGGTCTCCCTGGTTGTGGTTTCTATTATTTAGTCCAGTGCTTCTCGAACTTTTAAATCATATACTTTGAAATGCATACTTTTGGCAGGGGAGGAAGTATGTCATGGTGCTTTTGGAGTCAGTAAAACCTGGGTTCGAGTCCTAGTTCTATAACTTACTAGCCATGTGACTTTCAAGCTCCCCTACCTCATTAAATTATCTTGGGGTCCTCTTCTTTATAATGAGGATACAGACAATAGTAAACAGGATAATGCATATAAAATGCATAGTATTGTGTCTGGCACATGATAAGCACTCAACATATGATAGAAATGATCATTTTATTAGCAGTAGTAATAGTAGCCTCTGTTTGTGTGATTGGTATGCTACCACAGAGAAGGTGCATTTTTTTTATTGGTTATAAATATTCATGAGATGCAAAGCTGATTGTCTCCCCTCGTGCCCATGACGTGAGGGCCAGATTCAAACTGGTAGCACACCTATTACCACAAATTGCATTTGTATGCTGTGTCCCCCACCCAATTATCCCCAACCTCCCTCTCTCTCCCCCTTACCCCCCCAACTCCATTTGGTGCATTTTGATTGAGAAAATGGGATGAGGTTAAAGCTGTGTCCCCTGAAGAAAGCCAGCTCATGAGGACACTATCTGGTGCCCCAGGGTGATTCCTTCAGTGACTGAGTGCTGATGATGAGCCAGGCACCATGCTAGGTCTTAGGTCTGCAGTGGTCACCAGGACGAGGTTCCTGTCTCCTGGAGCTGACATGCTAGTGAGGGGAGATGGGTGATAATCAAGAGACCTTCAGAGAGTGGGGCACGTCATGTAGGAAACACAACAGGGTGATGGGCATGCGGGGTGGGGACCGCTCTAGAATGGGTGGTCAGAAAGGCCTCTTTGAGGAAGTGACATTTGAGCTGAGATGTGATGATGACGGTACAAAGCTGGCCAAGTAAAGAATGGGGGTGGGTGAAGGTCATAGACAAGGGGAGCACAGCACAAGGCCTTGAGAGGGACAAACCAGCTTGTATGTTTAAGGAATGGACGTTTGGTGAGGCTTGAGCCAGGGTCAGGCCATGTAGGGCCTTATAGGCCACGGTGAGTAGGTGTAAGAATATACCTTTGAGGAAGAAAAAAGGTGCACCGGTAACAGTCATGAAAAGAAGACAAAGGAGAAAGAGAATGTTCTAGGCCCTGCACCTGGGACTTTCTGTATTCTAAGGGGAGCTCATGCCTTCCTTCTTTGAGTGTCATCTTTGTCTTGTTTGATGAGGCATGGTGCCTATATTCTCCCAGTTGCCCAGGTGGACTTTGATTCTTCTCACATACCTTCCCTTCCCTTCAACCACTCTCCAAATTCTGCAACAGTGTCCCTCCAACCCATTCTCGTTTCCCCTGTCAGCTACCCTTGGCTGGGTTTTCGTTACTTCAGCCCAGATAGTAGCTTCCAGCTGGTCTCTTGGATTCTCTTTCTCCTGTTTCCATTTGTTATACACACTGTTGTACCTTAGCAGCATACTCTGCTCCAAAAGCCCAGGTACGAGCAAGTCACATTTCTGTCCCCACATCTCCTGATGGCTCCCTCTTGTCAGGCGAATAAATTCTGAAACTTTTACTCTGGCACTCTCTATTCCACACCTGATTTCCCAGCTATGACTCCCACTTCACATATTCATATTCCTTCAGCTTAACTGATCTTCTGCTAATTCCATAATGATGCCATGAGATATTTTGCTCCTGAGCTTTTGCTCATGTAGTTCTCTCTGATGAGAAGTGATCCCCTTCAAACCTACTCGTTGCTCAAGGATCACTTCATATGTCAACTTCTTCATGAAGCCTTCCCTGACCCCCAAGACCTGAGTGGACCACTGCCACTGAACTCTGGAGGCATTTCGTTTGTGCCTTTCCAATGGTGCTTATCTTCTAAACCTCTGCTACAGTAACTTGTGCACAGACCACAGTGACCCTTCTAACTTCAAACTTCTGCAGATCTGGAACTATTGTTCCTCAGGCTGGTTTCCTTAAAGGGTCCAACCACTGCGTGTTACGTACCTTTCTTTTAAAAATCAGGATAAACTGTAGCCACACAAGAAGTAAAGAAATAAATAATAAATGTCAGATGGGTATTACCAATAGAAAAAAACAAAAAAGGAAACAGGTACTTCTCAAGATCGTCAATGGAGGTGGCTTCATGGAAGGGAGGAAGCAGAGGTGATTCTTGGAAAAATGTTGGTTGCATTGGCCAACCTGGGTCTAGTGAGAATGCAGTGCAAGGAAGTAAGCCAGAGTTTTTCATTTTATTGAGCTGGGGTAAAATTCTAGCTCTGTAGTTTGATCTTATTATCTTATTAATCAAGAGATTATTAAGAGGATTAAAGACATAGCATATGTAAATTAATTAATTTTAGATAACTTTGAGGATTATGATTAGCTTATCCAATCCTCATAATGCCTCAGTGAAATAACCATCCTTCTTCCCAGCATCAGCGTGACCAGAGACAATGCACGCATGACCTTTGGCATTGCGCCTCTCCTGCGAGTAGTGGTCAACAAATGACAGCAATTATTTTCTTGTTGATATTTATTAAAAGCCAACCAGTAATTAACATGCAAATATTGTCTCAGGGAGATTGGCCAAAATGTTCACTCTGGTATACAATGAAGCTACAGAATAAATGTGGAGTATCAACTTGTGCATATGTAGGAGTCAGTGGGGCAGGGGTTAAGTTTAAATTTGTGTTCTCTCAAATGTTTTGGTTACAGAATGCACAAGAAAACCTGCTAAATCCACTTTTTCCGTGTTGGCCAATGTCATCCTTTCTCAACAACTCACAGAGTACATGATTGGAATAGTTGGTATTTATTACTTTTGTATTATCAAGAAACTTTTGACTATTAGAGAATTGGTTACATCAAAATGAAGTGGACATTCTCTCGGGGAAAACATATGCTAATTTTATTGATCCCAAGGGCTAGTACAAACTTTCCAGAGCCGAGGCTCTGGACTGGCCTCATCAAACCCCACAGCTAGTCTTTGAAAAATGAGTTTTGTCACCTTAAGAACAGGTGTTTCTAAACTTATACTTATTTAAAATAAAATAAAATACAAACCTACCGGCTTCCACATATCAGTGAGCTTCTTGTCACAACTGTACTGGATCAAATATTTTGTTTATGCCTGGAGAAAAATGAAAATGTAGACAACTTATTTTGTTTTAGATGTAAGTAATTTGACGTATTAAAGTTTCTTAAAAATATGAAAGTAGACAGCTATAGTATGGACTAGGAAGTAGAATTCACATATATGTTTAAGATTAAAAAACAAAACAGAATGAAACCTTAAATTGAACTTTGGACTGACCTCACTGCCTTTTAGGCTGTTCTCCCAGACCCTTTTCTTTCCTGCCTTAGCTTGTATCATCTTCTCCATTTTGCAACAGAGAGAGCAGCAACAGAGAGGCACAGGACTGATGGGTTTGGATGGAGGGAACTTGAGGCCTGGCCAGTGCTGAGAAGAGAGGGCACTTCCATGAGAGCTCCAGGAGGCCGAGGACCAAGTGGGGGTATTGGAGAAGAGGGACATCAAGAAGGGAGTGGCCGGGACTCAAGACTTACTTTGCAGGTTGTCCGTATACTCATCGCATCGTCTTTCACCCACGACAGGCCCTCACGAAACCGCATAGTGGGTGGGGCTCATTCCCATCTCTCTGCGCTCTTCCTCCTTCTCCCTCATGGCGCCTCTTTACCCGTCCCCGCCCTCGACCCCTGTGCTCTCATGAGGCTGTCTACTCCATGACTAGGCTCTGGCTCTAGGTCCATGGTAGTAGATCCCATAGTCTTATGGGATCTTAGAGGCCACCTGGTCCAACTTCCTTATTTCCTACATGTGACCACACTTAGCCATCAGGGCTAGCTTCATGTGTGTATGACCGTGCAGTTGCACAGCGTCCCACAGTTAGAAAGCCCCATGTTTGGTGTTAATGTTCTGCTGTCGCCATCTCGACATCTTAATTTTTGAACAAGGGACTCCACATTTATGCTGGTCCTGTAAGTCACACTGATGAGCTTGTGCCTTAATGAATCACAGGAATATTTGGTTTTAAAAGAGAATCTTAGGGAGAATGGAAGCAATGAGCGATGAAGGTGATTGAGGGCTCTTTAAAGGTCAGCAGGAGAGAGAATCTGGGGTGTGGAAGCAGAAACTTTCCTGGGAATCTTCAAAACACCACATTTAACATGGATTTGCCCCACTTGCAGGTTACACCAGTTCTGTCTTTAGATAGTAATTTTTTCCCTGTCTTTATTCTGAATCTTAACCTGTTCCCTTTTGTTCTGTTCTCCCTGCAGTTGCTGACAACTAGCCATTATCTCCTGCGTGTTTAAAGGCCATTATAGTCCCCCCTCAACACTTTTCCAGGCTAAGAGATCCTAATTCTCTTATTCATCAGCTTGAATGCTTTTTTTTTTTTTTTTAATTGATGCTTCCTCAAAGAAGAAGAGCTAGCTAGTTCAGGTAGCATTGTTAAAATCAGAGCTCAATTAATTTCACATCTAGCTACAATATTGCCAAGGAAAGGAACAGACAAAGGCAGAAATGGCACCAATAAAATTCTCTTTTTGGAATTAAGCTAAAATTAGCTAAACATTTTGTAATTACAAAGCCATTTGAAAATCAAGCAGTTAGGCTAAAACATTGATCGGGAAAAGGACCATGGGAAAGGAAAGAACAGAAAAATTCATTGAAAACAACCTGTCCTGCAGACCAGAGGGAGTTTTTGGGAGAAAGTAGATTGCTTCTAACAGAAATACCAAAGCCCATTACTTAGGCAAAGGCTTTGAGAAGAGAAAATGTGGTCTTGCAAGGCAAAGGGACTAAGTCCTACCCACTGAAGGCTATATCTGTATCCCGTGTATGAATGATTTCCATACACATACCCACAAGGAGATGTAAAGACACCTGTTACAGTTTATGTTCCAATTATAGTGTTCAAATGCTGAATGCAAACAGGAAACACGATTGGATAAACAAAAAGGGTAAGAAGAAGAAAGCAACAGCAAAAGGAACACGGGCTTGAGTTGGTGTAATATCATGCCTCTTTCCAGTAATTCACTTCAGAGAGACCGTGATTTAATTTCCACAAAACAGTGGCCTGAAAACATTCAAGGTGGATACTTCAGAAAGCATTTATTTTTTTTATTTCCTAAAAGAATAGTTAACATTTTTTTATATGTCTCTGAGGTTGATAGTCTGGTGGCGATTATGCAGAATGAAGGAGATTTATTCAAGTTGGACAACCAACCCCTTCCAGCATTGTCTACAGGGGGACCAGGGTCTCAGGTGCGGGGAGGACTGTGCACTTGCTGAAGTGAGATGCAGGAAGCTTATCGCTTACCAAATCCTAGTTTTCCACTCTTGGGTAGGTCATTTAATTTTTCTGTTTCTTGATTTTCTTATGCACAAAAAGCACTGAAAACCTAGCTTACCTGAGCAATGTCATGAAAATAAAATGAGTTAACAGATGAAAAAGTACCTTGGAAAGTTATAACTTTTTATATTGTTTTTATGCATTTAAAACTGTTCATTAATAATATGAAAATTAAAGAAAAAATCAGCCACTTTATTGGGAAGAGGGGCATTTCCTGTGTCTCTGTGCTCTGTGCTGTGGGAGAAACAAACAGAAATAGCACTGGTGTTTGCCCTCAGAGAGCTTGCAGACTAGTAAGGGAACAAAAATAATATTGATAGCAGCAAGCTCCTACATTTTATAGATGTAAAAATTTGGCCAACAGTGTATATTCAAGAAGAGCATACCACAGGCTCTGAAGTTAGATTGCCTGGGTTTGAGTCCTAGTTTACAGAAAAGAAAACTGAGACTTAGGGAAAGGTCAGAAACCTCATCCCAGTTTTCTTATCGATTTACTGGGATGAATAGCACCTCACAGGGTTGTTGTGTGGATGTGCAGGTTAACTGGAATAACAATACACTTAAAGCTAATGGCTGGTGTATACCCTCAATATGTGTTAACTAATATCAGTATATGTACAGATAGTATAGATATACATCTCTCAAACTTATTTGACCTCACAGCTGCTTTGTTTGTTTGTTTCTTTCCTTCTTCCTTTCTTTCTTTTTTGGTGAAGGGCAATCTTAGAGAACTATTATTGTTCCTCAGAACACTCTTTGGGAATTAAGTGTATGATTAAAAGCAAGAATTATGTTAGAAATTCAGAGGATGGAGTGAGCATTTGGAACTGTGGTCATTAGGAAAGTTTTCATGGAGGTAAGGGGACTTGAACTGGTGCTTAAAAAAGTGTAGGATTTGGCCAGGCAGAAGAAATGGCAGAAGTCAGGGTTGGGGATATAGGGAGTAGAGCACCCCAGTATGGGAAATAAAGCTGGAAAGACAGGACCAGAAGACTACTGAATTGCTGGACAAGGCACTTGGATTTTATCCCATGGGTAGAGGGAAGCCATTAGTGGGAATTTTAGAAAGAGTAATCTGATATTTTTATCTACAGTACATGGATATTAAAAGGTGTTGAAAGTACCTGGAGGTAGGGACACCAGATGGAACGTTACTGAATGAGGTTCAAAGCCTAGACTGGATTGGTGAGGTGGAGATACATGCCAGGAGAGATGTGAGGGATTAGGAAAGAAGAAGCAAGATTCATAGGTGGTTGAATATGGGATTTGAGGGAGGCAACACTGACTCTGAGGTTTCACATTGTAGTAATGTGAGGTGTCATGTCCCTTAACATTGTTTTATTTTTTCAGTGGTTCATTTACCAAATACTTTCTCAGCCTTTATTATATTTAGGGCACTGTTTAGGTGTTGGGATTGTTTTTTAAAAAAAGTCTCCTTTCTCAAAGAGTTCACAGATTTGTTTCTGTTTTACAGCCCTGTAATTGTGGGTGGTGAGTGTCCCAGCGCAGGCACGAATGAAATGAACCAAATGGATGAGGGTAGACTGGGAAGGCTTGATGGAGGAGGTGGCGTTTGAGCAGGATCCCCGCATGGTAGGAATTCAACAGGGGATGGGAAAGTATCACTTCAGAAATAAAGAAGTCGGGCCGGCCCCGTGGCGCGCTCGGGAGAGTAGCGGCGGTTCGGATCCTATGTAGGAATGGCCGGTGCTCACTGGCTGAGCTCGGTTCGGGCGACACCAAGCCAAGGGTTGCGATCCCCTTACTGGTCACAAAAAGACAAAAAAAAAAAAAAAAAAAAAGAAATGAAGTCAAGAAAGCAAGTTGGTGCAGGTTGGGGAGGACATGAATTCTAGTTTAGAGGGACTAAGTACAAAGTGAGGAAGTGTAACGGAAGTGTCAGAATGGAAGTGTCAGGCAGGCAGCTGGAAAGGTAGAACTGGGATTTTACAAGACAGTCCATGTTGCAGGTCAAGATCTGAGAATCATTGGCTTTGTGGGCACTTGTGAACCTGTGAGAGGAGATGAGACTTTTAAGGGAGATGATTGAATCAGGGGGTCTAAGAGTTAGAAGGACCTCTTGAGGCCCTCTGGTTTAACTTTCTCATGTGAGAATCTTATTTGTATATACAACAGCTCTGCCTGATGGTTAACAGGTCATAGCTTCTTTGCCAGAGCTCTCCTTACCTCACAATGTAGCTCACTGTGTTGCCAAACAGTTCCATTGCCAGAGTTTGAACTTTGTCCTTAAGTTAGTTGCAAGCTATTGGAGGTATTCAGACAAGTGATAACCTGATGAAAGGGCTGTTGATGAAAAGAAGATTCTGTGAATCCTGTGCAGACTGGAACTGAGACAACACAAGCTGGCAGCTGGGACACAGGCAGGGAGGCCAGTGCTGATAGTTAAACATTTGTCTAACTCCACATTGGCTCAAAGTCTTTCTCACTGTTGCTTTCACTTATGGGTCTAGTTTAACCCAACTGGAGTGACACAGAATAAACCTACTCTCTTGTCCATATGACAAGTTCTATGTTCTTTCCAGGTCTTTCCTTTTTAAAGAGACTCTTGCCCTGGTTCTTTATGCACTGTGTGACACCATTTGCAGACTTTCATCATCTTGATCCATTCATTCAGTTCGGAATCAAAGCTTTCGTGTGAACATTTTATTGAGGGTGTGATCTCATCAGGAGTGAGGCACAGGGGAGTCCAGAAGGGAAGGAGGGAGAGAGTCAGTAGAAGATGCATTTTCAGGTGGCCACTGCTGGACAACAGGGTCCATTTGTCCCAAGGTAGGGCCTCAGGAGCTGTGTGAAATGTGTCTCAGGACAGTGTGTCCAAGGGATGCATCTATCCATTGGCTCTCGTCTCCCATTGGCCAGAAGTTTGCCTAGTGCGGTGCTAATGCTTCCTCACTCTCAGGTTGCACATGCTTGAGTAGGGGAGTCCCCCACAGCCTCACCACCTCCTCAGCAGAGAGGCCTGGGGAGGAAGTGAAAGACAGAAGGCTGAGAGCTGAGGCAGGTGACTTCAAGTGTACTTGTGGGAGGTTGTTCTGGTTCTGGGATGGTGGCTAGGATAAGAGAGAGGTAGGTCCAAGAGAATCAGAAAGGCACGAGAGGTAACCTATGCATCTGCAGTTCCCCAGGCTCTCTGCTAGGCTCTGGATGTGCTCTGGTCTCTCCACATTCCTTTCAAGGGCTGGTACTCAGAATTAAATACACCCTTCACATATAGTCTGTCGAGAGAAGATTTAAGAGCAGACAGGAAGGGAAGAGTGAGGGCTGTGTTGAACTGACTCAAGATCAACATATCACAAATATTGACACATAAGCTCTCCTTCATTCTCCAGACGCACATTGCCACTGGTGAAGTTCAACAACGAACAGCACCCAGGATTTGGCAGACACTGTGCTGGGTGCTGGAGAGTGGGGAGCAGCCTGATGAGTTAGGTGTAATCTTCACCTGAAGGAGGGCTTAGTCTAGTTGGGGAGGCTGGAGAAGTAGCCAAATAAACAATAAAGTGGTTGGGCTGCAATAGAGATGCCTGGAAGATAGAGATATGGTCCAGAGAAGAGTGCAATTAACTTCCCGTCAGTCGGAGAGATCAGACAGGAGTTCAGAGAGGATGTGAAGCCTACAGAGATTTTGGGGTGACCTGGTTCCTCATCACATGTGCCTGGAGGGAGAGGCAGGGTGCATGCAAGGTCCTCTGTACCCAGACTGAGGCACAACCTGAATTGCTGGGAAAATTTAACCATCCTACCTAGGATTCTTGACTTCAAGTTGACTGCAAAACCACTAGATGCTTCTTATGTTAGAAGCTGCGTTCAATGCATTTCATTTTAAACAAATATTCCTCACGTAAAAATTGTAGCCTTTACTTCTGTATGTATTTGAGTATTTCAAACCACTCTTCCATCTCTTAGGAATCAGCTCTTTCCCATATGAATCACTGTTTCATATTTTTCTCACGTACTAAGAGAGCTTGATCGTAAAAGGTTAAATTGAAGAAGTAGGGTATTTTTTTCCCTCTTCTCCCCTTGGCAAGAACACCGCAGAGCCTTTGTAAACAAAAGTCAGAATTCAGACAGTCTAGGAGCGATTACAGCTGAAAAAAGTATACTTTTTTTTTTTTTTATACATGATGAATTGAAGAATAGTTCAGGGAAATAAGGGGCAGGTGGCCACTGCAGCCTGCAGAGCTGAAGGCCTGGTACAGAGACAGAGAGTGCTTCCTAGTCGGGGTGCTGTTGGTTGTCATGTGGTTCCACGTATCGCATTTGCCCTTGGACAGGGGGCAGCTCTGAATCTCTCTGTGTCCTCTGCACCCCAGGTCCCAGTCTCCTGACTAACATATGGGAAGGATTTAGACAGGAGGGGAAAGCCCAGAAATCAAGGTCTGAGAGAAATTATGTGGCTAACAGCTGGAATTCATGAAGTTCCATATGAAATGAAGGATTGATAGCAAGAAATCCAAAACACCCTTTCCCAAAAGAAAGACAAATTAATAGCTTGAGGAAAAAAAGGCTTCCCCAAATTCTTGGCTTTTCTTTAAATATAACTATAATGCTTATGTTTGTTTTTATAAGGGATAGTTTTGGTTATATTTGCTATAAACCTGGAGTAATTGAATTCAAGGATGAATATGGTGAGGTGCATAAATAAGTTTCAGAAAATGAATCAAAAATTGGACTGCATGCTCATTTTACTTTCAACTCTTTGTTACTGAAGTATGTTAATATTAGGTAAAAATATTTATGAAGATTTTTCATGTAAGTTATCTTATTTAGTCCTCCCCTTCCTTACTGAGAAATTAATACTGTATTTTATAACCTCCCTCTGCTTAAGAGAAAATAAATACTCAAAGAGATTAATTTGCCCTAGATCACATGGTGGCAGACAAGAATTTAAATCCAAGTTTTCTGCTCCCAGCACCCGTGGATGTATCCACTACACTGGGATTCCTAAACATTGACGGGTTTCCAAATTAGCCCTGGAGATTTTTAAATTTGCTGATTCCTTTAGTGGACTCAAAAATGTATATGATTAAAAAAAAAAATCTAAAATGATTTTGATGATCAACCTGGTTTGGGACCCACTACATTAAGATAAATGGAATATCATTCTCTCGCCAATCAGTGCAAATTCTTCTTTATTCTGACAAGTGGATGTGTCAAAGGCCAGCAGAGCCACAGCTGGGAAGCATTAGAATCCACCAAACTATGCAGTCTGCGAAAATTTGGGATTGGCTGGTACAGTTTGATTGCTAGTGTCTGGAAGCATATGATGAGGAGAAGCTCATAACAGCATAAAGTAATGTTTCCCAACCTTTTCCCAGACAATGATATACCTGGAAAAGTGCTTGGTCATATTAGGGGGCTGCCAGTGTCAGAGATGTAGATCCACAGGTTAAGAGCACTTGGACATATGTCCACCAGCAAGTGGATCCAAACCAAAATTTAAGGAACTAGATAGAATACCATCAGAACATAATGTGTTCAGTCTTTCAGTTTTTGGACGAGTTGAGAAGTGCAGTCAATATGGAAAACAGCCAAGGTCCTCAGAGCAACCAGCTTAATTATTCTTTGATGTTTGGGAATGCACAGAGGTGATTTATGTGCTTTGATGTTTGGTGGGCCTAGTTTTGAATCTCAGCTTATCACTTAGTGACATTGGGTAAGTCATTTATCTTCTTTGAACTGCACTTTCTCCATACACACATGGAGGATAATGCTACTTTTATCATACAGTGTTTAGAGGCTTACAGGAAATAATGTATATAAAGTAATTAGTCCAGTGTCTATAAATAGCAATCACTATTTAAGTTGTTATTTCTGTCTCTTACATCCAAGTGATCTTAAAATTTAATTAGTAAAGGATATAAAAGCTTTAATCATATCTTAAGCAATCCAGGTTTCAAATGCGGGAGAATTCACATTAGTAAAAAGCAAGGTTAGTACATAATCCATGAAGTCCTGTCTTAATCAAGTCTTGCTTCCTGCTTTTAGACACATGTGAGACAAGGAGCAGCTTGTGGCAGGTGCAAGCATCTCAATATCAGAAATTGTATCTGCACAGTGGGGTGAGAGACAGTGTGCCCAAGAATTTGGAAGCCAGGAGAGTAAAAGTGCTGTCTGCTCCTAGCAGGCTAGGGTAAAGACATGAAAGTCACTTTCGAGGATGACTTTAAATGGAATCATCAAGACTGGATTATAACCTGATTAACTGCATTAATATATCTGAAGAAAGAATGTAGCATTCAGAACTGCAGTTGGCTAGCAGTGGAAGATCAGAAAATGGAAAGTCAGAGGCAGATGTTAGCAAGTGTACTCTTAGAACTCTCCAGAGAAGGAGCCTTAGCTAATGAACTTTGAATATTCCTTACCCATTGGCAAGACCATCCACCTATGTGAGATGTCTCCTGCAGGCTATCTTAGCCTAATGTTATTACATATTCAAGACATATACCTAATTTATTTTGTATGTACTCTGTATTTTTCACGAAATATTATGATTATAATTTAGCTCCCTGTATAGCTTTCTTATGGAGAAAAAGTGCACATAAAATTGAGGATGCTAATATTAGACCCTCTTGTTCCTCACGCCCTCAGAATCAGTCCTAAGGGCTTCCCTGGAGTCCACTGAGTGAGTGGGGGAGGAGAAGAGGTAGGTAAGAGGGGCTTCGCTCTCCTTCCTCTACTAATGCAACTGCTCCATTTTTGCACTCTGGGCCTCAGTGGAAGATTTTATCTTAAGCAGAGATTCACATTGATTTGTATTTACATTAAAACACTCTTGACCTATAATTCTCAATAATTAGAATTTAGACTTATATATTCTGAGGCTCAAAAATGATCCATAACTCATTGCTAAAGCATATGTGTACATGATCCACCAAATACAGTCTTAAAATAATATCTCACTGAATCCTTTTATTTCACCAAAAAAAAAAAAAAAAAATTGGCATGGGAAGAGGTAGATGAGTTTTTGCTCCAGTAAATTGGTTGAGGTAAAAAAAAAAATTTTGAGAGCCATTCCTTTAACAAAGGATTTGAGGGCTAAAAAATGAAAATATTCAGACAGTAATTTCTAAAGCTTCCTTTGGCAGTAAAAGTTTGTGTCTAGGATTCTGCTTTTGACCATTCTCTACATATCTTTTGAATATGTAGAGACACAATCACATACTGGGTTACATCCATCTTTTGCCCCTCACCATGGTTACCACTACATTCATTTTCTACCCCCTGATTCTGAACCATTAGTGTGTCCTAGAATTTTCTGTAGAGCTTATTGAAAACTCATATAGTTGGCTACATCCCAAACCTCTTTCAGAATCTTTAGGAACTGGGCCCCAGGCATGAGTATTTTAACAAAGCTTTATAGTTTTTTATACTTTATAGTATTTTTTTTTTTTTTTTTTTTTTTGTCTTTTTTGTGACCTGCACTCAGCCAGTGAGTGCACCGGCCATTCCTATATAGGATCTGAACCCGTGGCGGGAGTGTCGCTGCACTCCCAGCGCCGCACTCTCCCGAGTGCGCCACGAGCCCGGCCCATACTTTATAGTATTTTAACAAAGCTTTTATAGTTCTCAAAAACTGAGAACCATAGTTCTATCCTCTTCTTTGCTTGTTAAGAATTGGAAAAGGAAAGAAAAGTATTCCTAATGCTAAGGAAGTTTTGGGACACACTGATTGAGAAGCACTATCCTAGACTACACACAATAGGAAACAAAAAAAAGACTATATGTGAACATGTATTGCATAATGGTCTTTGCTACAAGGAGCAATGTGGTGAGCAGTAGATTTGTGCATTTTTGTTGCATGTCTGTGCAGATGTTATTAGCCCTAGGAATGTGATAATTAAGACTCAGATAATTCAAACAAGTTGACTACAGTCAAACATCTGGTAAACAGCAGAGCTAGAATTTGGAGCCAGTATTTGAACCCAGGTCTGTCTGATTCTAAAGCTCGTGTTCTTTTCACATTGCTTGTGGTAGGCCACAAGGTCAGATGTATAGGCAATGTGGGGGAACTACCAGAGACGGGAGAAGCTGCTCACTGAGACTCCCTGATTGATGCCTTCTCATTCCTTTCACAGCAATTCATATACTTTATGCTGAATGTGGTCAAGTTAATTTGCATACCATTGCTCAAACTCAGCCTTTTGTTGGCCTCATGTGAATGGGATTTCATGACCAGAGTGTGTCCAATGATTGAGAAAGGCAACGTGGTATTTTTAAAAGAACTATTTTATAATAAAAAAATTGACTTTCATTTGAAAAACAGTGTCATGAATATTTTAAGATTAATTTTTTGTTCCAGATCAATTACTTGACTGTATCTTGATCAAAGAGCATTAAATTGAAAATCAAGAGACTTGAATTCTAATTCTGATCTGACTACCAAGTGATTGTATGAACTTTTACAAAATTCCGTGGATTGCTTTTACTACATTTGTAAAACAAGAGGTTAGAATTGCTACTTAGAGAATACTGAGATTACCTCTAGGTTCACAATTCTTTAATTATTTTATTTGTTTTGTTTACTGTTATACCTCCAGCATTCAGAACCATGCCTGGAAAATAGCAGGTGCATAATACACACTTGTTGAATAAAGAAATTAAAGTGGGTTGGAGGCAGAGTTTGGGTTTGAATCCAAGCATCTCTCATTTCAAAATCCATGGTCTGTATAGGACATATCCTGCTGGTTGTTTAATTAAATATAGACATTGGGATCAGAAATCCCAAGACTCTGGGCACCATAATTCTGGTTGATCAATCTAAAGTCATTATGCATTTTCTAATCTTGAGATGTCTTGCCCAATTAGATCCCTGCCAAAATTTGTTTGTCAGCCCTAAACAATGATGAATCCTCTTAATAGTGTATGAGGAATTAGGTTGTGGGCAGAGAGTTACCAGCTGGAAACACTAAAACAAATGGGTATGTGCAAAGAAGACAATACCTGTAGGATGGAGAGATGGTACAGAGAGAAGTGTAATTTACTTTATGGCAAGTGGAAGGCTCAGAGAAGCCTTTGAAGATGTGGTAGGGCCTGAAAAGGATCCTGAGATGGTACACATTTGACAGAGCACATAGACTGTTATAACATGAATATGAACATGAACATGAATTTCAGGCAGAATTAAGCACAGCCAGAATTTCTAGTTTGAGTTAAACGTGAAACCAGTAGATACTCCCTCATGTTAGAAGCTGTATTCAAATGCATTCATTTTAGACAAATATTCTTAGCTTAACTATTGTAGCCTTTTACTTATGTGTGTATTTGAGTATTTCAAGTCCTTGTTCTCTCTCTTGGGAATTAGGTTTTTCCATAAATCACTTTTTTTGTGCTGTTCTAGTATACTAAAAGAGACCTTGATTTTAAAAGGCTAAATTGAAGAAGAAGCAGAATAAACCAACCAGGCTTTCTGCTTTGTGAACTCTGTGGAAGTGTTGAGTCAGCTGCCTGAACCGTGAGGTGGAACCCACAGAGCCTGTTGCTCTGCAGCCAGAATTTATTCCCAGTGTCTCTGGTTCCCTGTTGGTTTATGACCAATGACTAATGCTTCACTCATGAGTCATTAAGCCCATTCTGCACTTTTCTTGTTCTCTAATCTTCTTGGAATTCATCCTTGTGTCCAGTGGTCCAATGCTTTAGCTTGGTATTTGGATGACTGAGTGAACAGAAATGGCAATAAAAATGTATATGTGATAAAACCATTCAAAATGCAATTCCCTTTCCAGGAGGCTTCTGAGCAAATCAAATTCCTCCCAAACCAATTCAAATCCTTTGAAACATTTGAAGCTTTTCAATTTCCTTTGCACATTCACGAGAGGTCAACAAATACAGGGAGAGTATCTGCTAGCTCTGCGCATACTCTGCCACAAATTCAGACTTCGCAGGGTAGCTCTACTTTTTAATGTTCCTGATTAACTACACTAATGGAAGAAGGCAGAAGCATGGATAATCTAATATAGGTAGAGGCTGATGAATATGCATGTGTTTGATGTTCTAGAAAGCTACTTTAAAGGAAACAGTGAAGTACCATTGATGGATAAACTTAGGATGAGAAAAAAAGATGTCTAACTTCTTGACTACTACTTAATTCTCTGAAATCCATATCATTTTAAGAGCTGTTATTTTCAAAGAAAGAGCTGGGAATGACCTGATAACTATGCCAAGAATGCAGCAGACTAAGAGGGAAAGAGATGGTTTAGAATGGGGAAGGAATTGGCTATAAATAAGGCATGGGAATGTCCTGCTTGCAGGGGTGGGGAAGGAGCTAGGCAGTAGGTAGAGATTTAGTTGTTAGTGTTTACTGTCATTTAGCTTTACCTATCCAAACACAAGATCCAAAGAGTAAAGCCTAGGCAGGATGCCTACGTCAAACTAAAGTAACTGATGAGTATCCTACAACGAGGAAGTTGGAGGGCAGTGATGGAGATTCCAAACACTTGTGATGTTCAGGCGTCAGGCAGGCAGTGTCCAATCATTCTGTTCTGATGGACAGCATAGAGAGGGGGCTGACCTGTATGGCGAGGGCTGAGAATGAGTAGGGTAGAGTAGGATGTCAGGTCAGGAGGATGGTAAGTCAGATAAAAGAGTCTAAACTGGCCACAAGTAGGAGTGCTTGATGCTGATGCTGGGAACCTGAATACAAAGCCAGAGGAATCATCTAACCAGATATATAAAAGCAAGGGACCATGGTTCCAGATAGGAGGGTGATCCTGTTGTATACCTAAAACCCAGAGGATGTGGCCCAGCTGGCTTTTATGTGCTGTCTTTGGAGTAACATCTGGGGTCTCTAGCCACAACTAAAGGGCAGAGGATATGGACAGACAGGTGATTGTCTTCAGCCAAATCTGTTTTCAGATTGGAGGGTACTATCCAGCACATAGAAATGCTGCTGCCTAAGCTGACATCCCAGGTGCCCAGAAGGTATGTGCTGTGGATGGATATTTTTCTGATTTGCCTGGAGAGGTCATGGACTGTGATCAGAGAGACATTATTTTGGTGTTAGTCTTTTCTCTTTATTATGAGGTGTAGATGTGGAGTGGTGGGGCCAGAAGGAACACAGCAGTGGAGGAACTAGCCAGGGGAGAGTGAGTGAAAGGATGACTGGGCAGGCAAATTTTATCTACATCTTTTTGGTGATTCATAAGAAATGTACTGTAAAAAGTATTCTGCAAAGGAAAATCAGTTGAGTTCCTTTTTTTTTTTTATAATTTCTTTTTAAATTGTACTTCTCAAAATACATTGTACTTGATTTTCATTCCCCTTTACGTATTCTGTTCCCCTCCCCCCCCCACATCATATCTGTTCACTTGACTTAAATAGTTCAAGGAATTTTTGTGGTTATTCTGTCTTCTCCCCCCCCTTATTTGTTTATGTTTATTTATTTATTTATTTATTTATTTATTTATTTATTTATTTATTTATTTATTTTTAGCTCCCACAAGTGAGAACATGTGGTGCTTCTCTTTCTGTGCCTGACTTGTTTCACGTAATATAATTTTCTCTAAGTCCATCCATATTGTTGCGAATGGTAGTATTTCCTTCTTTTTTATAGCAGAGGTGAACTCCATTGTGTAGATATACCACAGTTTACTTATCCACTCATCAGATGATGGACATTTGGGCTGGTTCCAGCTCTTGGCTATTGTAAATAGAGCTGCAATAAACATTGGAGGACAGGCATCCCTTCGACATGATGGTTTCCATTCCTCTGGGTATATTCCCAGCAGTGGAATCACTGGGTTATTTGGTAGATCTTTCTGTAATTGTTTGAGGAACTTCCATATCATTTTCCATAAAGGCTGCACCATTTTGCAGTCCCACCAGCAGTGGATGAGAGTTCCTTTTTCTCTGCAATCTCTCCAGCACTTATCATTCTCAGTCTTTTGGATATTAGACATCCTAACTGGAGTGAGATGGTATCTCAGTGTGGTTTTGATTTGCATTTCCCGAATGCTGAGTGATGTTGAGCATTTTTCATGTGTCTGTTGGCCATTCATATATCTTCCTTAGAGAAATGCCTATTTAGCTCTTTTGCTCATTTTTAATTGGGTTACTTATTTTTTTCTTGTAAAGTTGTTTGAGTTCCTTGTATATTCTGGATATTAATCCTCTGTCAGATGTATATTTTGCAAATATTTTCTCCCACTCTGTTGGTTATTCTTTTACTCTGTTGATTGTTTCTCTTGCTGTGCAGAAGCTTTTTAGTTTGATATAGTCCCATTTGTTTATTTTACCTTTAGTCGCCTGTGCTTTTTGATTCCTATTCATGAATTCTGTACCCACTCCTACTTCCTGGAGTGTTTCTCCTATGTTTTCTTTAAGGACTTTTATTGTTTCAGTATGTATATTTAATTCTTTAATCCGTTTTGAGTTGATTTTGGTATATGGTGAAAGGTATGGGTCTAGTTTCATTCTTCTACATATGATTATCCAGTTTTCCCAGCACCACTTGTTGAAAAGGCAGACTCTTCCCCAGTATGTAGATTTGCTGCCTTTGTCAAAGATCAGATGGCTGTAGGCATATGGACTGATTTCTGTGTTCTCTATTCTATTCCATTGATCCATGTGTCTATTTTTATGACAGTACTATGCTGTTTTTGTTATTATAGCTTTGTAATATTGTTTAAAGTCAGGTAGTGTTATGCCTCCAGCTTTATTTTTTTTGCTCAGGATTGCTTGGCTATGTGTGGTCTTTTGTTGTTCCATATAAATGTCTGGGTAGCTGCTTTTTCCATCTCAGAGAAAAATGTCATTGGAATTTTGATGGGGATTGCATTGAATCTGTAGATCACTTTGGGTAATATGGACATTTTCACAATGTTAATTATTCCAATCCAAGAGCATGGGACATCTTTCCATCTTCTTGTGTCCTCTTTAATTTCTCTCATCAGTGGTTTGTAGTTCTCTTCGTAGAGATTTTTCACATCCTTGGTCAGCTTTATTCCTAAGTATTTTATTTTTTTTTGGTGGCTATTGTAAATAGGCTAGCTTTCTTAATTTCTTTTTCTGCATGTTCACTGTTGAACTGTAGAAATTCTGCTGATTTTTGTGTGTTGATTTTGTATCCTGCAACTTTGCTGAAATCATTTATCAACTCCAAGAGTTTTTTTGTAGAGGCTTTAGGCTGTTCGATATATAGGATCATGTCATCTGCAAACAGGGACAGCTTGAATTCATCATTTTGAATATGGATGTCCTTTATTTCCTTCTCTTCTCTGATTGCTCTGGCTAGTACTTCCAACACTATGTTGAATAGGAGTGGTGAGAGTGGGCATCCTTGTCTAGTTCTGTTTTTAAGGGAAAAGCTGAAAGCTTTTCCCCATTCAGGATGATATTGGCAGTGAGCTTATAGTATAAGTCTTTAATTATGTTGAGATACTTTCCATCTATACCTAACTTGTAGAGAGTCTTTATCATTAAAGGATGTTGAATTTTGTCAAATGCTTTTTCAACATCCATAGAGGTGATCATGTGGTTTTTGTCTTTGCTTTTATTAACGTGGTGTATCACATTTATTGATTTGCATACGTTGAATCAATCTTGCATCCCTGGGATGTATCTGACTTGATCATGGTGTATAATTTTCTGTATGTGTTGCTGTATTCTGTTAGCTAGTATTTTATTGAGGATTTTTGCATCTATATTCATCAAGGATATTGGCCTGTAGTTTTCTATTTTTGATGCATCTTTGTCTGGTTTTGGTATCGGGGTGCTGTTTGCCTCATAGAATGAGTTTGGGAGAATGGCCTCTGTTTCAATCTTTTGGGAAAGTTTGTAGAGAATTGGTATAAGTTCCTCTTTGAAGATTTGGTAGAACTCTGCAGTGAACCCATCTGGTCCTGGGCTTTTCTTTGTTGGGAGCCTTCGGATAACAGCTTCAATCTCTTTTATTGTTATTGGTCTGTTCAGATATTCTATATCTTCTTGGCTCAGTTTTGGTAATTTGTATGCATCCATAAATTTATCCATTTCCTTCAGATTTTCAAATTTGCTGGCATATAGTTGTTTATAGTAGTCTCTAATGATTCCTTGTATTTCAGAGGTGTCAGTTGTAATAATACCTTTTCATTTCTAATTTTTGTTATTTGGGTCTTCTCTCTTATTTTCTTAGTTAATCTTGCTAAAGATTTGTTGATTTTATTAATCTTTTCAAAAAACCAACTTTTTGTTTCATTGATATTTTTAATTGTTTTTCCTATTTTTATTTCATTTAGTTCTGTTCTGATCTTAATGATTTCTTTCCGTCTACTAACTTTAGGTTTGGATTGTTCTTGTTTTTCTAGATCCTTAAGGTGAAGTGTTAGGTTATTTATTTGCCATCTTTCCATTCTTCTGAAGTAAGCATTTAATGTGATAAATTTCCCCTTTAATACTGCTTTCCCCCTTAATACTGCTTTCCCCCTTAATACTGCTTTTGCAGTATCCCACAGGTTTTGGTATGATGTGTCATTATTTTCATTAGTTTCAAGAAATTTTTTGATTTCCTGTTTAATTTCTTCTTGGACCCACATGTCATTAAGTACAATGTTGTTGAATTTCCATGTGTTTGTATAGTTTTCAGAGTTTTGTTTATTATTGATTTCTAATTTTAATCCATTGTGATTGGAAAAAATACATGGAATAATTCCAGTTTTTTTTTTTTTTTGAATTTGTTAAGACTTGCTTTGTGACCTAACATGTGGTCTATCCTGGAGAATGTTCCATGTGCTGATGAGAAGAATGAATATTCTGTGGTTGTTGGATGGAATGTTCTGTAAATATCTGCCAAGTCCAATTGGTCTAAAGTATTGTTTAGATCTTGTGTTTCTCTGTTGCTTTTTTGCCTAGATGATCTGTCCAATGAGAGTGAGGCGTTCAGGTCTCCTGCTATTACGGTGTTAGTGTCTATCTCTTTCTTTAGATCAAATAGCGTTTGCTTTGTAAATCTGGCTGCTGCAAAATTACGTGCATATATATTTATAATTGTTATGTCTTCTTGATGGATAGATCCTTTTATCATTATATAGTGGCCTTCTTTATCTCTTTTTATGACTTTTGCTTTAAAGTATATTTTGTCTGATATAAGAATAGCTACTCCAGCTCATTTTTCATTTCTATTTGCATGATATATCTTTTTCCATCCTTTCACTCTTAGTCTATGTGTGTCTTTACAGGTGAAGTGAGTCTCTTGAAGACAGCATATTGTTGGGCCCATCTTTTTAATCCAGTCAGTCTGTGTCTTTTGAATGGGGAATTTAATCCCTTTACATTTAGAGTTATTATTGAAAGGCATTGATTTACTCCTAGCATTTTACTGATTTTTGTTTAGATGTCGTAAGTATCTTTTGTTCCTTTCTTTCTAATTTTCTGTTTGTCTTCTGTATGTTTTGGTTTCTTGGGGTTATGGATAAATTATTTTTTTCTGTTTTGTTAGCATTTTTGTTTTGCTTGTAGGTATTGCTCTTTCTTGCGTATTCATGGCAGTGATGGTTATTTTTGTGGTACCAAATCCAGTACTTCCTTGAGAATTTCTTGTAGGGCTGGTCGTGTGGTAGTGAACTCCTGCGGTTTTTGTTTGTCTGAGAAATATACTATTTGTCCTTCATTTCAGAAGGATAGCCTTGCTGGGTAAAGTATTCTTGGCTGGCAATTTTTGTCCTTTAGTGTTTTGAACATATCATCCTATTCTTTTCTGGTTTTTAGGGTTTCTGATGAAAAGTCTGATGTTATTCTGATTGGAGCTCCCTTATAGGTGACTTGCTGCTTCTCTCTTGCAGCTTTTAAGATTCTCTCTTTGTCTTTGAGTTTTATCAGTTTGATTATCACATATCTCTGAGAGGACCTTTTTGAGTTGAATGTGTTTGGTGAACTTTGGGCTTCCTGAATCTGGAGATCTGTGACTTTCCCTATACCTGGGAGGTTTTCTGCTATTATTCCATTGAACATGTTTTCAATGCCATTTCCTTTTCCCTCCACTTCTGGAATACCCATGATTCAGATATTTGAGTGCTTAAGGTTGTCAGTTGTCTCTCTCAGATTTTCTTCAATTTTTTTGATTCTTTTTTCTTTTTTTCTTGTCTACCTGTGCTAATTCAAACAGCCTGTCTTCAAGGTCAGAAATTCTCTCTTCTGCTTGTTCAAGTCTGCTGGTTAAATTCTCTGTTGTGTTTTTTATTTAATTGAATGAATCCTTCAGCTCCACAAACTCAGGTACCTTCTTTTTCAAGGCATTGATTTCTTTGTACATTTCTTCTTTCAGATCCATTATATTTTTTCTCATTTCATTGTGTTGTCTAACTGAGTTTTTTAAAATCTCATTTAGTTTCCTTAGAATAGTTACTCTAAATTCCTTGTCTGTCACTTCAAAGACTTCCTGTTCTATAGGGTCTAGTGCTTGAGAGTTATTAATTTCCTTTGGTGGTGATGTACTTTCTTGATTTTTCATATTTCTGGTATCTTTCCTTTGGTGTTTTGTCATTGTGGCCAGGGGTATCACAGTCCACTCGCTTCACCCTGATGTCTGGCTTGGATCCTGAAGGGACTGCTGCTTCTGGGCAGCAGAAAATAATCTGGGCTGGAAGTCCCACCAGGCCTGCCTGCCTTCTCTGGCATGGCTGGCTTGGGGTCTGGGGTCCCTGAGCCTCTCATGACTCTCCTGGTGGCGGGGACAGCCTGGGTCAGAAGTCCAGCCCTGCCTACCTTCTCTTGCTCAGCTGGCTTGGGGTGTGGGGGCTCCGAGCCTCTTAAGTCACTCCCGGAGGTGGGGATTGGCCTGGGCCCAAAGTCCCACCCTGCCTGCCTTCTCTGGCATGGCTGGTTCCAGGTGTGCGGGCTCCAAGCCTCTTAAGTCACTCCTGGAGGCAGGACTGGCCTGGGCTGGACCACCCACCCCACGTGTCTTCTCCAGGCTGGCTGGTTCAGGGTGTGGGAGCCGCAAGGCTGTTAGGTCTCTCCCAGCAGCAGGGACAAGCCTGGGCTGGAAGTCCTGCCCTGCCTATCTTCTCCGGCCCAGCAGTCTCGGGGTGTGTGGGCCCAGAAGCTCTAAAGTCTCTCTACAGAGTGGGGAGCAACCTGCACTGGGGTCCCATGGCAGGCGGCTCCCGTCCACTCTGGCAACGATCTCGGGACCACCATTGCTGCTCCAAAATAGCTGCAAATTGGTCGCTCTGTGGGAGAATGCGACACCAGGAACTGGCTACTCTGCCATCTTGACTGGAACTCAGTTGAGTTACTTAATAACCACATATTGTATACTTCCTAAAATGTGCCGCTAAAACTTTTAACCTTCAATATTTGTTGACATATATTTGTTGACATTGTTAAGTATTGTTAAACAATACTTAAATAACCCTACACTTCTTGCATGGGACATTATGCCACCTTCATGTTTACTAAATGAAGCTCAGTACTCAAAATATTTTTTCCCCACTTTCCAAGCGGAAAATAAATAATAGCTTTATCCTTCATAAATCCATTTCCAAAGGGGGCTGCAGGATGCTACTGGGGAGGATGGTTAAAAGGGGTTCTGTGCATTTGGGGCCCTAAGGCCTAAATATTAATATGTGAGATCTATTGTGAGAGGATGCCAACATTAATACTAGACCCTTTACTGCCATTCACCATTGGGAGAAATTAGCCTTGGAGCTTAAAGGTAAAATGTGCTGGGCCGGCCCTGTGGCTCACTCGGGAGGGTCTGGCGCTGGTAGCACTGAGGCCGCGGGTTCGGATCCTATATAGGGATGGCCGGTGCGCTCACTGGCTGAGCATGTTGCAGACCACACCGTACTGAGGGTTGCGATCCCCTTACCGGTCAAAAAAAAAAAAAGGTAAAATGTGCTAATGATGAAGAGGCATACAAACAAATAGAGTACATCTTTTGAGATTGGACTTGCCTGGATGATTGCAGTCCTGGGAACTTGAGGGTATGCTGAAGTTCAGAGGTGATGTGTTTCTTGCAGAACTTTAAAAAGTCAGGTCACTTCTGTTGTGTGGTGCTCAGTTATTTTGAGCTTCTGGGACTAAATTGCAAGAGGAGCAGAGTTCACACATGGTGAAACCATCGATTCACTCTTTACCCAACATTCTCTTTATTTGTGATTTCTCACCAGCACATTGCTGGTCACTAATCTCCTGATGTCAAAATCCAGCTTCACAAGTGCCCAAGCAAATCAATTTCAAGTATTGATCATTCAGCGGCTGCTAATTGCTGTAGCTTAGAATTTGATTCAGTTGTGAAAAAAAGTCAATTTATTCTATTCTTGCTGTATATGTTTTAGTGAGAATATGCTTGCTTTTGCTTTATTAGCTATTTATTTTTAAATGTAAAATCAGTAGAAAAAAATCTTGTAAAAATGGTATTATTTGTTGGCATTAAATCTGAAGTTGCCTTCAGGCTGCATTAACTTATACATATATCTTTGACTTAATTCCTCTGTTTTGTTTTACTTTATCAGCTGTCTCTGTGCAAGACAGGACAAGTAAGATGATTTTCTTTGATATTAGGCAATCCATCTTTTTCTTACCAGAGCACATTTTCACAGGAATAGAAAGATACGTATTTTTAAAAAACCATTGACTTTGTCTGTGGTTTCACAAGCACTGAGGAAACGTATAAAGATAAAGCACTGAAAACTGATTTGTTGATGCAAATTTTGATGACAAAATCCTTCCATTGTTGCCTAGCCCTTTACTAGCAGAGATCTGAACGTGATTCACCAATAGAAAAGATGAATTTTTCTTGGCTATTTGCAGGATCAGCCTTTGTTGGATGCCCACCAAAACAAGGGATGACAGTTCAGTTGCAATGATTTGCTGTTGGAAGCAGAGGCAACTTTGTCACCACATTACTCACATAAACCCAGAATTGCAGTAGGAGAAGGAGGAGATTTGCTTGGGAGAGGCAATCTTCAGTATGGAAGAGCTGTGGATTTCAAAATGCAGCTTTGTAAAGGGGCCAGGTTTTTGATCTCCTGAAACAAAAGCTTTTTTTCTTTTTTTCCTTTTGACCCTAGGATAAAACTTACAATATGGGAGTAAACAGTAGCTATAGTTTAAGAATATCATCTCCTTTGCAAAGTAACATCATCCACAGTTTGGCTGAGTAGTAATGTCTTTAGAGTTCAAGGTTTACATCTTTTGCTGATGTTGGAAGATTTTTTTTGATATACACACATACATGACATCCAAGTTTCCCAATGTACCCAACCCATTGGGTATAGTTTAAGACTGTGTTGTCCAAAGTCATGACCACTAGCCACATGTGGCTACTGAGCACTTGAAATGTGTCTAGTCTGAATTGAGATGTTCTATCAAAGACAATACTAAAAAATGGAAGTATCTTAATAATTTTGATTACATGTTGAACTAGTAATATTTTGGATACGTTAGGTTAAAATTAATTTCATCTGCTTGTTTTTATTCTTTTGATGTGGGCTCTAGAAAATTTATGTGTGTGGTTTACATTATCTTTCTACTGGATAGTACTGGGTTAAGAACATGCATCATGAAAAACAACCTCTGACATTCCACTGATGAGCTGTCAAAAGTTACTGAACTTCAGTCACAGGCCCTGAGACATTCAGGGATCCTATCCCTAGTGTCTCCCCTGAGCCATGGCTACTGGCAGTATCTACTCTTCTGCATTCTTTGCTCCATATTTGATTTGCCCTCTTAGCTATAGCTGCTGTTCCTGTCAATGCTTCGAGACATGATTGCTTCTCCACTCTCATCACTGATGAATGGGAGAGGAGAGAGAGCGTCCTTTTTGACTGTTGCAAGCTCCTTTATTTATTTGTTGTTTTAAGGAACCAAATAGTTTGATTCTTCTTCTTATGATTGCCCATTAACTGTACTTTTCACATTTATTATTTTGGTAAGTACTTGGTGTAAATTCCCTCTGGGCTAAGTTAGAAAACATTAAAAACATCATCACACAGTGGACCATGCTCAGAGTGGTTTCTCTGCTTTCCCTTGACTCACCAGGTGTGAATTTCTTCCCGAACCACATGTTGCCCAGAGTTTGAGGGCCAACTATAGTTCTCTGGGGTTTAGTCATATCCCTTCCTCTAGGACAGGGCTGTGTCTTGACATTCTAGAATATGCAGATGATACCCAGCTTGGGTCCTCGTTGTGGGATAATTGTTGCATGTGGTGTTCTCAGTAACTGATAGCAGATACCAGTCATCAAATATGGATTAAGGTACAGTATCAGCTTTATACAAGGAGAGCTGAATTAGAGAATGGTGGCTTGGCCTCTTATCTCATACCCCAGTTGGAATTTACCTACCAGTCCTAAGCAGATAAGGTAGAGAATGCTGGGTCTCCTGGCAGAGGGAAGATACTGCTTGGGCAGGAATTGGAGGGGCAGAGAGCACTCAGCAGGAGGGCATATGAGCCGTGATAGCAAGAGAGTGAGGACTTGGCTTGTGTAAATGTTGACGTCAGGACCTCACTCTTGGTGAACAAGGTCCTGCGGATTTCAGGTGTCCTTGACTCACTCATCAGATACATTCCTCCTCCTGCAGGGAGGAGGGAGGGAGGGAGTGAGTGTGTGAGAGTGTGGAGACAGGGAACCTAGTGTTTGTCCCCGCACCCCCCTTCCCTGGAAGTAGAGAAGTTTCTTCTCCCTGTGGAATCTGAGGGAGGGGAAGGAAGCAATCCCCATATTACACACTGTAGTATTCAAATCATAATGTCATAGATGATAAGAGTTGACAGAAACCGGAAACACTGTTTGATCAGACACCATCATTAAAGATAAGAAAACAGCCCCACAAAAGTGAATTAACAGAGGATGGAGGGAGCTGCCCTGTAGTGTCTCTCGTGTATTAACTAATATCTCTGAAAATACACAGAGAAAAACAGGCTGTCACTTTGACATAAATTGTGCCTCAGTAAAAAGTTTGGATCCAGGTTTTTGACTTTAAATATTTGCAGATATTTAAATACAATTAACAATAAGATTACAAATCCGGCATAGGAAAGAATTGACACTTTGGTTTGGTATGTTTGGTATGGATTTGCATTCAGCAGCAGAACTAATCCAATTGAGAGATTTAATATTTTCATTTCACTGCCATTAATTTACACAGACCTTGAGCAACAGATTCCCAGAGGAATGGTGTCTGGGACTCAGACAGTGCTGTTCATATGTAGAGAGAATTGGGCCTGCGTTGAGTAAGGGACCTTCTGGAACAAATATAAAAATCACTAATATGCAGGCTAGTTCTTGTTAGTGAAAACTCTGATTTAAAGAATTAACAATAAATATGTCTGTAAAGGTGAGTCTTTCAACTTTAAAGATGTATACAGAGGGACTAGAGTTAGAGTGGTTAGTGGCATGCACTGCTGTACTCCTACATCGGTTTACTTGTTTGTCTGCTGTAACAGTTATCACACTGAAGTGTAGTTATTTGTCTACATGCTTTTTTATTCACTAAACACATATTAAGTGTCTGCCAGATGTCAGGCACCATGTTGGGCACTGGAGAAAATTAATGATTTGTATTTTGTCTATTGGCCTATACAAAGGATTTTGGCCAAGCTGATTGAAATCCTTGCATCCCCTCAGTTTTCTCATCTGTAAAATAGAGGGTGGGGATTAACATCCCTTCAAGACTTAAGATATATGTGGAACAGATGTTTTTAAGGTATTGGAGGATGCTTGAAAAGTTTATTCTATCATGCAATTTGAGCCCTCTCTTTGCTTAAGACACTACCCCAAATCACTGTGTCTTAAGCAAAGAGAGAAGTGCATTTCTCTCTCATGCACAAAAGTGGGAGGTAAGCAGTTGAGACTTCATGGCAGCTCTACAAGGTGACCAGGGGCCCCCAGCTCAGTCATCCCCACTCCTAAGCTTCTGGTCAAGATGGCTCCTCGTGCAGAGAGGGCCACCCCCGGGCCTTCCCCCCGGTGATGGGAAGGTTGGAGCACATAGTCTTTTAACTGGGAATATTGCTGCCCTTAATAAAATTGTATTCCAAGAGTAAGGACGAAGAGGACAGTGTATGATGTGATAGCCAACTATTGAACATAAAAGAAAAATTGCCCTGGACCAGTTAAAAGGAAGACTTCGCTCAATACTATTTCAATAGGTGAAAGGGACTGAGCTCAACTCTGCTGCAACAAACTGGAGGGAGGATTCTTAAATGCTGGGGCAAGCTGATGGAAAGTCCTGGAGGATGTTAGGGGTCGATGTGTTTAGGCCATCTGTGTTAGGCTCCTATTAGCTCTACTTTTCTTGATAGTAACATTTTCAAGGGGTAGCTCACAGGTCCCTGAGAAAGACATTCCTGGGTTGTATAAGATTTACATCTCAAAGGGCAAGAGAAAGAATTTACAATTTCAAGTTTTCTAAAGTAAATGCTCTAAGAAAAGGGAGGTCAGGGTCCTATTTTCAGGAAGAAGCCTGTAAAAGTTAGTTAACCTAGAGAGAACTTTAAGGCTTGGTCAGGCCTCTACCATGGAAATTCAATTTTGCTGCAATTTTGTTTACAATATTAATCCCTCAGAGGTAAGATAAGCTTCAGCTCAAATTACTTTCTGAAGTGTCCAAAATTCTTAGTTTGTGGAATCTGAGTAGATGAGCTTGTACACCATGCGGGCTAGGGAGGGCTAGGAATGCAGATCACTGCAGCTTAACAAACACAAGCTGTGGTGTGATGAACAAAGGCTGTGGGATTTTATGACTGTCCAGGTCAAGTGACAGTTTCAGGTGCTCAGCGCAATTATAAGTCACTTTCATTTGTTCATGAAAAATCCCATCACTATCTATGCCTGCGAATAAGCTGCCAGAGGCTCCAGTTTCTGGTTTTTCTCCATTGAAGACTGAGCAATACAGGTTGCTGCATGAATTGAGTCTGTTTTCTTCCCCCTAAAGGTGACAAGCTCTAATTTTATTTTATTCTTTATAAACTTGAAAATGAAGGGTCTTGCATGGGCTGTATGGGAGATGCCGTGTGTGCTGTTGCATTCAAGGTGAGCAGCACATAAATGTTTTCTTAATGTGCTTCAGACACATTCAGATACATAAAGAAGGGAATAGACCTAGCAGGTTATTGAATCCATCTCCTTTCCTTTGCATTGATTGAAACCGCCTTACTCGAGCATGCCTTTTGGAATTTTGAGCAACCTAATTTTCTATGTCCCCAGGAGCTGGTACTTGTTACAATTCCATTTCAGAAAAATTTTTCTAGCATGGGAGACATCATTGTCAAGATATTTCTCCACGTTAGTTCTCATTTTTTCTTGCCTAGCCAGGCCAGTACATGAGATCAGACCCCATCATAGAGCTGAGGTAGGAGAACAAAACCCTAAGAATAACTGGGTTACATTAGGATTTTATTCTATGAAATTATATTTAAAGAGATGTGTCTCCAAATCCATATCCTAAAAAGTTAAATTATATTTTTGACTGCATTTATTAATATTTTTACTTTTTAATATGTCTAGTGTTTCCCCACTAGAATATCTTGAATATTTTGATTACTTTCTTTTACATATTCTGCTACTCCCCACGTTTAAAAAAAAAACTCCAAACAATATTAAGTCATTTCACTTTAATTTAATTCATATATATAAAAGGTACTTAGATATCATGGGAATTCCTGCTTTCAAAGAGTTGATGATGGAAGAAAATCCTTGGTTAATTTAATAGAGCACAATAGATTAATAGAGCACAAAGAAAGACACAATAGATTACAGGAAAAATTTTTACCCAAAGGCTGAATGACGGAGTAGAAACCCTCAAATTTCACTATTGAAATGCTTATGCAGTCGAACTCCTGGGTGGCTAAGTCAGGGGAGGGAATGTTTTGTGGGACTACAGAAGAAGTGATATGGTGGCTATATTTCCACCTAATAGATGTTTTCTGCTCAGTATTTTTTTCTACCCCAAACACCTGCATGTAAAACCTCATCCTCTGCTGTGCTGTGAGAACACAAAGCATCATGTGAGAGAGCAAGCGAGCGAGTGAGAACAATGTATGGCAACAAGCAGACAGAGAAAAGCCACTCCTAGGGAAATAAAGGACATAGTTGGCATTTCGGAAATCACTTAATAGAAGAATCCTTCTTTACAAGTGCCGTTGACAAAGACTGCATTATCATGCACATTGCTCATGTGCATAAGGAGGAACAGATATTTTTCTATTATTGGTAAGATAGGCTCTGAAATACTAAGCAGCAAATATTCCTGACCAGAACAATGCGGGTTGTATAGAAAAGGATCTGCAGAAACTGGAAAGGAGAGGGAATAACTGAAAGAGAGGCGAGCTTTCTAGCCTCTTCTAACAAAGGCTCTTTTTCATTATTTCCAATGTGAGGAATTAGAAATGAATTAACACTAAAGTAAACTATCCGTTGTTTCTGTGTATAATTGTTTAATTTAACTAGAAGGCAAACTGTTTCTAGATTTCATTTCATTTTAATAAGCTGTTCCTTTATTTGCTTATTAATTTTATCCCTCATTCTTTCACTCGTTCATCCATTTATTCATTCATTTAATAACTAAAAACTATAGTGTGAGTCCAGTCATTATTATTTTGCTGTTTTCATAGAAATACAAATATATGTACTTTTTCTTATAGATCTGTATTTGGCAGATTGCACTTGATTATTCTAGTGAAGACTCTACTAGTCGAAAGTTAGCAAACACAGAAGGCAGCATGCCTTATAGAATTCTGGCTTAACAGATGGGTATTGCAAGACACACTGGCAGGGCGGCAAGCAGACATAGACTTCAAGTACATTTACTTATTTATTTCTGGTGTTCATATCTATAGCCAATCAGAAACGTGACAATGATGGCTTACTCTGAAAAACAGTAACCAGACTCTATAATTTTTAAGACTATCAGCCACCATGAAACATAAAAGAAAGGTTTTATTTGTAAGGAATTAAATTCAATGTGTTATTATTCCTTCAACCCAAAAGAGATAATGAGAAATTTGCAACAGGCATAGGCCTGAAAAGTGTTTGCCTGAATGTAAATGACAATGTCGATTTTATCTATGAAGAGAGGACGTTCATGTTCACTTGGATAGATGTGAAAACACTGGTCAACTTGCTAATTGTTTCAGTCTCTGTCAAAACAATTTTAACACAAAGTTCCTTAATTACCTTATTAGGCAGAATTCTAATAAGCACCTGTTCAGTATGGAATAAAAGTCACATCCTCACAATGTGCTACAAATGAATCAACTCAGTCAATTTAGTCAATTATTTTTTATTTGATGTGGAGCAGATTATTTAATTAATGGAATCTTCCACTTTTCCACCCTATTTTGGATTTGGCTCTTGGCTGCTGGAACAGAGATGACTCTAGCTGCCTCTGGAAAAGGAAGAATTTGTTACAAAGTTACCTAGGGAGCAAAGTAATTCTGGCTGTCACTTCATCCCATATTTCCCATTCCAATATCCTAGGAGGAAATCTGATTGCTCTAGCTCATCTTTTCCCACCAGGCCATAAGCAAGCCCAAGGTTGACCTTAGGCAACCTGTTCAATCAACTTTCCCTGATGCTGAGGAGGGAGGGGAGACAGGACCATGTTATAGGCAGAGAGATTGTGGAATGGGCAGCTGGCCTTAGAAAGGGCATCTGGCATTTGTTCAGTGCGGTACCCAGCAGCATCTAGTTAACAGAGCAAGAATGGGCAAACTTACAATGATCGTGCATGTCAAAACAGACCCCACTTCCTAGTTAGTTATCCCTATATTTTATAAAAATATCATTTCTATAACTATAAAATTAAAACGTCCTTATTAAAATCAATTTGGAAGCTAAAGAAAAGCACAAAGAAGAAACCATTACTGGATTTCTAAAATCAAGTCTTAATAAAGGAGTTTAATTCATGCATATTATTATCACAAATAATAGGTTTGGTTCACTGTAATTTTATTCTACACTTTTTGTTTTCTACCCTTCCTTTAAACTTTTTTTTTTGATATATGGAATATTTTCTCTTTGCTACCCTCAGCAATTTAAAGTTTTAATCCTATTTTTGTTCAGTGTATATACCATTAATTACAATGTATTTAAATCAGTTTTTCTTTCAATTAATGTTCTTTTATTTCCCTCTTCTCTCTACCATCATTTTCCAGGTTTCCTTGATGAAATCTGATATATTAGATCCAGGTTTTTATTTTACATTTTTATTTTGACATCATAACTATTTTATTTGAAGACATATTTTTGGAAAATTTATTACATTTTATGACACTGTTATCTACAATTATTTAGATATAATTCTATATTCAATGGATTAATTACAATTATAATTTTTTAATACTGCGATTCACCAGTTTTTGAATTTTGAATTTTTATTTTTGAAATAATTATTTTTGGAAAGAATATTTGGCTATTATGGATTCTGTGCTTTTTAAGTCTGAAAATATCTTTGTTATCCTGATTGCATTTAGATTCTTTGGGTCAAATCTTTTTTCCCTATAAAACTCTGCAGACATTTTCCCACTGACTTCTGGTGCTTATCAATGTACGTAAGAAACCTCAACTAGTTTGATGTTATTTTTGTTGTTACTTTGTTGTTTCTGCTCTGATAATATCATTTTTTTTCATCCTTAAAATAAAAATAAATGATCAGAAAACATCTTAGTTTTGGTATCTGTTATGGGCTGAATTGTATCTCTCTCCAAATTCATTGTTGAAGCCCTAACCCTCAGTACCTCGGAATGTGACTATGTTTGGAGATAGGGCCTTTGAAGAGGTGCCTAAATTAAAATGAAGCCATTAGGGTGGGCCTTAACTCAATGACTGCTGTCCTTATTAGAAGAGGAGACTTGGACACATGATGAGACAAGAGGGATGTGTGCACAGAGGAAAGATCATGTGAGGACACAGCCAGAAGATGGCCAATTGCAAGCCAAAGAGAAAGACCTCAGAAGAAACCAAACTCGCCTACACCTTGATCTTGGACTTCTAGCCTCCACAACTATGAGAAATAAATTTTGGTTGTTTCAGCCACACAGTCTGTGATTTTTTGTTAGGGCAGCCCTAGCAAACTAATACAGTATCTTTTAACAAATTATGCCTGCTACTGGGTGAGCCCTTTTAACGTGAAGACATAGTCTTTCTTCAGCTTAGGAAAGTTTGATTATTTCTTAATTTTTGTTTCTTCTCTGCTCCTTCCTTCTACAGTTCTTATTGCAATGAATTGGGTCTCTAGGATTTGTCCTCCTTGCCTCTCATCTTCTTGACTTGTTAATCTCTCTCTTTTTTCACTTTTACTTGTTTGAAATAGCAGATCTATTGTTCACATGCTTCCATTGTAGTATTAAATTTGGACTTTGTGGTTTTCTTCTAATGAGGTCTCTTCTGATCTCAGATATCCCATCCTCATGGCTACTTCTCCAAGTCTCTTAGAGGTGATGTCTCTTTGAATATGGTTAAAAATACAAGTTATGAATTTGAAGTTTTCTTTAAATTTTTTCTAGGTTATTGGATGACATTTGCTTTAGTTTCTTAGCATCATACCCTTCCTCTGAACTGCTGTGTTATTTCATGCATTCTGTGATTCTTCTGTTTATAGAGGATGGACTGTATTGTCTGAGTTAGAAGTTCTCCTGGACTTCTGTTCACTTAGTATTCCTTCTCATACGAGAAGTTGTGAGTCAGGTAAGCCCTTGCTCCAATCTGGTTTCATTTGTACAATATCTAGCAGAAATTACCTAAAGTATCCATCATGTGTGTATGGCTGTTCTCTAGTTTCTAGCAATTATGCAGAATATCCCCAGTTTGATATTTTTTGGTCCATTTCAATGGAATTTTGGGAATATGGGAATTAAAAGTATGGTGTATAAGCTGAATGGGACTTAAGATGATAACTGCAGTAGATATTTGCACAGGGTAGACCTGGGGGTGGTGGGAGTGAGGATTTTGTTAGCCATAACTTAGCTACTTCAAACTTTGCTTCATTTTATAGAAATAATCTGTTTATATGTATCTCTCTACCATTGGACTATTGCCTATTCTAAGATGCCCGTAGGTACTCAAAAATGCTTACTGGATTTGTACTTACTTTCTCCATGTGCTGAAAGCCAGGAGAGTCAGTACCTGGGTCTCTATGACACTACTGACTGATGTTCATCAAGAGGATGACATTTCACTGGGGAAGAGGTCTTATTCTTCATTGCCATTTTAATGATTTTTTTTTTTTTTGCTCTAGATCTTTGCTTAGGATTTTGAAAATTGTTTGAATACTTGTTTTAGTGTTTTTCTGGCAATCAAAATAAGCTGACAAGTTTTTACCCCCCTGTGATAGTCCTGTATAATTTTAATAGCTGGACGTTACCTATGCTTCTTTTTATTTTTTGGAAATTTAATTTATGTTCTCGGAAGTATAAATGGTTGTCTCACTGATACTCTAAGTACCTGGGATGTGCTTTGTTAGGCTTTGCTCCTTTGGAAACCTTGAGCTTTTGAAGATGTTCCCTTATTCATCAGCTTGTACCTCTGTGGCTACATACTTAACTTACTGTGTCTTAAATTACCAGCTATTTAAATGTTTACATGTCTGCTATTTAGCAGACATGTAAATTCCTATTAGATTCAATTAGACTGTAAATTCCTAGAAGGGCAGGAAATGTGTACTACTCACTTCTGTATCACTCCACTACTATCTAGCACAGTGTTGTGCTAAGTTTAAGTATTTAAATATTTGCCCAATAAATTAACTTTTTAAATTGTTCTTTTCCTGTCTTGCATTCTTCTATGTATAGTGGACATTCGCTTATTATATGCCAACCATCCTTTTCTTCTTGCCAGTACCCCAAGTTTTATTTGGGTTTCTATCCTTCTGCTTGTGGCCTGTGTGCATCTGCAGAAGATGATTCCATCCTCAGCTTCTGGAGTAGCCCCTCACTGATTTAGGTTAAACAACACACCATATGACCTGGCTACAGGGTTTGGTTAAGGAATGAAGGGGTGACCAACCTGGACCAATTGCAGTGACTCTCAGGACACTTCCTTGGAAGACTGGGACAGAGATGCCTCTTCTTTCATGGTGGATACGGACAACACGTGGAATTTGTTGGCAGTGATATTGCAACCATGGGGGTGCAGCTTTAAGTTGAGGTAGGCATCATGGAAGGCAGAGCATAAGACAGAGTTTGGGTTTCCTTGTGGACATTTTTGTGTTGCTGGCTCAAAGCAAACGTCAAACCTACGTTACTCCTGGACCTCCTAGGGATGGAAACCAATACATTTCTTTATTGTTTTAGCTGGTTTGTATTGGGTTTCTTTTATTTACAACCAAAACCCTCATGATTGATGTACTATATTGTCAGCCTATTTGATCATATAAGCATTTTTGGCAGGCTGCTTCACTGATTTTTCTCGTTGCCTAATTTCTTACCCTGTTTTAGTTTCAGTTCTTTTTCTTCAGGTTTCTAGTTCACATTTGTTAGTGATGATTAATTGCTTATAATCTCATAGAATGACAAAATGATCAGAGATCAGTTATTATTACTTCCTTATTTATAGATAATAAAACAAAACACCAATGAGGCTAAATGTTGAACCTATGATTATACAGTCATAATTTTCATATTTTATTCATGACTTGGGATCATCATTATCAAAGTTAATTGTTAGGTTGTCCAGTAATAGGTAGAAGGTAGATTTCTCAGTGCAGACTACTTGCCCCTCATGATGGAAGTATCACTCTAGGTAGTTTTCCATCTGTCTTTTTCAGTTGGTTGTCACTTTTTGCTGCTGCTTTCGGGAGTTCTTTGGTCACTCTTGTTGCATCTAATCTTACATCTACTGTGTGATAGGAAAGGAATGGGAGTCACTATGGCTAATCTTGCTTTATAAGCTGATAACCTCAACTTGACACACAGTACTAAATCCAATAGTTGCCTAAGGGTGACTTAATACCTATGATACAATACAGACAGCTATGGAAGTTGTTTTTACCGATGCTCTTTGTTTTTTTTTTTCACTTGCTTCTGGTTTTTGGTCATATAGGTGTTTGCAGTTGTTGACAGAGTAGAAAATAGAAAGTGTTAAGAGAAAAGAGAAAGACAAGGAAGTGTTAGTTCTCTTTTAATTTTTGAGGGTTATGTTGAGTATAACTAAACCTCATTTAAAAGGTAAATTAGGTAAACCTGAATTAGATAATATATTTGGGAAATTGTGGTTCTGGATAATTGAATTTTACAGCTTCCTGAAGGGATATTCTGAAAATCTTTCTTGTTGTTATGATCTTTCCTTAATGTATTAGTCCATTTAACTTTCCTGATAAATCTAATGTATAGAAGAAAATTATTTTTTTCCCTGATCACCTGGCATCTTGCCATGCCTTGTTCTGAGTGACATTAAGTGAAGACCTGAGGGCAATGGTTTTGAGCTGTACTGTAGTTTTGACACTGCTGGTTGGCACATGTTAGACACTATTTCTGCCCACTGCTGTATTATTCTACTCTCCTTTGGGGCATGCGGGAAGATTGTACTTTCTGTCACCTAAGATTAGGTTTGGTTGTGTACTTCTCTGGTTGAGGAAATAGAAGCAGAAGTGAAGTGTGTCACTCTGGGTGGAAGCCTTTCATTGCCAGGCTTGAGTATCTCCTTCACTCCTCTTCCATGGTAATAATAGAAGCCTGTGTCAAGATGGAGACCACAACCTGGGTGAGTAAGACATAATCTTTTGCTGTTTTAAGCCTCTGAGATTTTAGGATTCCTTGATATCACAACATATCCCAGCTTAAACTGGGTGATCCATAGGATAGAAATGGCAGAGCTCTGAAATAACTTCTTCCTCGCATCCTTTCCCTTAACTGGAATAGCTCCTCATTTATTTTTTTTATTTGAAAAATACCTTTCTATTGCTTAAAAAAAAAAAAAAAGATTAAAAACCACACATGTAGGAGTTTGGCCTTAATGTGCATGGAACCCTAGGGTTTAATAGATTTAAAACATTTGCCTCTTGACTTTTCTTGTGATTGGCTTTCCTCATCAAAGTAGAATGCAGCAAAAGTTTAATTAATTGAGGTTTCACCATATTCTGCTGTTCCCTAATGGTATACCCAAACTGTGCTTATAAATTGACATGTCTGATGATTGTATGTGGTTTATAAAATGAAGCTCATTGGCTGATAATACATATTATAAAGCAGAGCTGTGACACATATTGAATACACAATAGATGGTACCGTGAAGTTGTAGGTATTTTAATAACCATAGCTTGTCACTTTATATATTTTTTATCATTTAAAACCTCAATCACTGCTCGTACTGCCTTCCATTTAAGGAGAGCATTTAGTATGCTGATAGAATTTGGACTGAACAGTGTTATTTGAGAGTTTATGAAGATTCCCCAAGAATGGATTGAGTGGAACAGTCACATTTTTACAAAATAGACCCCGAAAGGAAATTATATCAGACTTGGAATTCATTATTGCAAAATACTTCCTGAGAGTCTTTTCTCTCTTGGACTTGAACATAAAATTCCTGAAAACAGAACCTATTCATGTGTTACTGTTATTTAAAAATAGACAAGCTCATTTTAAGATGCAGACAATTTTGATGACTCAAGTGAAGGGGGTGGGGGGAAGGCATATGGATTATACCAAAGAATGGATAATTCTCAAATCACTTATAAAGTAATACAAAAAAGATCAATAAAAATGCTGAAGGAGGAAACTCTTGGTTAATTAAAAGTTTTACTTAACAAGAGATTTGAAAAAACAGCTGTTTTTACTTTGAAAGTTTTAGAAATGCTTCTTGATTTAGCAAGTAGCTTTTTACAACCAAAATAATGAACTTTTTTTTTAAAACTGAAAATCTTGCATCAGTTTGGGGGTCATTAATTTGAACACAAATGGTCACTGTAAAAATAGAGAATGAAAAGGCAATTGGGCTGAAGGTGCACGGTCCCAGAATCTACTACCTGATGTGCTGGTTTAAAAAACTAAATTCCTGCTATTAGCTTTTATATTTAAAGTGATTACTGGGGTGAACTGTGGGATCAGGAAATGGAACAAAATTGGCAAGTGAGGGATCATCCAGTTGGGTTTTAGTTCATTGAAGTTATTTATTATCTGTCTCTGTGATGCAGATGCAAACATCTCGCCTCTGCTTTCCTCACTCCTGACCCCAAGCAGTGGTCACATTATCCCATACGTCAGGAGCTTGGGCTGGGACAGTGGTGGGGAGGGAAGGTAATGAAGCAATTATCTGGAAGAAAATAATTTATGGTTTAAAACAGATACGGTCTGTTTTCTAGTTGAAACCCTCACGTAGTCAGGCACTCTGACGTAGCTCCTCTAGTGCCAGCATAAGAGGGGCGGTTTGGGAAGAGGCTTCTTTCCCTGTGCATTTTCAGGGCAAGTGTGTTTGTTGCCAGATCTCATGTTTCAGCTCCACAAAGAAAAACCCCAATGAAATCGTGTAGTGAAGGATTCTAAAATAAATAATCAAATTTTTTTCTGTTATGGTCAAGTTAATGCTTATAGGTTTGAACTGTAATTCTGACTTGCTTCAATCATCGTTATAGTTCCCAAGAACTTTGTTTTGATGAACATCTGACCAAGAGTTATCCTGTAGTCATACTGCTTTATGGAACCTAGTGAAGACGGATCTACACCCTCTCTGCCTCTTGGTTCTTTATCACTGTGACTATTGTCCCTGCTTCTTGGTCTGGTGTATTACTAACACGTTTGTTTCTTGAGTGAATTCATTGGTTCTGACAGGATCCATATTTTCGATCTATATATGTCTACATGGCATTAAATCTAACTGTGGGAAATGTTGTCATCACGTTACAGTGATTATATTGACAAGCAAATTTCCCTGAGTCGTCAGTCATGGAAATGGAGAGATTACTCATTTTCTGAAATGCCTGATGGTTATGAAGAGGGCAGTATAAGAAAACAGAAAGAGCTCTAGATGGATGCTCATGATTCTTATTATGAAAGAAAACCATTAATTAAATGCCTTTTTACATGTGTTACTCTGCTAATCTCAACACCGAGGGAAATACTCAGAATAGTGTTTGTCCTTTGTGAACTTGTAAACAATGACATACTGATACAGATAAAAATATTTATATATATCAGAAAAAATGCCAATTAATTCACATGTCTTACCAAAAAATACTATAATTGCATAGAACTCAACGATTTACTTTGGGAGGGATGAGGATAGGAAATGGTGGGAATGTATTGATTAAGTTCAGAACATATTTCAGAAAGGAATCAAGAATAGCCATTGGAATTCTGTGTCCTCACTGGGAAGTTGTGGGGAAGCAGCCAGGCCTTTCCTGGTTAATGCAGAAGGCCTGGATTTTTGAAACTAATTAATAAAATGGAGTAAGGTATGTGACTTTCTTTCATTCTGTTCAGCATTAGGCATTTCTGTTGCTCTTCTACTAGCAACCAGACCTGAATTCATTAGAACAAATGAGGAAATGTATTCCAGTGACTCGGTGATTCAGATCTTCTTAAAATGATGGGAAATGAAGGAGGAACCCAGAAGTTCCCATTGAGAAGAGACTGCTATCTTTGGATTGGAGCAGGTGAAAGGGACAGAAGACCAGCAAATGTGTTTTTAAATAGCCACACAACAGAGTGTCAATGCAGGGCTGAGTTTCCCTTCTAAACAATGGCTAGTCACACGTTGTTAGAGAGTTAATGAAAGTACCCCCACTGGGTGGCCCATGAAAATGGTTGGAGGAGCTATGCATAGTTTTTCAGAAACAGCGTCAGTGAACACAGAATTGCCCCCACACTGAAGTGAGTGTGGAACTGAGGTCTTTGTCCTTCAGAAAAGACAAAACCATGATTAGATTAAGAATCACCATGATTAAAATCAATTTATATTAATATGCTAAGCATATGAGCTGTACCTTGTCTATTTTCTTTAAACTTTCCTTCAAATGTTATGCTCTCATGATAGTAGATAATTACTTTTCTATCAATACAGATTTATCATTAGATAATGAATTATACTTAAATTAGTTATCACAGAAGTGTCTTCTCGCTGATTCTAGTGCATTGCAAGTAGCCGCTTGTTTCTAGCTCTTGCTGAGGGGATGTGAACTGGAGACTTGACCAGGATTTCAGAAAGGCATGGTCTGAGAGGGGAGGAAAGGGAAGGGAGACCTTTGGGGCAGATGGCACTCTTGAGGCTCTTGTTTCTTTGAATGGATTGATGGAATGGGATGGAGGGTTCAGATCCTTTTACCACAGATGAATGAGTGGGATATAAAATTTGAAGACTACAAAAGGAGGAGAAAAGAGTTCCCTCCTTAGCTTTTAAAAAGTCTAGTAAGATTTTTAAAAAGTTCTTGCTTCCTGATCACCCTTCAAACAGGTTTCACAATGTTATTTCTGAAAAAACAGCTGTGTCCCTAGGGAAATGGAATTCAGATATATTGATGAAAGATGATTCTTTTGACTTATCTTTCTCGGGCATGGGAGACATCTCTGAGTGAAACTTCATGTCATCTGTACAGCCAGCCTCTCCTCCTTTCCTGTCCTTTGTGGAGCTGTCTTCAACATCCTCTGGGTCATGGATATAGGGATTTAATCTTATAATCACTGCAGAGAAGTAACCAGCAGGTTGGAAATCCTCTCAGGGAGAACCTGTAAGGGGCAGACCAGTGCCTGTCAGATGGATCAGGGCTGAGGCTGGCACTGTCCACTTCCATCTCTTCCATGTCAGGACACCCCCAGGCAGATGGCAGCCATCATCCCCCAGACTAAATTCACACTAAACTCTGGTCGGTGTTTAAGAAGGCTTCAAGTGGGTATCCCAGAGCAGCACAGTGCCAGAAATTTGGCGCTTGGTCTTTCTTTAGCCAATTCATTTCCTTGTCCAGGGAATGGGACAAAGCCTCGCCCTCTCCCTTGTTAGCCAGCTCTATCAATCTCCTCAATACTTGGTACCATGTTTCCCATCAAGGTTATCTTTCAGTTCCTCCTTTTCTGGTATCTTAATGCCCTTTCCACCCACTCTCCATAGTATTCTTCCTTTCCCTACACGATAACACAGTCATGTCCGCTGTCCTTTTTATGTCTTATAAACTCTGTCCCCTTAGGCTTTGACTGGGTATAAATGGATTGATTTGATTATGCTTTTATTATCATTATAATTTTTGGTTCTTCTTCTTGTTCTACAGACAGAAAAGAAGAAAGTCTGGGTTTGAAGGTAAGGTAGGTAAGTAGTTAGTGCTTTAACTCCAGTAAACTCTTCACCATGATGTGGTAGGTCTTCATTTACCAAAAGTTAAATAAACGATGTACTGAGAATTAATCTCCTCATGAGCATTTTATAGTATAGTCTGTCCATAAAAGGAGTGCATATTCCTCCTGTGACTTTGATCCTTTTCACAAAATAATAAATATAACCTTATTAAATGAAAGCATATTTTTCCCCTTCCTGACCTGATTTGCATTAGAAAGTCTCCCCATAAGTTTTACAGGAAAAGTCCCAACTGGAGCCATCCAAGATGATGGTGCCACACACTCCAAGAGTTTCTCTCTGACACCCGAGTTTCTCCCCTACTATCAGGAATGAAGATTCTAATTCCATTTCACTATCTATTAATAAGTTCACAAGCCCTCAGTCACTGGAGTAATCCGATCTTTCTGACATGTTCATATGCATCCTGATTGAGTATTTTGTGTACATTTTTAGGGCATTTCTTCTTTTGTTGACAAAGGGAAATTGAGACTAAAGCAATCATATAAGCTGTCATGACCATAGGAAGGCCGTTGTGTGAATTTCTTCAAGTTGTCATTTCTTTATGGTTGGATACATCTGATCTGGGAGAAATATACCTGATGGGATACTAGATTAGTGTTTTGAATTGTGTAATTAATTTTATAACATGAGATTGATACTATGAATATAAATTCATCAAAAATGTTTGGAAATCAAAGACAAAGAAAAATGTGAATACATATTTGACTGGATCTTTAATAACTAAAAGCCAGTGTTACAGCTTCCTTCCATCTCTGTATCTCTCTCATGCATGTTTCATTTCAAAGCTGCCACCTAGTTCAGATTGGCTCCACAGCATACAAGGAGCAAGATCACGTACCTGTACACACCCCCTGCCCCCGCACACCACCACTACCACCACTATTAAATCATAAAACAGTGAAATGTTCTCTGTATCTGACCTGCTTTCTTTTCTTTGAATTCTTATTTCATACATTTCATCTTGCTTATGTAATCCAAAGTGAAAAAGGCTGTATATGAACAAATGCTGAAATGACTAAAATCTGACTTCATCAACATATGCAGAGTTATTTCTGATGACAACTGCAATAGAGGGCCTATTGATGGGACTAAATCGACTTTAATTTTTGTGTGATGAATGAATCCTAAACTAGGCTATGTAGTCAATTTAGTTAAATTCTACTGCTTTAATTAAATTTTCAAAGAGGAAAACTTAAGTATCCAGGTCACTCAAGAGGCTTTGAATTTGTGTATATGTTAGAAGGTAGGAGTTTATTTCTTCCTGCTTCTGTAGGAGGAAAAATCATCAATTACTCCCAGTTTATATTTATGAAATCAGGGTGCTGATTACTAGCCAAGGTTTCTTTTCAAAAACTGCAGAGAAGGCTTACGATGAAAGCCAAAACTTTGTAAAAAGAGGTATCAGGTATGCCTCTTTCTATGAATAATAATAAAAGAAGTTTCCCCCTAAGCTTATATGACCAAAGACAACATATCACATTGTAATAATAGGATTTCTTTCTTCTTTTTTAGGTAATGTATAAACAACAACAAGAAACAGTTTGGAAAATCTTAACTTCAAATACAATAAACATCTCAAAAAGCTGATATTGAGAGGAACACTGAGCTCAGTCAAAGATGGCTTCCTAGAGGAAGTCTTGCCCAAGTTGAGACCTGAGTGGTGAATAAGTGTCAACCAGCCCAGGTGAAGCAGTGTACAGCGGGAGCTATTCCAGGCAGAAGGTAAGGGAGTAAGAAGTGTAGCTCCTCCCGCACAGTGTCTTCCATACATTAAACATTCAGTAGACATTTGTTGAATGAATGGGACTTTACAAAAAATGGCACAAAGGCTGGTAGCTAGCTACCAGATGGCAGTTGTGTCTTTGATATAAGGAGGTGATTGCCGAAAGGATGGAAGGAGGGTAGACATGGAATAAAAGAAATTTAGGATTAACTTCATTTACTTCACATAATCTGGCAGGAACCTAACCAAAGTGAATTCATAGTTTTGCATAAAGCTTTCACTGGAAGTTTTGCATAAAGATTTCTCTGGAAGGAGTGATGAATAAATGAGTACTATATTCATTTTTAACCATTATTTTATGGCTCACTGTCAACTAAACGTAATTCTTATGAAAAAAAAGAATAACATTTATTTTTTGGATCTAGATTTGGATATACTAGGGCTATCTTTATGAAAGTGTTAAAAAAAAAGGAACAGAGGGAAAAAGAAAATTCTAAATCTAGAGGAGGAAATAATATATTTTAAGAAGAAAAATATTAGAAAAAAGAAAATTCAATACCATACTTATAAATACAAATGGCATACAAAAATTCTATTTTAAGAATGCATGTCCTTAGAATTGAAAAAGCACTAACTCGCAGATAATAAAGCTGCCTTGAATATACAATGCTAATTATTTGATGTAATTGTTTTTAATTAGAGAGTAAATGAATGCATTAGTCCATTTCTGTTGCTTATAACAAAATACTTGGAACTGGGTATTTTATAAGAAAATGAAATTTTTTGTTTACGGTTTTGGAGACTGGGAAGTCCAAGGTCCAGGGAGCACATCTGGTGAGGGTCTTTTTGGTGGTGGTTTTACAGCAATGAAGGAGTCTCACGTGGCAGAAAATGGTGGAGCAGAGAGAGACTAACCTCCTCATTCACTCTCTTTTTAATGCCACCAGAACCACTCCCAACTTAGGAGAATGGTGCACTTAGGAATATCTGTGTGGAAAAAAGCAGTTAAGAGAGTTTTTGTTAGTACAGGACAACAGCAGTAACAAAGAACAATCTAATATGAGAGTACTTCAAAAACTTCATGGAAAGATTCATATTATGTTTTAATTCTATGTTCCATGAACTTTTTGAAGTACCCTTGTCCATTTGACAAGATGTTTAGCACATTCCCAAGGAGTGTAAACCATTAAAAGAATCCCATTATGCCCTCAAGAGCCACTGGCATTCTAACTGATAATACGTTAAGTCAAAGCAAATTAGAATATCAAAGTAGCTGTTCTCTGCAAATAACATAAAGAATATTACTGTTTCTGAAACGAGAGCAGCAAGTCACTTACACGTGACTTCTATTTAGTCAAAAGGCAGAGTCCTTGAAATCCCCGTTTCCTTTGCTCTCTTGAACCAGGCATATCAGGAATGACTGAATAATTGTTTGTAGAACTTAAAAATATTATTGAAATAGATTACCTAAATAGTGAAACGATTGCCTTTTTATGCTTTATCCACTAGCGGAGAGAATTCTCAGTTAAATTTGCACCCAGTACTTTGTCGGTCACTTTTTTATATTCTTTGCAAAATGTACACACACTATTGGTTATTTTTAATAAAAAAATGTTTCTGTACTTGTGAATTTTCAGTATTGCCAGTTTGGAAAGTTGAATGATTTTTCTCACTGCCCACAGGGTAAAAATGAAGAAGGAAAATAGTTGGATTCATTCAGGTTTGGGGATTTGTCATGTATTTTCTATGGAACAGGTTGTTGGGGATATTGGCAGGAGAGTAGATGAGGTGGTGGACCATGCACTCCACATTGACTATGGGAGGTTGTGTGCTAGGAGGAATTTAATACATAGACAAGAAGTGGAGTCAGGGTCTGGAGGATTCAGTCAAGTCAAGTTTCTAAGACACAGAGCTAGAAGAGTGGGATGCTTCAGTGTGTGGTGTTTGGGTTAGAGATTTCAGAGGAAGATACACATAATAGTTTTCTCTTGCTGCATAACAAATTAGCTGCAAACTTAGTGGCTTAAAACAGCACACATTTATTACCTCACAATTTCTGTGGGTCAGGAGTTGAACATGGTTTAGGTAGGCCCACTGCTTAGGGTCTCACAAAGCTGTAACCAAGATTTCAGTTGGACTTTCTTTTCATCTAGGGGTATGACTGGGGAAAAAACACTTATAACTTATTCAGATTATTGGTAGAATTCATTTCCATGTAGTTGCCTGACTGAGGGCCCCAGCTTCGTGATGGATGTCAGCTGGAGGCCATCTTTAGTTCTCAGAGGCAGCCCACAGTTCCTGGTGGCTACCCATAGTTTCTGGAGGTCCTGGCAACACGGGCTTTCCCAACATGTCCACTTACTTCATCAAGCCAACAAGGACTCTCTAGAGTGAGTTTGCTGGCAAGATATAGTCTTATATAATTTAATGGAGTGAAGGAAGTAGCACCCCATCATCTTTGCCATAATCTGCTGGTTAGAAGAAAGTCACAGTTCCTGACCACACTCAAAGACAGAAGACTACACAAAGGCATGAACACCAGGAGGCAGGACTCTTGGGTGGCCGTCTTAGAGTATGTCTGCCACAATATGTAAGTGCCAAAACGTTGACTGATTTCTTTGACCTTGTTCAGAGGCAAGAAGTCTTGTGTGTGTGTGTGTGTGTGTGTGTGTGTGTGTGTGTGTGTGTGTGTGTGTGTGTGTGTGTGTGTGTGTTTGGTGGGGGCGGGAAGCAGTGATTTGCAAATCTTATAGAAATCAGTACTGCTGGAATAGAATTATTCTAGTTAATTGTTAATTTTTGTTGAAAAAGAAGCATAAATGCATAAGTTCTTAACCTAATATCTGACTTCTATTTTAGACAGGCTCCACTGTTAGCACAAACCAAAAATTGTGTGTGTGTGTGAAGTTTTCTAGTTTTCTCTTTTACTGAGAAGATTAGTTAGAAAATTTGATTTGAAATAGAATATAAAATGCTTATTTTTATAATCTTGTTTTTAACTGCCTAATAAAATACATGCACAGTAATATGGCAGGCTTTTAGAATCAGACTCTATAAACTGAATTTTATGGTTGAAAAGAGTGATGTAAATTTGGAAAAACACATAAGAAAGTTTCAAGTGCAGGCCCTCTGTTTATTACATTGTTTTATTCACAAGGACTAAAATGCTCTCAAATCTGCTTATAAGCTATTTGCCCCAAAGAGGGGTTGTCGTGAAGAAAAGTAGGCCACTTAATTGTTAGCCATTCTTTCTGTTTTTGCACAGTATGAAATTGCAACTTTGCATGGATCAGTATGGCAGAACTTGAAAAATTGAGGTTTAGTTCATGTTAATATTTTTATTAAATATTTAAGTAAGTCTGGTAAAACTTCTCCTAGTTTATTCTTCTGGTGGTTCCTCTGTTATACATCCACACCATGATTCTTCCACCGTTAGGTGCAATTCTTGTTATTCCTGAAAGGAGAGAGGACACTGAATTCTGGTTAAAAGCAACGACTCTGGCCAAACCTACTGACCAGAGGACTAATGCATAGGTTTGAATCCTGACATCACCTCTTACTAGCTGGATAAGCTGAGCAAGCTGTTTAGACTCTCTGGGCCTCAGGGTCTTCACCTGTAAAGTGGGTTGTCATGAATACAAAATGTAATTATAAATACTGACAGAGATGGGCATATAGCAAATGCTTCATTTGTTCTCAATGCCACAATCTACCTTCTCTGCTCCTTCTGTGATGCTGTTCTGTGATACTGAAGAAAATCTCACAACCATGTGTACTGGTTTCTGGACACACCCTTGGTCTCCAAGCTCGCTAGGACCTTGATGCTTCATCAGTTCCCTCTTCCATGCTCCTCTTCAGCCAATACAAATCATTGCTCGATGCATCAAATTATACCTTCTAACTCTCAGCAGATTATGCCTTCTGCCACTTTAGCAAGAAAATTAAGGTAATCAGTTGGGAAATACTTGAACTCTCCACCCACCACTTACAAAATTGCCTTACTTTGCATCCTTCTCTCTACTTTCTTTGTAGCCTCAGAGGATAATGTGTCCCTCTTTCAGTGCATGGTCAGTACTGCCATCCCCTCTGACCCCAGTGTAGGCTTGTGTGTGCTGTGCATCCATGCATGCATGCACCTGCTTGCTTTTAATCCCATCTCTTGTCTTCTTTCTCAGAACATTGCTGTATTAGTTCCTCCATTTCAAATTCTGTCTTTCTACTTTTCCCCCCATCTCATAGTCCATCCTAGAAAATAGAATCCTCTAAGCATCTAAAGGCAGTGCAATGTAGTTAGAGGGAGAGGCTGCACTGAGAAGAAAAAGGTCTAAGCCAGAGAGGCAATATGAATCTCCAGGACAGAGGGCGAGGGGAACAAAATAGAGGAGAATGTGAGTGGAGGACAAAAGCCTGGGAGATGGAACAAATACGGGCCATAGCTGGGCTGAGAGACCACTTCAAAACACTCATGCACTTGCAGACCATAGAAGCTTATGATTACTATTGGCAACATGAAAAGTCACGTCTTTCCTTCATCAGTGTTGCAAAATAGTGAAAAAAAAAAAAAGCCACTGTATAACCAGGACTTAGAGCTCTTTCTCTTGAGGGCTATTTGGCTCATATATACCTGATCTGTAGGTGAACACCTGAGTGAGAACACCCAAACGTGTTTTATGCACAAAGTTACCCAAAGAATGATATCCAGAGGGTGCTTATTTACAGAATGTAAAAATATTGCTCAGCTTATATGGCTGCATGAGCCCCATGTTCTATATAGCCATAGTAGAGTGATATGTGGAGTATGAGTTGTGAATGAAGTGGGGAGAGGCAAACTTATGAAGCAACTCACACATACATGTCAATATTCTGAGCCTAATAATTTTATAAGTGTTTTTGAGAGCTTCAGGAATCATCTATTATTGTCACACAGACTTTCTGTAACCCCTGCGGTCCTTATCCACATGATAGCTTGAAAGTGGAGTACGAAGGAATAACAACAGATAGAGATTAAAGCTGTAAAAATGCTGGGGTATCAGAGGCCCATTTTTCTGTGATGGTAGGTGTATTATGAAGTAAAGTAGTTAGTGGTTAAGTGTGGTCCCTGGAGCAGAGGCATGGAAATGTCATTCATTAGGTCTCACACCAGACCTATTGCTGTTGTTCAGATATGTCCCCCAAAAGTTCATTTGTTGGAAACTTAATCCTCAATGCAGTAGTGTTGGAAAGTGGGGCCTAATAAGGGATGGTTGGGTCATGAAGTTAGAACCTGCATGAATAGATTAATGTTGTTATTGCAGGTTCAGGTTAGTTACCACGAGAGAGAATTGTTGTAATGTGAGTGTAGCCCTGGTGCCTCTCTCTGTCTCGTGTGCTTTCTTCCACCTTCAGCTCTTCTGCCATGGCCTGCCCTTTGTCAGGTGCTGGCATCATGCTTTTGGATTTCTCAGGCTCCAGAACTGAAAGCCTAATAAACTTCTTTTCTTCTTAAATTACCTAGTCTGTGGTATTCTATTATAGCAACAGAAAATGTACTAATGACACCTATCAAATCAGAGTCTCTGGGGATGTGGTCCCATCAATCTGTATCTTAATAGCGCCTCCAGGAGATTCTGATACATTCTCAAGTATGAGAACAACTGGCTTTAGAGGATTTGAGCAGCACTGTACATCGTTAAATGATTCACCAAAGGATTGCTAGAAAATGGTATATGGTTTTTGAACAGTGAATTGAAAGAGAAATTAATCTAATCCTGATAGAATCTACAAATAACATATTAGTGGGGCTGAAATATTATTCTGAATGATAGAATTGTGATATCTGAAAAGAAAGAGGATCTTAGCCTGAAATTATAGAAAAAATTTAACAACCTGAAATTTGATAGGAATAGAAGTAAATTCCCATATTTAGCTACAGTAACCCAAATGTACAAATATCAAATGGGGGAAAAAAAGGCCTGGAAGCTTTAGTTGACTACACACTCAATATGAGTCAATGATATGATATGGCTACCACAAATTACCATAGCCTATTATTCACTTAGTTGTTCACTTATTCAAATTCCAGAAATAATTCATAAATTTTAAATAGCTTTTATTATAGTATATTGTTATAATTGTTTTATTATTAGTTATTGTTGTTATTTTACTGCTGTGCTTAGTTTGTAAATTAAACTTTATCATAGGTATGTATGAGGCTACTTCAAAAAGTTCATGAAAAAATAGAATTAGAAGATATTTCAAATCTTTCCATAAACTTTTTGAAAAACCCTCTTACTTGTAGGAAAATATATGGCATATATAAGGTTTGGTACTATGTGCAGTTTCAGGCATCCACTGGGGTTCTTGGAACATATCCCTGATAGATAAGGGGGGACTCCATATTTTGAGCATTATCCCATGTCATTGAATATTGAAAAAAATAACAAATAATTGCAGAGTATTTCATTGTACAGGTATACATAATTTATTTCTAATATTAAAATACTGTCTATTAGAAAAGCTTTTTGGGCATGTTTAATATTGTTAAATTTAAAATCTAAACAAACATTTTTAAAATTGAAACAATTGATTATAAGTGTCTGTGGGGTACAGCATTGAATATTAAACAAACATCTTTAAAAAGGGGATGAATATTTTAAAGCACATGATCATACTGTCCATTGTTATCTGGAAACATGGGTTTATGCTTCCTCCATGGTTTATGCGAGTGCCTGATTCCTTATATCCTCACTATTACCGAATGACGTAATTCTCTTAAAAACTTTTCCAGTTAGATCTATAAAAATTAGTTTCTCAATGTTCTTTTCAATGATGATGAGATATTTTGTCCATGTTTCTTGACCATTTTTATTTCTTATCTGTTGAATTGTCTGCTTTGGAAGGCAAAACATTTGAAATTTTACTATATAAAAAAGTACAGTCATCCTTGGTATCCATGAGTGATTGGTTCCAGGACCCCCCCGCCCCCACCATGTACCAAAATCCATGGATGCTCAAATATCTCATATAAAATAGCACAGTATTTGCATATAACCTGTGCACATTCTTCTGTATACTTTAAATCATTTCTGGAGTACTTATAATACCTAGTACAATGTAAATGCTGTGTAAATAGTTGTTATACTGTATTTTTTAAATTTGTATTTTTTATTATATTATTATTAATTATTTTTTATTTTTTTCAAATATGTTCAATTTACAGTTGGTTAAATCTGTGGATATAGAACCCGTGGATACAGAGGGTTGACTCTATGCCTTTATGGTTTCTGTTTTAATCACTTTGCTTAAAAAAGACTTTCTCATCCTAATGTCAGGTAGATACTGATCTATATTTTCTTTCAGTTAATTTATGATTTTACTTTGACATTCAACTCATTAATCCATTTAAAATTTATTTCTGTATACTGTCTTGAGACTGGGATCTAATTTTATTTTTCTTTTCTACAAGGTAAACCACTTGTCCTAGTAAGAAGTATTGAATTATCTATCTGTATCAGTTAAGAATTCCTTTAGATATCAGCATCAGAAAGCTAAAAATGATGGAATGTATTATTATATTTAAACAAACTAATAATTTGTCTTGAGGGTGTAGACCTTTTATATTTAATGTAATTATCAATATGGTGGGGCTTAAATCTGACTTCCTCTGTTTGTTTTTATTTGTCTCACTTATTTTTTTCATTTTTCTTCTTTGTTTTGTATTAGTAAATTTTAGTATTTTATTTCAGCTATTGGTTTATTAGCTATTCTCTTTGTTATTTTTTTTAGTGGTTCCTCTAGGATTTACAATATACATTTTTAAAGTCATAAGAGTCTATCTTGAAATTATGTTATACTATTTCATATGAAAATAAGACCTTTATAGTAGTAAACTGCCACTATTCCTTTCACATCCTTTGGGTTCTCACTGTTGTATATTTCACTTCTACATATATTCCAAACCTCACAATACATTATTGTTACATTTGCTTTAAGCACTAACAAACTAATAAATGAGAAAAAAAATCTTTTATATTTATTGACATATTTACCACTTTCAGCACTCTTTATTCCTTTGTGTAGATCCAAACTTCTATTTAGTATTATTTTCCTTCTACTTGAAAACTTTCTGTAATATTCCTTTTAGTGTAGGTGTGCTGTTGCCAAAATTTTTAATCTTTTGTTTCTTTAAAATGTTCTTGTTTTGCTTTCATTTTTGAAGAAAAATTTCACTGGATACAGAATTTTATTTAGGTTGATTTTTCTTTTTTATTTACCCCCATTTAACATTTTAAACAAGTCATTCCATTGTCTCCTAGCTTGCATAATTTATAACAAGAAGTCTGAGATAAATTTTTGCTGTTGTCCTTCTGTATGAATGTCATGTGTCTCTTTTTTGGTGCTTTTAAGATTTGTTTTTCTTGTCACTGGATTTTTAGCAACCTAATTATGATGTGCTTTGGTTTTGTGCTGTGACTATGATGTACTTTTTTGTTTTAACATGTGTGTTTATCTTGTTTTGGATTCTTTTTATTAGATACGTAAGTTTATAGCTTTTGTCAAATTTGGAAAAAATTTTGGCCTATATTTCTTTAAATAAGTATCAATTTAAATAAATAGATGAATCAGTATTTTCTAGTTACCACAGTCAATAATTTTCAAGAGTCTGCTCTTCTTTTGAGCCTTTATAGTATTTTTATTTTTCTTTCTCTGAAAATGCTTTCTATAGTCCCTATGTTGAAATTTTTCCTCTTTGCTTATCCTCAAAGTGAGGTCTTTTTAATCTTGACCTTCTCCAACAGATGGTGAGGGGGTCTTTTTAATGTTGACCTTCTCCAACAGATGGTGAGAGGGTGGTGATCCTTTGTTGACTGACTGTTAGCTGGGGTGATTTTCAAATTCCTTTCCAAGTGCTTCCACATGCACAGTTCTCATCCCAATTCTCAGTATCTAGAAGACATTCTTCCAGTACAGCTCTGTTATACCAAAGAAGAAATTAAATATTAATAAATATTATTTCTTGTTGTTTAATTCTTGCTACCTAATTTTTTGACTCCTTGATCTGTGTAGTACACAAAACACAATTTCCAATGTACTCTGTTGCAAGGCTCCTGTGTTTGTTTCACACACAAATTTTTGTGTGTGGGGTTTACACTTCTCAGAATCCATGTCTCCTTGTAGGTTGTTTCTCTCACTTCTCAGCCTCTTTTACAGTAATTGCTGTCTCTGAGTAAATGTTGGGAGATAGTTTGGGCTGGGAGTGGAGCAGTGATGTGTCTAACTCCATTCAAGTAATATAATGCTTCTGTATGAAAGATGGATACACTCTTATTAGCACTATAGATTTAAACTATGTGTCTAGATTTCACACATTCCTGTATTGCAACTGGATATTGTCATCTAAAGCTAATCAGTTGTTGGGGTCTTTAAATTGCTCCCTACTTCTACCCTGCTTATTATCTTAACTTCTGTTTGTTTAAGAAATAAGCTGGAAATTTGATGATCTCAAATAATGAGACTTAGAGTCTGAAATATGATGCTCACAAAAGTAAATGGCTTTTAATGCTCTTTCTCATGATCCCTAAGGCTCTATTTGGATTCAATGGTAATGCCAGAGGCACTTGGAAATTTGTCTCTTAAAAGCTTTAATAATGATTGACTTGATTCAGAAAAATCATTCACTAACCCCCACTTCATTCCCTATGTTGAATATTGAAATATAAAGTTATTTCCTCTTAGTCATTTAGCAAACAAACTGGGCCATGTATGCCTGTTTCAGCTATAGTACCTTACTTCTGCAGGGTCAGGTAGTTCTAAATGAAATTACACCACGGATTATATTTAAATCATAGGCCTTACAATTTACATGGATTCAAGACATCATTTATTGAAAATAACATAGCAGGAAGGCTTTCTTCTTCATTACCCTCAAAGTTAATATTTTTGAATCTCACGATACAGGGCTGACTAGTTTCCAAAGAGAAAAGAAAGAATAAGCCTGTAATAGTAATTTATCATTCTTGACATTTTCCTTTCAGTTTAATTACTGCTGAGCAGCAGAACTGACGCTTAATAAAAGTAAGAAGCATTTTAAAATCCTTGTAGAAAATTTCCACCTTATAGGAGAATTGGAAAGCTGTATGATACACCCGACCACACCCATCATTTTATTTTGTCACTGAATTTCAAAGTACACTATTACAACGCTTTAAAGAGAATAGAACTTGAGGAAGAGTAATGTGCTATCAGCCAGTGAGACACCTGCTTCAGAGACTCCCCAATGTCTTTAATTTTTCAAGATATTTTTTATCTTGCTCTCTTCTCTTCTCATTAGGGTGATATGAAAGCCTGTGGCCACAATTCAGAGGGAAGCTGCACTGTTCCCAGACTCATCTAATTTTAAATATACTGAAAAACTCATCTTTTTGTTCTCTTTTTTGCTTGACTGTAAGAATGAGCCCAGAGGACAGGCCCTTGGATAAAGGCAGAGGCTATAGCCCAATGCAATGTAGTTTGATGGGACCAGGAGGTATCTCTGTCTCCTAAATTCTCCCCTATCACCTCTCCTGATGCTCAAAATTTATTTCTTCTGAACATTAATTTTATTCTATTAAAAGGAACCTATTAAAGTATCATTACCTAGTCTGACAGTAAGGCCCTTAGGGATTAGAATGGAATAGGAAGAGAGGAGAATCTCCACAAAGATGATTGGGGAAGATAATGAACATCTATTTAACCCCCTATTATATGGTAGGCATCTTTCCTGAAACTTTTCCAAGCATTTTCTTAATAAATCTTCTGACAAATCTGTGACTTAGGTACAGATGAGGAAATAGAAGCTCAGAAAGGTCCAGTGATTTGCCTAAGGTCACACAGCTAGTTAATACCAGGTACAAGTTACCAAAGACAAGCATAATAAGGTATCTTCCCATGCATAGGTTTATTTTACATAGTGAACTAGATCATTGCAATAACTGGTAATAGCAATAGTCACTCCTGAACACCTGGAGCATAAGGGATGTTTAAATGTTTGTTGAATGATGTAGTAATGATCTGACTTGAGTTTTTGCTAAAAAAAAAAAAAAAAAAGTGAAAATTGCACTGGAATGGAGCATAATGTTATAGATTAAATACCCCTGGAAAGATAACAAAGCAATATTCTTCAAGTGTAAGAAATATAAGCATCATTTACAAACGTTAACACCAGAAACGACTGCATCAAAAACCTGTGAGCTTAGCAACAAAAGATGTGGGTTAGATGTGGCAAGAAAATGACACTTAGTAGAAAGAAATCAATTTCCATTAGTCAAATATCATGGATTAAAAGAATAAGCACGCTAGATAAAAAGTAAAAGTTAATGGAATTTTGAAGCAATTCGATAACTATTTAAAGACACTCAAGCTACATAGTGGCAAAGCAGTCATAAGATTTGGGGGAATAATCAAAAGCGTAGTTATTATTAAAATTGAGTGCTGTTGGTGTCGTGTAATTAAACATCAATTAAAAAATAAAAATATTTAGTGAGCTCTGATTAAATGCTAAGCATTACAATTCCCTTTGACACTACCCTCCTCCAGAGACATACACATGTAATGCAGTGGACAGCCGGCGTTATGTAGGACACAGAGGTGGAAAGAAATGGTTCTTACTCCCCCACTAGTACTTCCTCTACTGGTTGAAGTGACGGACACATATACTTATGTTTTTAATGCCAAGTAGAGTATGGGAACTGTTTTAAGAGACCTAGAGTGATGGCAAGCTTCTGAGGGAAGATATTAACATTCACGGGTGCTGTTAGTAGTGTTATTTGAAGGAAGAAGAGAAGAGTGTCCCCAAGTTACTTACTACAGTCTGGTTGGGATGACAAAGCTGACACACTGGAACACAGATTTTAATTCAGATAGACTTGTTCTGCCTGTAGGGAGACAGCCTCGAATCTAAAGCAAAACAACTTATTTTGTGCTTTTCCCTATTTCTTCTCCCTGTGACGTGTTGACATTCTCCCAACATTCTAGTATCTACTTCAATTTAATGACAAAAGGCTGTGAAGATTTGTCTGGGGACCACAATCATTTCGGCATGCTTACTCCTTTTTAAAGTCATGGTGGTGGTTGAATTTATACAAGATGTTTAAAATTGCCTTGGACAAAACCAGCTGTAACTGATCAGAAGAAGAAAATAATAAAGGAATTCTTGGAAACAAAAGAAAACAAGACAAAACAAACCTTCCCTCAAACCAATAAAGAAACTCACACAGACACATCAACCAACACCATTCAACATGGTGCTTCTGACCTTTCACCAGTTAAGTTCTCGAATTGTCTCCCTGGTTCTGGTGCTACACCATGAATCGTCTACATTCTACTCCCTTCATCTGCACATTCTTAGCATCAGGGTGAGTTCAGATTGCTGAGCTGGAGAAAATTCTGGCCAGCAAATTCTGAGACAGAACATGAGAACACCCATTTGTACCAGCTTTTGGACATCTCACTTAGACTTTCAGCAAACTTTTATTAAGTGCCTACTGTGTGCCAGGCACAGTTACTGTCATGGGGGATGCACCCATGGACAAGGCAAATACAGCTATTGCCCCATGGAATTTACTGTGGGGTTGGGGGAGAAAGATGGTACCAATAGGTAAGTGAGAATTGTGTTAAGTGTACATGTGGCAAGTGCTTAATGAGGGGAATGGAAAGGAAGCACAGAGGTGAGATATCTGACCCAGAAGTGGCATTCAAGCTGTGTCCTAAGGAACAAGATGGAGTCAGTCAGGCAGAGGACAGGCATATGGGGGAGGAGTGTTCCAGGCAGGGGAGTACCATGCATAAAGTAAAGAGGTTAGAGAGAGTGCAGCTTGATGCAGACACTGAAAATAGAGTACAAAGTGGGGCACAGCGGGACACAAGGCTGGAGAGGTGCAGGACCCAGATCCTGAGGGGCCCAATTTTCTTTTCTGAACCCTTCTTGAGCTCAGCGTGGGGAGATGGGCACTTGATATTTGTTTTCCCATTCTGTGATATCTTTTTCATTACTGCACTCCACCCCTGTTTCAGAGACACTGCCAGGAATTAGGCTCCTGGACTCTGTCCTGTATTCCCTTTAGTCTAAATAAAGTAGCCATCTCCACTGGTCTCAGGAATCTGCATGGAATCAGGAATGAGGCAGTCTTTGAACTGAGGGTGTTGTTTCATGTAGGATTCAATACAGTGAAAGATTAATTATGCTCTGGGGAAGTTAAGAGTTCATAGTCTGTGGGATTGGAAATTTCAGTGAGAGTGGAATCATTGCCTAACTTTTTAGAGAGCTAGGAGATTGGTGGAGGTTATGTTTTAGTTTCCCACTGCAAGTGATTTCTTGAGTCCCATCATTTGGCTGCTTGGTTTTTGTGAGATTAGAGAGGCTGCTCTAGGTGTATTTCCAAACTGACCTGGGAATATTGGTGCTCTGTGAATTTTTTTTTTTTCATGGCCTCAAGGATGGGGGGTATTCACACTCAGTACAGGAGAATTGTTAACTTGCTGGAAAGCAATGTGGGTGTGGCAGAGCTTCCTTACATGAACTCCACTGTGCAGAAGGGCAAAGCTCAATTACCTTCTTGATATGTAAGGTAATGAAAAAGATATTGATCCAGTTTATTCTGTTGGTCTGAAGATGCCTTTTTATGAGGGGAGAGAAGCAGCTTTTCTTGACTGGGAATGAGACCGACCCTCCTGTTATATGAAAAGCATCTTTCCACAAGGTGAATAGCTGTCACTGATCTGGCAGCAGGGCTAGCTCTCCGATTCAAGAGGATGAGGATCCTGATTTGAGCATCGCATATTGCTCACAGGTATTGTTATTCAATGCTGTACTCCTCAGATATGTACAATCAATTATGTTTCAATAATAAAAAAGAGGATGAAGGACAATTGAACTTTAGGCAGCTGTCGAAAGACTATATTTTTGTAACAGCTTGGTAGAGGAGTGATTGAGGATGAAGATTTCCATAAGAAAACCCAGCTGTCATTCGTGCCAGTCCTGGGAGGTGTGCAATGCTAGGGCAGAGTGTGCCGGTTGCTCATCCGTATCCATTTTCCATTCTGCTTTACTCACTGATTTTTTTGAGGGCAGCAATACATCTAGGTGAAAAAACAAAAACAAAAGAGTGCATTTCCAAATCTCTCTTGCACCTAGGGGAGACCATGGGATGAAATTCTGGCCAGTGATGCATAAGCGACAGTGTGGGATTTCTGGAAATACTTTTGTTTTCTTGCTGCACTTTCTGGCTTTTCCATTCTCTCCTTCTTCATGCCTGCCGTATGGACATGGTATTTGGACCCTGAGGACAATAAGGAAAAGGCCAAGAGAATTACAGAGACCTTGGCCCTGAAATCTTTGACCTGCTGAACCAGTGACAGCAGCTGCTACCCTCAGATTTCTTGTTAATTGATGAAAACAAACTCTTATGTGTTTAAACCATAGCAAACAGGTCTCTGTTACTTGCAAACAAACCTGATTTTTAACTGACACGAAAGCCTTCAGGGATGAGGGAGACAACTGGCAGAGGAGCTGTCTTGGGCATGGGAGTCCCAGAACATTCCTGCAGGTCTGCAGAGGTCTATCTGCTGACCTTGGAAAGTTTGCTCAGGAAACACTGGAACAGAGAGAGTGCATTACAGAGGCCAACTGTCACAGTCTGTCCACATGTCCAAATTATACCTTGAACATTGTCCCTTTCTCTATTTTAACTTGATTGTATATCACGCTAAGAACTAGTTTTGTTTAAATAATATCTGACCATTCCAGGTCTATTAAATTCTATCTAAGAGACTTTGGCTTTACCCTTTTTCTTTTTTTGGTGGCCAGGGATCTAACCCTGGACCTTGATGTTATCAGCACCATGCTCGAACCAACTGACCTAACCAGCCAGCTCCTACCCTTTTGTTTTTAGAAGGGACCATGTAGGAGAAGAAAGAGTCTGAATACACTTATGCCTTTCATTACTTACTTAATTAATTCATTTATCAAGTAATTACCCAGTGCCTATTATGTACCAGGCTCTGTGTTTTGAGGATATAATGATGAACAATGACAGATACTGCCTCTGTCTTATGGTCTAGACTTGGGGATAACATTGTTATCCTGTTAAATGCCTGTTGTGAGTCACATACTGTATTAGGGGCATCATACATATCATCTTATATAATCATCATGACAAATCTATGATATAAATACTACTAGCTTTTCAGAGACTTAAAAATAAAAATGAGTGTCAGATTTTACGAATATGCTACTATGGCTAGAAGGTGGGGGAGTGGGATTCTACTTGACTTCATGGCTAAAGTCCTACCCAACTTGGAATGGCTCCATTTCTGTTAGGGAATACAGAACCCCACATGCCCCAGTACTGGCTTAATGAATGATAGGAATAGAGGTGGAGATGGGCATTGAAAGGGAAATGGGTGAAAAAAGGCTTCTTTTGTAGAGAAGACATCATGAAGGAAGATATCAGAGTACTTAAGTGCATGCTATACTCAAATCATGGCCAGGTGGGAGGTGTGTTGGAGCCGTTTGTTGGGTGTCTGCTCTTTGTACTTCCCAGGGCACAGGTCTGGGTCTGCTGTGCTGTTAGGCCTGTTGGAGCAAAGGGCTATTTTTTTTCTGTGGTTTCTGTCAGTTTCTGCAGGAGATGTGAGCCAATAGGCTAGGGTTGATGGGGAACATGGCACTGGGGAGCCTAAGAGATAGGCAAAGATGTGGTTGAAGTGTTGGCTAAGGTCAAAGCAAGAACCGGTCAGGAGGACTGGTCATACAATGGGTGGAGGCATCAGACGCCGAGAAAAGATGTGTGTTCTAGACCAGCTCGGGCTTGGTAATCAGAATGAGGTCCGACAAGGTCAGACAAGACAGAATCTGGGTCAGTGTCCCACAAGAACATACAGCAGACTCTTACTGTCTAACAGGGGACATTACAAGTCTCTTCCAGCCAGCCCCATTTCTGAGGCATCTATTCCAGACCTTAAAGGGTGGGTCTCTTAGGGTCTGTGCTGCTCTCCCAGAATGGAGCCTGCACCATTTATATTTTCTCAAAGATTCTCATTCACATGTCCTACAACACATTTAAATCTTAGGGCAAATTAGGACTCAGCTGTCTGGTTTGTCCTCTAGGCTGGGTGAAGACTCATTCACCTGCATCCTTAAAAACCTTTCTTAAAGAAATCTAGACACTATTTCCCACATTCTGCTCAGGGATCTTGACCCAGATTCTGTGACCAATGCCATTAATTTGTGAGCCTGATGACCACCACAGAGCAACCTCCTGTGGCTGTAGCACAGTTTTTCTCTAAGCACAGCTCAGTGTCCTGGATGTAAATTACAGCTGTAGCCTTGATCCCAGGGGATACTGCTTTAATTGACAAGGTCTATTTAGCATGAGCATCACAGCAGAATTGAAGGTAAGGGTTAAAGAGCGTTTCCAGCCTCTTAGGCACAAGTGTACTCTTTATCTTCTTCATCATTGGCTCGTTAGAGTGATGATGTTTTCCTGGACTTTTCTAGGGAAGAGCCCATTCATCATGATGTTTTGATAATATGGGCCAGCCTGAAGAAAAGCAGCTGCTTTACTGCAAAAGGGGTATTTGAAAGAGTAATTATACATCTCCTGTAATCCTTTGAAAATGAGGGAGGGTATATTTTTTAATAGAGCTAAAATTTAAAAAAATTCAAATTAAAAGTTATTGCTTAATAGGTACAGAGTTTATGTTAAGAATGGTGAAAAAGTTTTGGAAATAGAGGTAGTGGTTGGTTACATAGCATTGTGAATGTAATTAATTCCATGCAATTGTATGTTTAAAAATGCTTAAAATGGAAATTCTTTTGTTATATATGTTTTACCACAATAAAAAAGAAAAAAACCCAAAAACATCACCTGAAAAATCAGTTGTAAGATCTTTTCTTCCACAGAGACCCCAGAGAACATTCTCTTAGGAAATAGCCTGTTATATCTTTATCTGTTATCCATCTTTTATTTTACAGATAATCTCTGTAGGTGACTATGAGAAACCTCCCAGCTTTTTTCCTTTTATGTAGACTGTCACTGAGATAATGTTTCTTCTAGGTTTTCATCCTATTTGGAAATGATTATCATTCATCTCCAGATGTTTTAAGATAATGTCTTTCCTTTTCCCATTTTCTATTCTTTCAAGAAATATTTCCTCATATTCTTGTATAATTTAACAATCTAAATCACATTTTTCTTTATACTTCCTTTTTCCAGTTTAAGTCTTTGCTATCTCTTTTCAAAATCTCTTTTCAGTGCCTTCTTAATGATATTGAAATTTTAGGAGTAATTCACATTCTATTCTCTTATAACATTAAGGCATACACAAATGTTAAAGACACAGCAAGTTCTTGTGGGCTATTTTTAAATATGCTTTAACTTTCCTGATTTCTACTTAAAAAGTGTTTAAAACATAATCTTCCATTTCACTATAGTCTTAGAAAATGAGGTTTCAACATTACTTGAGTAAGATGTTTACTTCTATTAGGAGTAAAATGTTGAGTGATTTCTTTTTAATTTTAAGGTATCCACATACTTCTCATATTTTCAACCCAAGTCTATTTGGTTATAGCCTACCTTATTCTATAATATTAGAGATGCTATATTAATGCTTACTGGAAAAAAATATTGCATCTCTAATTTGTGGATATATTGTTTTTCTTATAAGATGCTAGTAGTTTTGGTAAAAAATTTCTGAAGAAAGACTTCCCAGAGGAAGGTTTTATTAAATTCATCTAACATTTACTAAGCACAGACCATGTTTCTGACTTTGTCTAAGAGAATCAAAGGTGAATAAGGGTGCATCCTTTTCCTCAAGCTGCTTGTAAGAAATATATAACCAGAGGAAGGTACAAGCTATGGGAGAATAGAGGATGGAAAGAAAGGTTAATTTTAACTGAGAAAGTCATGAAAGGTGGCATTTAAAGTGTTGAGAAAACTATAGTGAATAGAGAAGGAGAGGAAGAACATTCCAGGGAGAGCGAATTAGAGCATAAGGTTGGGGAATTATGCATAAGACTGGGGAGTAGAATGACCACAGATGCAGGATTGCTGGAGCACAGGGGGCAATGGGATATACGTTTGGGGGGCAGGTGGGCCAGACTCTGGGAGGCCCTGGATATCATGTTAAACATATTGCATTTCAGTCTGTATTCATTGAGGAACTGCTGAAGGATTTGAGAAGGAAAACGATTTGATATTTCTGATGATATTGTAGAAAATGGATGAAATGATGCTGAGGTTGGAACCTGGGACATCAGATAAAAAGCTACTGCAAAAAGAAAGAGGTAGAGAAGTTGCATATCTTGACAGCTTCTACTGTGTTCCCAAAACAGTTATACTGAGTATTTTCACATGCATAGTCTTAATTCCAGAAAGTCACGTACAAGGAGGCAGTTTGAAAACAGATTTAGTCATGCTAAATGTGCTGGATCACCAATGTTTACAAATTTCCTTTTATTTCCTTATACAAAGACCATTAGGCTTCCTAAGTCCTGGAAGTCAGGCATGACTGTTACAACCAAGTGGAAGCACTTAAGAGCTGGTGCGTGATTCTGTATGTTTTCTTCCTCTGCCACAGTGGTCATGGAAATATATGTGGATGCAGAAGTGCTACGAAAACAAAATTGCTTATAATTCTGAGCTAGCACATGAGAGATAGTACCTTAGAGCTATCCTAATTTGCAGTGGACTTTGAGTACACAGAAGTGAACTGTCGCAATGTTAAATCACTGCCATTTTGGTGGTGTTTGTTACTGAAGGCCTGCCCAATAGAACTTTCTGCAGTGATGGGAATGTTCTATATCTGCACTATCCTATATGGTGTCCACTAGCCACACACATGTGGCTAGGAAGCACTTGAAGTGTGGTTAGGGTGATTAAGGTACTGAATTTTTAATTTTATTTAATTTTAATTAATTTAAATGTAAATAAGTATCTTGACTGATACTTTTAAAAAGTTTCTTTAACTGCTAGAGAAAACCTGCCAAAAGCCTTTCTAACTGAACAGAAAATACTGGAGGTTAGAAACTTTGAATCAAAGTGAATTAGTAGAAGGAGACATTTGGTTTTAAACACGTAATGTTTTGTCTTTTATCTAAACCCAAGGTAATACTTCATTGAAGAAGCAATTGTTCAGTTTTAGAGCAGATAGGTAAAAACATGAAAGAAAAAAAAAATCTACTTAAATTCAATAAAGCATGTCTTGTGTGCCTACTACATAACAGGCATAATGTTGGGTGTTAGGGTTTCAAGTCACATAGTTGCTCACCAAACTTTTATTGAGTGCCTACTATGTGCCAGGCATATAATAGAGAACCCAGGCTCTGGGGCTACACCAGTGAGCAAACAGACAAAAGTCCCTGACATGATGGGGCTTACATTCTAAGCAGGTTGACAGACGATAAACAAATATATAAAAATGATGTCAGAGCATGACAAATGTCATGAATAATAATAGCTAGAACTTACTGATCACTTCTATATGCCAGGCACTGGTCTAACCATTTCGCATATATTAATTAGTTTAATCCTCATAACAACTTTGTGGGATAGGAATTATTATTATCACTATTTTAAATGAGGAAACTGAGACTCAGAGATGACAAGTAACAAAGCACATTACATAAAGCTTTTGCCCTTTGGAAATTTCCAATATAGTGTGGGGAGACAAACAATGAATGCCATTCAGTGTGGTACACACTATTTAGGAAAAAGCCTTTAGGTACCCTGTGGGACAAAGGAGGTCAGGGCCAGCTCTACTTGGGGGAAGTCATGTAGGCAAGGCTTCACAGAGGAGGTGGATGGGGCTAAGCTCTGAAGGAAGAGCAGGTGTTGTCAGGAAGACAAAGGAGGGGTTAGGGCAGTATTCCAATTAGAGGGCACTCCCTGTGCACAGTTCTGTGTGGGGAGAGTCTGGAGACCCAGGTGGGACCAGAACGTGGAGTGCACCGTGGGATAGTATGTTGTGTCTGAGGAGTCTGACTCTATCAGAAAAACTTAGACTGTGCTAAGGGAAGTGAGGAGAGACAGAGGCAGACCTATTCCTACCAGATCAGGAGTAGACAGTTCTTACGGAAGGTAATCATTTCATTCTAACAAACAGCTTTTAAAGTGAGGCTTCGGAAAACGAGCTCTCTAGCAAGACTAGAAGAGATAGAAGGCAGATAGAAGATAGCAGGGGCAGGAGACTCAGAAGGGTCGGACAGGTAGAAGCTGAGGCTGTACCTCTGAGGACATCAGATGTCAGTGGGGAAAGTTTTTGTTAGATGGAGGCTCAGCATGTGTGAATATTTCGAATGTTGTACTGAATGGCAACATTTTAAAGCCTTTACATGAGCATGGCCTACAAAATTTTAACAGAAAGGGGTACTTCAGAAGTAAGAAAGATGCCCAGAAAGGAATCGAGGGCTGGTTGGCTCTAGGGGGTCCAGGGGAAGAAGTGGGGCTGACCCTGCTTGCTGGCAGAGCAGCTCTGCAGCTGTGGGCAGGACCTCTCTGCAGTTTAAAACATAAGCAATACCGATACCAACCTCACTGAGCTGTCCTGATGATTAAATATGAAAGCACTTCGTGAACTACTTAGTGCCTTATTACTCTTTTTATCAAAAAGATCACATAATAAACTCTTTTTACATTTGTTTGTTTTTTAAAAAAGTCACATCGCCTTGTATGGTTGGAGAGTCACTAGCGCCATCCCATCTAGTGACAAAAATAATGAATAGCACCAGGGAAAGTTGCTACATTAAATTTGCTGTGGTAGACTAAATAATAGTCCTCAAAGATATTGATGTCATAAGCCCCGGAACCTATGAACAATGGCAAAAATGGTGAATATTACCTTATATGGAAAAAGGTGGGATTAAATCAAAGCTTTTGAGACTGGGAGATTATCCTGGGTTATCCACGTGGGCCCTAAATGTAATCATATGTCTCTATAAGACAGACAGAGGCAGAGGGAGATTTGATACAGAGGAGAAGGTGATGCGACAGAAGCAGAGAGAGATTCAAAGAGGCTACTTGCTAGCACTGAAGATGGAGAAAGGGGCATGAGCCATGGAATGCAAGGAATGCAGGTCTAGACATTGAAAAAGACAAGGAAATGGATTCTCTCCTAGAGCCTTCACAGAGAGTGCAGCTTAGTGAAACTGATTTCAAACTTCTGAACTGCAAGAGAATAAATTTGTATTGTTTTAAGTCACTGAGTTTGTAGTAATTTATTACAGCAGCCCTAGGACACCAATACACTCACTAAATACTTATGAGGACCCATGATGTTCAAGACACTGTGCTGGCCTGGCTTGGGCTATAACAATGAGTAAAAATAATCAGTCTTTTTCCTCTTGATATTTATCCTTATATAGGAGGGAAGTGAAGCAAGAAATACCAATAAGGGCAAATTGTCAGAGCTATGAGAGAAACAATTATGCACTATGCTAATTCAGTGGAAGGGGAGAGTGTTTACCAGTTGGTAGGACTGAGAAAGCCCATGTGGAAGAGCTGACAATTAGAATGGGTCTAAAAAGAAGTAAAAATAATGGCAGGTAGAAGTGGGATAGAAGGGGTTGCACAAGGCAGAGAGCAGAGAAAGGGAAGTGAGAGGTATGTTTGAAGAATAAAAAATAGTCCATTTCTGCTGTAACATAATGAACTTGGATTGGCTAGAAAAGAAGATCAGGGCCCTATGATGAAAAACTTTAGTTGCCAACCTAAGGGATTTATATTTTTTAGTAGACAATGGAACACCATTTAAAGATATTTGCTTTAAGGCATCTTATATTTTATATTTAAAATATCTGGCTAATCACAGCCTTCTGGGGGAAATTGTAAATGTTGCATATTGAAATAACTGGGGCAAATAAAATAATTTGTGATCAATGTTTTTGCAGTGCAAGTTTTTCTTACCTATTTATGATAACTCTAGTTATATTTTAAATTCTTAAAATGTGCTTCTGCAATCAGAATATGAGAATGAAAAAATGTATCTAAAGGAAGACAGCTTTTTCTGGAACTAAAAAATGTTGCTGCGCTGTTCTTTGAAGAGAGAGTGTGATGGAAAGGGTGAAGAGTGATGAACAGTTCAACTCATGCGTTGAGAAGCTTTTCTCAGTATGACAAGCATAAACATTTCTAATGTCATAAAGATGTTTGAGTAAGGGTTCTCCAGAGAGACAGAACCAATATGATATATTTCTCTCTATATAGATATGTTGATATAGATATATGAGAGGGGACTTATTAAGGAAGTCGGCTCAGACAATTATGGAGGCTGAGAAGTCCAATGATAGGCTGTCTGCAAGCTGGAGACCTGGGGAGGCTGGTAGAGTGGCTCAGTCCAAGTCTGAAGGCCTCAGAAACAGGAAAGCTGATGGTATAATTCTCAGTCCAAGGCTGAAGGCCTGAGAACCCCAGACGGCTGCTGGTGCAAAACCAGGAACTTCAAGGCTAGAGAAACTGGAGTTCTGATGTCCAAGGGCAGAAGGAGGAGAGAGTCTGAGCTCCAGAAAGGCGATAGGGGAAATACTTTTCCCTCCTGTTTTGCTCTATCTGGCATCCCAGCTGATTGGATGGTGCCCACACACAATGGAAGTGAATCATCCCCACTCAGTGCACTGACATACACCAATCTCCTCTGAAAACATCCTCACAGGCACATCCAGAACTAATGCTTTACCAGTTTTCTAGGTATCCCTTAAACCAGTCAAGCTGACACGTAAAATTGACTATCATGGATGTTGAAGATGACATTAAAATTAGAAGAAAAAAAGACTGGGAGTTATGTAAGTAAAATAGTAGAACTGATAGGAGGACACAGAATTAAAATAAAGCAGAAGTGTTTAGAGTTAAGCATGAGGAAGACTTTACTGAAACGATGAAATATTAAAATGTACTATTTAAGAAAATTCTACTTCTGATCTTTTATTAATTAATTACTTATTTATCACATTAATTGTACAGTGCGTATTGTTTCAATACATGTATATATACGAGTATTGTATAATGATTCACTTAGGGTAGAGAGTATATCTATCAACTAAACATTTATCTTTTCCTTGTGGTGATTCTGTTCAAGAGATTCTCTTTTCCAGCTATTTAGAAATATGCAATATAATATTATCAGTTATAGTTAGCCTAGAACTTATTCTTCCTAGCTACCTGTAACTTTGTACCCATTAATCCACCTCTTTCCTCCCCCTTCCCTTCCCTTCCCAGCCTCTGCTGACCTTCCTTTAAGAAAAGAATCCTTCACCATTTTTCTCTTTTCTCATTTCTCATAAACAGGCAAGACTTAGCACATATTCATATTTTCTGAACATTTACTCAGTGCCAAGCACTAGACTAGGTACAGGTGACTTTGCAGCAAAGAAGAGAGACATTTTCTCATACCTGGTGGAGAATGATCCTTTAAGCAGAAAATAGTGCTTTTATATGACAAAATTCTATGTTATCTAAATAATCTGAATGTGCTTTTAAGGGGGCATTACATTCACTGGCTCATTGACTAAATGCTGGAGTTTCTCTAGTGAATCTTGCCAGTGAATTTGGAGGGAAGATGTGATCTACAGAGCATTAGACCGGGGGTGAATCTTTCCAGTGCTCAGTATTTTCCTTCTCACATTTTATAAAACTGGGTGTTTTGCAAGTCTAATTGTATAAAGAAGAAGCTCAGAATAAAAAACATAAACACATAAACAATCCCCGATAGAATATGTTTGCTAGACAAATAATGGTATATTGTTCTGTGCATAGCCCTAGTGAAAAATAGAAAAGGTGTTTTAAAAGCACTTATTACAAAAGCATGCATTGCCTTGTAAACTACATGAAAGAAATTAGTGACAAAAAACAAAGGAAAAAAGAAAATCATACAGTAAATCAAAATTTTGAAAGTTTCACCTTTAATGATGGACTACAAGATAAAAGAAAAAAAGCAGGCTTCAGAAAAGATTATTCCTGTCTCCCAAGATAACCTCATGTGAAAATTTATCCAAAACAACACCAAACATTCATTGTGTTCTTAAATGATTTTTAGAAAGGAAATTTTTCACTAGGAGTCAAGTTCTCTCTCATATAGGTTATTTGCCACCTAAACATTCCTCAGGGCAGAATATGATCTAGTTCTCCCCTTCACTGCAGAAAATACTCTGTTGCTGATTTGCACAAGAGCTCTCATTGATAATTTAACAATTTCCATCCAGGCCAAACAGTCTAATGAAAAATTGGCTCAATATGTGCGCCATTGTAACAAAAAGATGATGACTTCTTTAACTGAGGGTTTGGGCATAATATTTATAAATTTATTCATAATACACATTAAAAATTCTTGATTTCTAATTATGTAATTATTCCCCTTTCCTCTTCCCTGGGCTGTTATTCAGAATGGGTTATTGCAGATTCAATAAACCCAGGGAAGAACTGCAACCTTTTCAGCGTCTAAACCCCTAAATCCAAGATTCATTTATGTATTATGAGCTTGCCATCTAGCTTCATCTCTACTGTAGGCATACTTCACTAATATGAATGTTACATCAGTGTAGACTCCACTGCCTTATTGAGTGGATATTTTGTATATGTTTGTGTATGTATAATTTACTCTTCAATGTCCAAATGATAGACAAGGATTTAGAGCATCCTAAAAATGGACAGAGTGACCACCCACCAATGGCCAATGGCTGGGTATTAGTCAGGTATTGGTTCGACTGTAACAGAGTCAAAATAACAATGGCTTAAATAAAAGATATTCTCATATAATGCTGGGGACAGGCTGGAAACCAGGGTGCACAGTCAGGCCGATTAGCATTCTATGCCACAGGATGTAATGGTCATTTATATTCCACTTAAAGGAGATGTTGGATCATCGTGCTTATCAACATGCCTGGGTTTCCTATGTTAATGATGGCGCAACCTAAAAGAAACTAACAAAATGAAGGCAAACAGCAAATAAAGCAACACATAGTGGCATCAATAAGTTTGTAGGCCACTGCTTATCTGTTCTCCCACCACACTAGATAAATTGTGAACTGATTAAATACATGGTGACAAGTTAATTAATGAAGCTCAACAAGACACAGGGCCAAATTAGCACTCTTAGGCTAAATGGAGTTCAAAGCACTAATTATTAAGAATTTTTGAGTGGTGATACAGCCACTGACATGTATAAGCTATTAAATTATGTTATTAATCATATCGTATGATAATTTTAAAAACCTACACGTTTTTTCTATCATAAGCAGAGCAAAATAGGTAAAAAGATTTCCAATTCAAGTGCAAAATTTCAGTTTTGACAACAAAATGATTTATTTAGAAAATTTAAACTACACATTTCAGAATTAGTTATTTAAGGTGTAATTAAGGGTGTAAACACAATTTAAATCTTAAAAGCTTCACTTTTTTCCCCCCTGTTTTATTGTGTCTTTCTTTAAGGATTTAAAATCCCATCTACGACCAATGATTCTCAATCATCAGAATGACAAAGTACTAAAAAAAATATATTCAAGGGTACTACACCTTGGAGATTCTGATTTTGTGGATTTGGGGTGAAGCTTTGGAACTTGCATTTTTAAAGAGCTTTCCAGATGCTAGAAACCTTTGGCTTAGGTAATGTACTCAGGAACACAGGTTTTTGTCTGGCATATTTAAAATGTTAGATGTCCTGGGAGTCATTTTTAGATAATTTTCCTTATGTTAAAAAATAATTCTGATATTGTTTGTATTTTGGTGAAGGAGGTTCTTCGTGCTATCTAATAACTTTTACGAACCTGTTGGCTAAAACAGATCTCTTAGAAAGTTCACCCAACACCTAGGATGTAATTTCCCCCACAACATCGTAATTTTTAAATATGTCTAGAGAGATTCTCTTTCAAGTTTTTGACACCAGTTGTACGGGTTTTCACTGGCAATGTCATTTTCTCACAATTCAATGTTTTAAGAACCTTACCGAAAGCGAGTGAGCTTTGTCTAAGGAACCAGGGATATAATGTCACCAACTTTTTAAAAAGTTGGTGTTTCCAGGGCAGAAGAGTTAATCTTCGTGACTGGTGCTGAGAAGTCGGTGCAGGGCCCTGTCTCTGCCAAGCATGGTAAAATACAGTCTGGTCAGGTTTCCAAGTTCAGCTGATATCTAAGTCCCTAAGCCAATGAAAAGTGCCCCAAATGGTTTCCAGCCTTCTCTCCAGGGGTAACAGTTGGACTTGTTGCCATGGAAACCAACCTTTACCAGCATGAACACATTTGCCATTTAACCCTGAGGATAAATCGGTGACCTGACTCTGGGAATGGGGCTGAAGGCTGATTTTCCTGAGACACCATCATTAATTTGCCCAACAACTCTGCTGGCTTGGAGAGTCATTTTTTCCTTCTTGAAACTGTGCCATGGCTTTCGAGAGAGCATGACTCAACCATATCAGCAGTTTCGGTGAGCTTGAAGTGGTCTCAACTGGAGGATTTATAGCTTTTGCAAACACAGGGCACATTTCTTTGTTTCCTTTCAGAAATTGAGGACTGCTTCATTTTCAGTAAACAAAGAGAAGATTACCAACATGTGTACTAGTCTAGAATTTAGCTTACTGTGAATGCAGTTCCCTCAGTTCCTAGCAAAGGTACTGTGCATTTCAAACAGTTATCTTTGTTGTTTAATCCACTTTCTTTCTTCCTAGCATGGAAAAGATACATAATTTAGTCCTCACTCAACTCCAAATGAGATGACTTTCAAAGGCCATTCAGGCCCTAATGTTTGTCCTTTGCAAAAATAAGCAACTGTGATTCTAAAGAATTTAAATGCAGATACTGTTGGCAGCCAGAGATGTTTTCCACTGTTGGGGTGCAAAAGAAAATTTTACTTTACAACTGCACTATACTGCTCCTGACATTGATGGGTCCTGTATTCACCAGAGGGAGAAAAATAAAAATATCTTACCTGTCTGCACAATATCCTTGATGGTTATACAACAATAAAATATTCAGCAATCTGATAAGTTTATTGTTAAAACTGACAGACCAAGTTAAAACTGGTTGAGAATGTGTACAGTGTATCATGTTCATACTTTTTTTAGATTAGCTTTCCATCATAACAGCTGCATTCAGTAGGGCTCATATTGTCTCAATTATAAAGTCAACTCAAAGACATTAGCACTAGATTGCTTCAGCAAGTCTGAAATATTTTTAACTGTTGACAAAGGGTTCAATTTCATTATGCTGAGTTCCAGAGTAAAACTATGGTAATGTAATCACTTTCTCAGAGTTTCATCATTTGTATGGTCCTAGAAAATCATTATAACTTCCTAGAATTATCCCAAAATGGTTCAAAGTAAGCAGTTTTCAAGTCAGTGGGAATTGCAGAGGCAGCTGATATTCACCTATCCATTTGTTTATTAGAAATAGGTCACAGCCAATTTTTGACATGAATCTTCCCATTTTCAAAAGAATGTTAGAAACAGCTGAGCTAATGTACCATAAAAGTTCAATTCAAGTTTTGATAATGAACCTAAAAGGCATACTAGCAAATGAACCTGTATTAGTCTGCTTCTGTTGCTTATAACAAAATTTATTGCTTACAGTTCTGGAGGCTAGGGAGTCCAAAGTTCAGGGAACACATCTGGTGAAAGTTTTCTTTGGTGGTGACTTCAGTGATGGCAGGGTATTACATTGTAAAAATGGTGGAGCAGAGAGAGAGAAAGACAGACTCTCATCTCTCTTCTTTCAACACCCTTAAAAACAGCCCATGGCCACCATTTTAAATCCAATCATTATGGCATGGTCCTACAATCTCATCACCTCTTCAAGGCCCCCCCCCCACCTTTCAATTACTGTAATAGGATTTCCCACCCTCAACAGTTAAAGTGGGGATAAGTTTTGGGGGGACATTCAACCCAAGGCAGAACCCATTTGCTTTAAATGCCAAAAAGTCTGAGTTTTATTTTCCCATTTTTCCCCTTGTGGTATAAACAAATTCTCCTGACAGAATCTCAGCATCAACTCAAAAAAATTCTTTTTTACTGAATATTTTTAATCATGTGTCACCTATTCAAGGTGTAGCGGAGGACAAACAATTTTCTTTTTACCTTCATAGTTGGATGGACCCTTGTATCAAAAGACAGATTAACAAGAGAAAAACAGAGTTCAGAGATGTCATTGGTGGAGTCAGGAGTCTTTCACTTTACTGTATAATGGAATAGCTCTGTAGCCATGTAATAAAAATGGGGTTAGACTTGCTTTTCTTTCCTCATAGCAAGATCTCTGTGCTCTGAAAATAGCCACAAAGTGAGATGAATTTTATCCCTCTTTATTTAGTAAAGATTAGGTATCTTGACTCTGTTTTATCATGTTTCATTTTGCATGCTTTGACGATTTTTACCATCTATCTTGCTTTCATATCTTAACCAGAGATGTGGGTGTTAGTGTAAATATTTCTATATTCATATTTTAATCATTGGCATTTCTTGAGATTTTGGTAATGAATTTGAAGATATTTTGAAATTTTAGTTATTTTAGGGAAAATGCTTTCATGACCCAGAGAGTTTGAGAGTTCAGAATTGTTCTGATTTTGTATAGTTCAAGTTTAATTTAATTTCCCAGACAACTTTTTTTTGTTGTTGTAATTGTGTTATTAGTCAGACACTAAAAAATACTACCCTGGTTCATTTAATAAATGTAAAAATTGGAAAACCTTGAAAGGAAATCTATTTATAGTTTACTGTTCAATACAATTTAGTATTAAAGTCAGGGGTATATTTCCCAGTTTGTGTAAAGACTAATTCAACTCATTTCCATTGCATTTGGGAAGCAAGAAGTAAAAGTGCATTTGGGGAAAGCAACAATCTAAGTGTTTTAACTCTGGTAATCATCTGTCATTCGTACGAATGTCATTTCATCTAGACCTCTCTAAAGGGAAATGATTTGAAAATATTCTTTGAGCTATTTGGTCTTAAGTTCCTTCCTGGTTGTCAGCTCAGAGGAATGATGGCCTAAGTCTCAAAAGATAGCACAGTTCACTGAGTAGCAATTCCCAGTGTGGGTCATTCATACTCCCAGTAAATGGTGATATATTTAAAGCAGTGGGAGGAGGTGCTGTATTTTTAAGTTAAAGGTTTCACATTTTAAGACACGATTTTGTGTAGTTAAAGAGGAGAATTAATACATATAAGATATCAATAATAAAATCATCAACTTCCTATGATTTGCCTATTACATTACAATTTGAAATGCTCTTTTACATATATAAGCTCATTTGGGTTTTTTAATATTCCCTCGATAGAGTCGCTGGGCTGCTTTTATTTTATATTTAGGAACTTAAAGATTCAAAGATGTTAAGTGACTTTCTAAAGTTCACACAACTAATAAGGGGTAGCCAAGGCTCAAAATTAGGCCTCCAATACTCTAACGTGTAATAAAAATAAGACAGTTTTATGAGTACCCTGAGCAATGTCTGGTGCTTATTAATTGTTTATTAAAAAATAGTTTTCATTATGTTTTCTTTCTTTTCATGTTATTTAAAACATGAAAGGGATCAGGCTAGTTTTATTGGGAATGTTTTCTTCCTTCTCTCTAAAGGAAAAGTTGACTATTACATGAATAAACATATAGAAGTCAATATATATTTTATGCACTAAGTAACAAACCAAAAATTAAGTGGGTACCAATAGACCAATCAAGAAGTATGTAATGAGGATACAGGGAAGGGGAAATATCTTTTCCTTCTATCCTTCTAAGTTCATAGCTGAAGACCCGATAACAAAAGACTGATTAACAAGAGAAAAAAGTACAAATTTATTTAATGTGAGTTTTATGTGACCCAGGAGCCTCCATAGGTGATGAAGACCTGATGAAACATTTAAACCTGAGTGTTTCTTATAGTAGTTTTATGGAGAGTGGAGAGTTGTGGAGGAGCGTGGTAGGGCAAAGAGAATGAGGGATGCGTAGTAAACTCGTAGGAAACTCGGCCAGTTCTTTTTGTTTGGGTTTCTCTGTGTCACTTTGTCTTCGGTGATAAAGATGCTCCTTTCCTCGGGGTATAGACAGGGCACCACTCGCAAGATCTTATGACCTGCTTCAGGAGAAGACCAGGAAGTCTTTCCGAGGTTTCATGACCTGTTTCAGGGGAAAAGGGTGTGGAAGGTCAGAGAGATGTTCTTCCCCCTTTTCTCAAATTCCTTCAGCTTAAAATATTCAATATGCCAACGTGCCATATTTTGGGGTAGCGTGTCCTGGACCCTATCAAGTACCTAGTATGTTCTAAATATTGGGTGGGTCTGTGGGGATACAAAGGTAAACAAAACAATGTCTCTCCCCTAGAGAGCATGGCTCTTAGACTTGGGCACATCTGCCAAGCCTGGCTCCGTAGTGTGCAAGCCTTGAGATACAGGGCTTGTTTATTCTCTGGAATCTCAGTTTTCTCCTCTGTAAAATAGGATGGGAGAAATCCTAAGTCATGGGTTCAGAATGGGGTTTGCCACATTCAAACTAGATCATTGGGTTTTTGATGGCAAGTGGCTGCATTTCAATCCAGGCACAGTTTTATGTCTGGGTGATTTGGTTAGAAATATTTTTGTCTAATTTAGCCAAACGGTCTGGTAGAGCAGATTCATTGGGAATTTTTATTATTTGTATTCTGTCTGCCTTTCTCACAGGATTAAAAAAAAAATACGTTTTTTAAAACTGAAGTGAAATACACATAACATAAAATTAACAATTGCAAATTTACAATTTAGTGGCATTTAGTACATTCACAATATTGTGCAACCATCTCTATAGCAAGTTCCAAAACATATTCTTCATCCCGAAAGAAAACTTTGTACCTGTTAAGCAGTCACTCCCCATTTGCCCCTTCTCCCAGCCCCTGGCAACTGCTGATCTGCTTTCTGTCTCTGTGGATTTACCTATTATGGAAATTTCATATAAGGGAATCGTGCAATATGTGACTTTTTGTGTCTGGCTTCTTTCACATAGCATAATGTTTTCCAGGTTCACCCACGTTGTAATACGTAGAGGTACTTCATTTCTTTCTGTGGTTGAATAATATTCCATTGTATATATATACTACATTTTGTTTATCCATTCATCTGTTCGTAGACATTTGGATTATTTCCACATTTTGACTATTGCGAATAGCATTGTTATAAACACTCATGTACAAGTATTTGTTTGAATACCTGTTTTCAATTCTTTTAAATATATACTTAGGATGGAGTTTCTGGGTAATATGGCAATTTATGTATAATATTTGAGGAATTGCCAAGCTATTTTCCATAGCAGCTGGACTATTTTACTTTCTCATCAGCAATGTATGAGAGTTCCAATTTCTCCACATACCTACCAACACTTGTTATTTTTCATTTTTCATTTATTTTCACCCTAGTAATTGTGAGGTAGAATCTGCATTTTTGTATTTCCCAAACACAAATGATGTTGAACATCTGTTCATGTGCCTGTTGGCCATTTGTATATTTTCTTTGGAGATATACCTGTTCAAATTTTTTGCCCATTTTTAAATTGAGTTGTTTGTCTTTTTGTTGTTAAATGTAAGAGGTTTATATGTATCTGGGAATTAGACCCTTATCAGATATATGATTTGCAAACATTTTCTCTTATTCTGTAGGTTGTCTTTACAGTTTTATGATAATATCTTTATACACAAAGCCTTTTAATATTGATGAAGTCCAGTTTATCTCTTTATTCGTTTGTTGCTTGTGCTTTGGTGTCACATCTAAGGATCCATTGCTAAATTTAATGTTATGAAGACTTACACCTGTGTTTTCTTCTAGGAGTATTATAGCTTTAGCTCTTACATTTAAGTTGTTGATCCATTTTGAGTTGATTTTTGTATATGGTGTGAGATAGGGGTTCACCCTTATTCTTTTGCATGTGCTTATTCAGTTGTCCCAGTACCATCTGTTGGAGAGACTTCACAGGATTTTAGAATTTATACTTCTTATAATAGTTAATGTATATAAAACATTTAATATGTGTGTATGTAAAGCATAAAGCCTAATAAAATATTGAACACTTTTGAGACTACCACTCAATGAAGAACGAGCAATTGTGAATAAATTGCCTTTATCTACTACTTTCTGTTTGTCTCATTTATTACTTTCACATAGCAGCTCCTCCCTGAGGTAACCAAGTGTTATGTATTTCATTTTTATATTTCTTTTATTTTAAAAGGTTTTCCTTATTTTATGTTTATGTATTACTAGACAATACATTACTTGTTTGGGCTTTATAAATATGATATCATGCTCTATTTCATCTTCTTAGATTTGCGTTTACTTTTATTGAAGATTATGTCATTAAAATTCATCCATGTTGTTGTGTATACCTATATTGCAATTTTTTTTACTGCTGGTGTAATTTTCTACTCTAGAATTTATTACAATTCAATTATTCATTCTCCATTGACACATATTTGAGTTGTTTACAGTTTCTTTGCTAAGGAGATAGTGTTGCTCTGGTCATTTTTATATATGGATTCTGATGTAACAGTTTCTCAAGACTATATATCAAAAAGTAGAATTGCTTGTTCAGAGCATGTTTGTGTTCAATTTTATAAAATAAATCTAAATTATTTTCCGAAGTGGTTTTTAGCAAGGTACAGTCCCGTCAGCAGTATATAAATGATTGACATCCTCCCCTCCACTGGCTATTTTCAGACTTCATAAATTTCATCAATCTAGTAGATGTGAATGGTGTCATAGTGTGACAGTAATTTGCATTTTCTCTATAATTACTTATGAAGTTGAGCAGCTTTTCAAGTGTTTACCGGCCACACGTTTTCTTTATTTTCTTGAAATGCCTGTTCAGGTCTTTTGTCCATTTTTCATATTTTTAAATTGATTTGTAGAATTTTATTTTCTGGGCTCTAACCCACTGTCAATTATGTGCTGCAAATATCTTCTCGTCAGTTTCTGGCATGAACTTGTACATTCTTTATGGTTTCTTCTGATAAATAGTAATTCTTAATTTTAAAACATTTAAGTTTATCAAACTTTTTAAAGTTTAGCATTTTTGATGTTTAGCTTAAAAAATCCTTTCCCATCCCAATGTCAGAAAAATATTCTGTTTCAAAAATTAAAAAAAATTTAAGTTCTTAGTTCATGTAAAATTATCTTTTGTACCTCAGTTTATTCATATGTAAGATGGGAATAATGCTACTTAACTCCTAAGGTAATTGTGGTAATTGAATTAGTTATTATATACCAAGTGCTTGCAAGAGTACATAGCATAATGTAATAATGTAAAAGTTTAGCTATTACTATTTTATGGTATAAAGTGGAACTCCTACTTAATTTTTTTCATATAGACAGTCAGTTATCCTGGCATCATTTATTAAAGAGTATCTTCTTACCCCACTATTCTTTAATCCCATCTTGATCATATATGACACTTGCATATATGCAAAGATCTGTTGCTGGGCTTTCAAACCCTTCCATTGGCCAGTTTATCTGTATTTCTCCAATATTGCACTGTCTTTAGTTTTATAACTTTACCTAAGAATTTACATCTGGTGGGGAAGATCCCTCTAATTTCTTTTTCTTCATCAATGTTTTGGCTTTTATTTTGTCCTTTACTTGTTATAAATTTTAGAATCAGTTTTAAAATATTTCCATCAGGATTTTATTTGAATATATAGGTCAATTTGTGATATTTGGCATCTTTTTGATATTGAGTCTTACTATGTATGAACATGGTTAATCACTCAATTTGTTTAGATCTTCTTTCAAACATTTAATAAAAATATAAATCATTTATCTATTTAGTTTCCTTTCCTTGCACTAGTCAGGACTGCTAATACAATGCTGAATATGAGCAAGCATAGTGGGCAATCTTGTCTTGATTTAACAGACTGCTTCTAACATTTCTGTAATAGGAATAATGTTTTCTTTGAGTCTTTTTGTGTATACTTTTTATCAGATCAATGGGTTTTGATGTTCTAATGTTAGATATTTTTGCATCCCTAGATTAGACTTGCTCTTGTTTTGTTGAGGATTTTCACATTTATTTTCATAAGTTATATAGTCCTTTAATTTCCTTTTCTTGTTCTCTCCTTGTCTAGTTTTGATATCAGTGTTACGCTGGCCCAGTGGAATGAGTTGGGGAGCATTCCTTCTTTTGCTATTATCTAGTTGGGGAGCATTCCTTCTTTTGCTATTATCTGGGAGAATTTGTTTAAAACTGATGTGATCAATTTTTTTCTTAAGTCAATTTGTATACAGTATGTTTTTCTATAAATTTTTCCATTTTGAATAGTATTTGTTTATTGGCATAACTTATTTATAGAATTTTCTTATTTTCTTTTAAAATCTCTTCCATGTCTGTACTTTTATCCCATTTATCTATTCCTTATTTATGGTTTTTCTCTTTTTTCCTGACCAGTTTTACCTGAGGCTTGTCTGCTTTATTAGACTTTTCAGAGAATCAACTTTTAACATTACTGATTCTCTCATTATACATATTTGTGTTTTGTTAGTTTCTGCTATTATTTTCTCATCTTTTTCTGAGTTCAAAATATGTCATTTAGGTAAAGGTTTTAGTGTTCAAATGTTTTATACATTTTTGAGTTTTTATCTTTTTGTCTTAGTAATTGAGAGATATGTTTAAATAACTGTGATGATGAATTTTTCAATTTATGCGTATAATTCTGTAAATTTTACTTTGCATATATTTTAAGATGTTTTATTAATTGCATAACATTTAGAATGTTCCTATTTTCCTTGTGAATTTAATTTTATTATTATGTATCAATATTCTTATAATTTAAAATATTTTGTATTAAAGTCTGTTTTGTCTGATGTTGATATAACTATATGTTTGTCTGATATCTACTTTTCTCTTCTTTTATTTTCAAACTGTGTTCTTGTATATTAACAGTGTATCTTGCAACACACACATGCACTTAAATACAATCTGACAACCTCTGTTCTTTAACTGGCAAGTTAGTCCATTAATATTTATCATGATTATTCATTTATTTGGAATTTTAAAACTGTCTTACTCATAGATATTAGTTGCATTTTTCTTTTTTCCTCACTTAAAGAAATAACTGAGTTATGTACACTTTATTCATTCCAATTTTTTCTTATTTCTGGTTTGGAATGTTTAGTTTATTTCTATTATTTTGTTGATTATCCTTGAAATTTTAGCATAATTAACTCCAAGTTTAGGTCCTTAGGGTGGAGAATTTTTCAAAGAAAAATAATCTTTATGACAGTGTTTAATTTTGGATTCTCCAAGGAAAAATAGTTGCAATGCAGAGGATTTCTTTATTGCTTTCTTTCCATGTGCAAGACCAGAATCCTCCCTCTTCACAGAAGAACCAGGAGAAGTGGGCAGAGAAGAAAGGACACTGATACTCAGAGGGGATTGTAAAATATGTAGGACAAAAGAAGGGACTGCAGAACTAAGAGTTGATTACTTCTAAAGAGATGGGTGAGGCATCCTGGAGAAAGGTGAAGAAATTGGGGACACTAGCCAGGAAAGGCATTAAAGGGAGAGGACTACAGAATTTGAAGAGAGAGGGAAAAAATTTGGGAAAAGGGGTCATCCTTGTGGAACAGTCCCTAAAATACCAGAAAGTGAGGACTTTCTCCTTGTATACAAGTGAATGAAAGAATAAGAGTGGGATTACAAAGTGTATTCTTCTATCCCACCACCTCGGCTCTGTTTGTCTTGGAAACATTGCCTTAACTCTATGGGAAAGAACTACTTAAACCTCCATTAGGGTACCAGGTAATAAGGCTGTGTCAGGAGCAGGTAGGAAGAAGCTTCTCTGTTCATGGTCATCTGTGGACACAATTAGAACTCTTGCTGTGAGTTGCAGAGAAGTGAGGAGCAAATATCGATGATCTAAATAGAAAACAGTGTCCTGAGTGTCTGTTCCCCAGAGGAGTATCCTGTAGGACAGTAAAGAAAGAAGCCTACCGCATGCTTTATATAAGTGCTGTAGGGCATGATTTCACATGACGAATATTATGAGGGGGAAATACAGAGTCAATGGGAGAGGACAGAGACTCAGGGAAGAACTTGTTTAAGCTGAGTCTTATGGTACAAAGAAGAATTATCTAGGTGAAAGTGGTGGTGCTGCCATAGGTGAAGAGAAAATTCTAGACACAGAAAACACATTATAAAGTCTTGAAAGTGGAATGTTTGAGGGACTGAAAGAAGTTTAACATGGCCATAATCAGCAAGGAAGGGAGTGGCATGGGATGAGGCTGAAAGGACGAGAGGGACCAAATGCTCTTGTAAACCATGTCATAGATTTGGATTTAGTCCTACAGGCAATGAAAAGCTGCTACAGTGTCTTCTTTGTTTTGTTTTAACAGGTGAGTGTCATGTTCTAGTTTGCATTTTTGAAAACGCATCCTGGCTGCTATGTGGATTGAAAGGGGGCAGGGGGAGTGGTTATGATGTCCACTGTAAGAATCCAACAGAACAATGATGGTGGCTTGGAAAAGGGTGGAGGTGAAGGGAGAAATGCACAGATTTGAGAGATATTTAGAAGGTGTATGGACTAAGCTTGGTGATGACTAGCTAAGGGAAGAAAGGGAAAGGAAGGAGTCAAGGATTTTGTATTCTAGGTCTTTGGATTGATTAGCTGTGGTGCCATTTATCAGGCCAGGGAACCTGGGAAGAGGAGCAAGTTTGAGGGATGGTGTAAGGAGAGTGACAATGAGCTCAGTTTTTACAAGTTGAGTTGAATAGAGAGAGTTAAGCAGAAACGTCCAGGCTTGGGCCGAGCCCGTGGCGCACTCGGTAGCGTGCTGCGCTAGCAGCGCGGCGACGCTCCCGCCGCGGGTTCGGATCCTATATAGGAATGGCCGGTGCACTCACTGGCTGAGTGCCGGTCACGAAAAAGACAAAAAAAAAAAAAAAAAAAAAAAAAGAAACGTCCAGGCTTACTTCCATGTCAGTACTTTTTCTTTTGTCTCTACCTGGAACACTCTTCCACAGATAGCTACAGACACCCTTTCTCACGTTTGTCAGGCACTGGTTCATATGTCAGCTTCTTAGTAAGGCTTTTCCTGACCATCTTATTTGAAAAAATAGTAGTCTCCTTCCTCCAGCTCAGCATTCTCTATTTTCTGTCCATGATTTATTTTCTTTCGTAACACTTATTATTTTGACTTCTCCAGTGTTCCCTCTATCTGGATTGCATCCTCATCCCTTCAAAACAGCTTCAAGGCTCAGCTAAAATCTTAGCTCCTCTGGAAAGCCTTCCTTGAGGTCCCCAGGCTAGGTTAGGAGCATTCTCCCCAGGGATCTTACTCCTGATCTTGAGCATCTTCATCGCACCATTTTGTAATGTCTCCTGACTCAGGACCCTTCTCCACTGGCTTGAGTCCTAGGATGGCGAGGCTTATGTCTTTATTTTTAGATCTTCAACACCTGTCACGATACTTGGCACAGAGTAGATGCCCAGTAAATATTTGGTGGATGAAAGAAAGATTATCAGGTACTACCATGGAGCACATTAAAGGATGTCTTTCCTCCCACCTGCCATCGAATAGATGATCAACTGTTTGTTGGACTTTTGATGCATTTTCCTTCCTGGGATGTGTTTCCCCTTCTTCTAATAATAGCACCTCCATCACCTTTGCAGAATTAGTTTTCTCCATCACATGCAGTATTGATAGGACTCTTAGTCAGTATATCTTGGCTTTCCCTTTTCAAGGGATGGAAGAGCACATAATGCAATTTAAGACAAGCAGTGTTTCTCACCTTAGAATTTGTGTCTTGAATAGAGGATGAAAAATGGTTAGGACTGAATAATCATCTCAGTGTCTCCCTGACTATACCATTCTGTAGGTCCTGTTCTCCAGATTATTGGAAATTTCCTTGTTTCTGTCATTTCTAAAACCTATTTGTTCAGATTTTCCTTTGATTTGATGAGTACTCCACTTCCTTCTAATCAATTACATTCTGGGCTTAAGTTGTCCAGAGTTGACCTCTGTTGCGTGCATTTAAAAAAACCTTGGTATAAGCTGAGATTAATCCTGCTAGTTGGTAAGATGATCAAAAAATCTCTTAATATTGAGGATACTAAAAAATGGTATACACATATCTTAAACATTTTATTTGATCACCATACACGCAGATATAGCTTGACAATCTTTTAATGAAGGATCAAGGCCATTTGTTTAAAGTATAGTTTAGTTTCCTTATCCCATATCCAAAATGCATGTTCTGTGATCTCCAATTCCAATTTCTTTAAGTTGGAGAACTTAAAGACATTCATGAAATAATTTGAGGGCAGTATTCTAGATTTTTGCAAAATTTCCTGATCATTTCTGACTATCTTAAGGGATTTAACTGTACAGGAAGTTTTAAAGCTATTTATTGAGTCTCTCTAAACTTTCTACTTAATTTTTATATAAGCAAAATTCTTTCTTTTTGTTTTATCAATTTACCAAATGTTTAATTAAATTGTGCGATTATAGTAACAAACACTCAACGGAAAAGATTTGAGAACAAATACTCATAAATTGTACTATTGATAAACACACAACTCATTTGGAGGGAGAAATTGCAAGGGGTGGATGAGAGACAACCTGCCAGATAGGAAAATTTAGCTTGCTTTTGGTATCTACTAGGAAATAAAGAAATTTAGTCAATCATTGGATAAATGGATGCCATTAAAGAGCACTTATTGAACTCATATTTAATTTTAGAGATTCTTAAGGAAAATGCCAGTTTTTTTGTTTTTTATTGCATAATACCTATTCTTGATTTTCCCAATTAGAAGACAGTAGATTATTTTGGAATGTGATAAGGGTATTTCTTTTGAAAGCATTAGAATCGACTATACAAAATGCCTCAGTTCGTTTTATGTTGCTATAACAGAATATTTGAGACTGGGTAATTTATAATGAACAGAAATTTATTTTCCCGCAGTCCTGGAGGATGGAAAGTCCAAGATCAAGGTACTGGCATCTGTCAAGGACCTTTTTTCTGTGTCATCACCTGCTGAAAGGCAGAAGGACAAAGAGACAAAAGGGGGCTGAACTTGCTCTTTTGTGGTGGTGTCAATCCCACTAATCACCTCTCAGAGGTCCCATCTCTTAATACTGTTACAATGAGATGAAATTTCAAGGTGGATTTTGGAAGGTACAAGTGCTCAAACCATAGCACTGAACTAGTGATTAAAGAAATGGAATTGTGGTTCAACAAACATGTAGTTAGTAATTCTAATGTTATGGACTCTTTGGCTGAATACAGGGGGTACACAGATGAATCAGAAGTGTTTTGGGCCTACATGAAACACAATATATAAAGAGAAGTTGTTACTTCAGCACCTAAACATAATGTGTCATTAGAAGACCAGATATGGGCTGTGATCTTAAGTTGCCCATGGACTAGTTGTTTAGAGATAGTTCAAGGACATATGAAACTAGGTAGGTCATAATTCAAGACAGTTGGTAATTCAGTGCCAGGGTGATGGCATAACCTAGTGGGTGCTCTAGGAGGGAGAGATCTGGGATGGCTATTGCAGAAGGTCTCAGAGTGCAGACCTTGAAGGGCGTAGATTTATTCATTCATTATTTATCTAAATTTTACTGTGCACTACTCTGTGCTAAGCAGTGTTCCAGACATAGGGATTATAAGAGTGAACAGGACAGATGAGGTACCTGCCTTCAGAGAGTTTAGTTGGGAGTGTGTGAATGTGTGGGGCAAGGTGGAGAAAGCATATGGTAAATGCATAGACCTATAAGTGAACAGACACATGTTACTAAATAAGAACGATTAGGTCACGGGTGGGACTAACGTTGGAAAAGGCTACTCTATGGAGATGAATTCAACCTGTATGCCGAGGGGGAGTCAGCCTTGTGAAGATTTGGGGGAGGGTGTTTTAGGTAGAGGGATCAGCTATTGCAAACGTCCCCACACAGGACTGATCTTTGCATGTTTGGAGCAAAAAGGATGGGCTGACTTTTGGGGGGTGGCTGGTATCCACTTCTAAAGGACCAATATAGAGAATTAGCAGGCTTCTCCTGCTGTGTGCAATTAGGAGACAACTGTGGCCTTTTCCAAGCTCCTTTGGGGAAGCCCAGATTCCTGGGCAGTCACATACTCTTTGAGGCTGAATACAATGCTGGAATTCAACTTAACAAGCTTCTGTGGGTCTGCATCAGGTGGGCACACTCTCTTGCTTACCGCATTCCTCAGGCTGTGCTTTGATCCATGCCAATTTTCAGAATAATATAGAGGAAACTGCAAACTCCTATAGGAAACTTCAACTCTATTATTTTATTTTTCCATCTTATAGCTTTTCTTTCTGTCTAGATTCTGTTCTGACAAGCCAAGGCTTTGGGGCAATTCAGCTGAAAAGTAAACTTAAACGAATGAATATGATTATAGGGATCCAGCCTACCAGGATTACTCTATTAGAGGACTTGTTTAGACAAAACCTTTTTCATTCCCACAACTGACAAAACTGTAGAAAAATCACTCATGTTTGAAAGCAAAGTTTAGTAAAGTACTGTATTATACCACGGGCTTCATCAAAGGGAAAATAAACAAACAAACCATAAGCAACAATGTGTTGCTTGAAAATTATAGGTCAGAGGTTTATCAAAAAAGGAGAAAATCTAAAAAATCAGACTGGCAGTTTGATTTCAAAGGCTGATAACAAATGTGAAATAAAAACTTTATAAAGAACAGTATGCCATTTTTCTTGCCTTTACAATTGTTACAACAGTTTGGGGAAAAAAATAGCACATTGGTTTTTCAATGAAAGAAGTGAGAAGAACCTACAAACTACATGTTTAATCTACATGTTAATAAGGACTGATCTAGACATTAATATCCTTGTTGATAGCTTATTTTTAAAACAAAGCAAATAAAAAAAATAGACATTAGACGTTTCCTTGGTAAATAATGAACAGTGAATAGAGCTGATTTGGAAAGACTTAATAAAAACTATGTATTGGGTGACCATATGTTCTGGAGTGCCCAGGATAGTCCCACTTCACACCTGTTGTCCCAACAAAATTAATAGCAGCTCTCTCACTCTCAGAATTGTTCTCTAGCTATAGTGGATATTGAAAGTAACATTTCTTCCCAGGATGGAATCTGTCTAGCAACTGTGACTTCCACTCCAATTTCTGTATCTGCTTCACACATTCTTTCACAGATATTTCTGAAAAGTGCAATACCAGATATTTTTCCAGTCACTGAAACTACAAACGGAATAAGAAATAATTATGTCCCTTAAGGGGTTCAGAGTATATAAGGATCAGTGCATGATGAACATAATTTTTTCTTCTTTTTTTTGGCAGCTGGCAGGTATGGGGATCTGGACGCTTGGCCTTAGTGTTATAACACCACGCTCTAACCAACTGAGCTAACCAGCCAGCCCTAAAACTGATCCAGTTGTTTTTTTCCCCCCTAATCTTGGTGTTACACCACCATGATCTAACCAACTGAGCTAACTGGCCAGCCAATTGCTTTTCTTAATTCAGGGCAATGAGCATTAATAAGAACACACCATGAGTTAAGCAGTGACTAGGTGTCAAGGATATAGAGAGATGAGCAAGACAAGGTCTAGGTCTTTAAGGAGTCATGTTTGTTGATCTGCTTGTCTCTACCTATTAATTTGATGATTAATAGCCTCCAATGGCTTCCCATTTTACTTGGAATAATCTGAGCTCCTTAAAATCTCAAAGCCCTGATCTGGCCCCCACCTAACTCTGACACCTTATTTCACACTGCTCCTCTGGTTCACTAAGCTCCAGACATACTGGCCTTCTTTCTGTTCCTGGCATATCTGAGCTTGTCCCTGCCTTAGAATCTTTGCACTTATTATTTCCTCTATACAAACCCCTTCCCCCAGTCATCCTGTGGCAGGCTGCTTCTCATCTTTGTGTCTAAGTTCAAATGGGACCTCTTAGGAGAGGCTTTCCCTAACCACATTATCCAAATTAGCCTCCTCTCTCTCTGCCCCATTTTACCTTGGGTTATTTTCTTCACAGTCTTTATCACACTCTGAAAGTAATTTTTAAGCGTGTGTTGCAGTTTTTGGCTATCTTCTCATGATAAAATATAAGCAGACTCTTATCTATCTTGGTCACCTCAAAATCTCTGTACCTAGAGCAGTGGCTGGCACATAGTAGGCATGCAATAAATATTTTTGAATAAATAAATAAATAAGTAAATTTTGTGACTCTTTCCTGGATTTATGCTTAGTTCTTACAGTTCAACAAGTATACTCAAAAGCCTTTTTCCAACCTTTTACTTTTCTCCTTTCATATGATGATTCTTTTTGCATTTTGAGTCTTTGAGTCTGTTATTCTCAGTCCATTCTCTTGACAAAAGAGTTATTTTATGTAGCCTACACCAATACACCAATGTTGACTTTTGAAATTCATACAGGTACAGAACTGCTGCAGTTGTTATCTTCCGTGCTTCCCTGCTTTAATAAAATACAAGCCTGAGGAGATATTCAGTTATTTCTCTTGCCTTCTTTCATATCTAGAGTAACTCATCCATTTAAGTCTGGAGGGGTAATTGAGAAACCTGTGGTCTGAGTCCGGCAGTGGTAGGGCTGTCCTTTAGATTAGAAGACAACACCCTTAGTCCAGTGTAAACAGGATATGAATTTTGAGTGTTTATTCCTGTATTGGTGACAGTTTATCTGTTCCTTTGGAAGCCAGGCTGTTGAGATAGGTGAGAGATGCCTTGTTTGTCCTCCGTTCAAAATAAATTGGTCAGTGAGGGGATCAAGCTTGCAATGTTGGCTGCATTATCTGTCATCATACTCCAATGAAGGACAATGTCCAGGAGGGACAACTTATTTGAAACATTCTTAGGCTTTGTTATCCCTTTACATGGAATAATCTTATATTTCCTATAAAATCAACTTATCAGTAAAATGCTGTGGACCTGACTAAGGATAAAAAGAGGTGCAATGATTCAAAGGTAGCAAACACAGGTGGAATATTGGATGATAATGATTTGCTTTCTTCTGTGTTCTCTCAACAATCCCATGAGGTAAGCAATGTGGGGTGAACCCATTTCCTAGACAAGTTTAAAAAGCTGAAAGCCACAGGGTTAGAAAATGGCAAAGCAAGAGCTCCTCTTAGATCTTCTGAGGCCAATCCATTGTGATTTCTATTACATCATACTTTCTCCCTCTTTTCCACCCTATATTATATTTAACTTATGTATATCACTTTATTTTTAATAAATCCTTTTCTCTTGATTGGGACCAATGTAGCAATTTTTACTTCGAGTCTCATTTTATTCATCATTTACAAAGAATCTACTGGAAGCTGGTCACATTTGAACTAAGTGCAAGGAGTGCCAGTCGTGTCCTCAGAGTAGCAGGTACCAACATGGTATGAGGTATACAAGAGACTTTATTGGGTCAAATGTCTATAAAGAATAAATAGGGAAGGAGGAAGAGTAGGCAGAGAGAACATGAATAGACAGGTCTGATGTATGTAAAAGGAGACATAGAGTGAGAGACTGGGTAGGAAGAGCCTGAGACTGCAGCATAATTCTGTGAAACTTTCTGCTAGGCCAGTGGGAGTCCCTGAACCAAGTCCCTGAGACCTTTAGAAGCAGGGATTGGCAAACCATGGCCCATGGGACAAATCCAGCCTGCCACCTGATTTTGTGATTAAAGTTTTATTGGGGTATAGTCATGCCCGCTCATTTACGTATTGTCTATGGCTGCTTTAATGCTAAAATGGCAGAATTGAAAAGCTGCAATAGAGAACATATGGCTGAAAAAATGTAGAACATTTATTATTTGGATCTTTACAGAAAAAATTAACAACCTTTGCTTTAAAGTAATCCCATGTTGGACGGGTATGGCCCATTCTAGTACCTCTACCATATTCAATTATTAGCTGAGAATAGCCCTAGGAAAATGTGATTATGGTACAAGTGCTGCCTCTGGGTGGACTCAAAAGCATGGCAGTGGGAGGCTCTTACTAAGCTACAGTACTCATAGCAGGTTCTTTTAAAGGAAGATTTATGTGGGGCACACAAATTTTGTGGGGACCTTTAATGAAAAAGTTTGCTAGTCCCTGGTCTAGATAATAGCTTTTGTTTATCCCACAGGGGACACGGTCCTTTCTAATAAATAGCAAATTAATAGACTGATATATAAAGCAATTTCTTAGAAGAGTGAAAGAGCAAGAATTATTTTCCTAGGATTTAACTTGATCAATTCTGCCTTAGATAAAGCAGAGTTGCTGAGGGAGGTACAAGGTGGTGCTGGAAAGAACACTGGGTGGTTGGAGGACCTTGGGCTTTGTCCGGTGCTGGTTACTAAGTACCTCTGTGGCTTCGATGTATTAAATCACCTCTCTGGGCTTCAAGAGTATCCTTTGTAAAATATGGGGTTTGGATTAGAGGACTGTTAATTCCTTCTACTTCTAACTAAAATAAGAGTGTAATGCAGAGAAATACTAATCAAACAGTGGGCATGGGCCAAAGGCTGGACCTTTGGTGGATTAACTTGGGGAAAGATGATCCCATGTGGATTGGAGGTATTCTCTAGCTGGTGTGGGGGAAACTGTAGCAAGGAGAGATTTGGAATCTTCCAGTAGCACAAATTGTTCTTTTTTTTAAATTTCAGAATAAGTATGGTTTTATTTATGGGGATGTTTGATGACACCATGCCATGGTCCATCAAGTGGAAGCAGCAGGTAAAGCAGACGTTGGTGGTGTTTTCTCAAGGAGCCTGGATGGTGGTTGCAGGAGGGCCCTTGTGCTGGGAAATAGAGGCATAGAGATCTTTCCTGCTTACGAGATCTGCTCTGTCTGCTTGGAGGAGAAAATGAGAGGAAAATATGCTTAACACCTGCATGTGTGCACATGCATGGGTGGTTGGGTGGGAAAGAATAAAACATCAAGGTGGCTCAGGAAATACCACTGTCTATAAGACACGGAAGGTTTTACAGGTGTGTGGTATAGATTTTACTTGTTTGAACTTCTAATATAGTTCTGCGGTACAGTATTATTGTGAAATCCTAGATATTCCCAGGAGAGTTGGGAGGGATTCATAGGAAAGGAGAAAAGTCCTTGTAGTAATTTTATATGTATGGTTACGAGACTTAGAAAATGAAAATACAAGATGTGCAGTTAAATTTGAATTTCAAACACTGAATACTTTTTCAGTGTAAGTATGTCCCATGCAATGTATTTTATTTGGAAATCTTAATTGAATGAGAATCACTTCCTGGAAAGGTTAATAAGCAGAGTAGATTTTGGTGCTATGTAAGAGTTGAAAAGCATCAGTAGACCCTAGAAGAAGCTTAGCCATGGTCATTTAAAAGCTTGTCTTTACTGTTTTTTCCTCATCCTCCAGCAGCCAAGTATGGAATATATTTTTAAAAGTGTTAAAGAAGAAATAAAACTTTAACTCTACCCTTAAAATTATCAGAGCTTATTTGCAGAACCCACTAGAATGTTGAGTCCAGCTGTATCTACAGAGCTGACCCAGAGCCATATCAAACATTGTGATAATTGGGTTTTTCAAGTCATAGTGAGAGTGAGATGGAAAGCTATATCATGGTTGACCTAAGAATGTATTCCATCATTTTATGGGAAAATAAACTGCTCTGGAAATATAAACACATCTTTTTGGACTTTTTCTCAATCTTATTGAGCTCACAAAATGTGTAACTTTTTAGTTGATTCAAAGCAATGATGAAAAACTTCATCTCTAGAGCCTCCTTTAGCTAGCAAATTGACATAGATACTATTTTCACTTAGAGGAACTTATGGTACTGAAATGCTTTCTTCTACCCTCTAAAGAAGGCCACTGTGAAAAAACAAACAAGAACAATAAAACAACTTTCCATTGTGATCAGAAGAACATTATACACTTTCCTTTTTAATACCTTTTTCTATTATTGTTCATTGTAAGTTTGTGCTTGTGTCAGCATAACTTTGACAAGCCTCAAAATATCTGCAACTATTAATTGTAGGATTCCACCTTTAGCACAGTAAAATTTGATTTTGATTTACATTGGGTAGCAGAGAGTTGCTAGACTTAAACAATCATTGTAAACACAGTATCAAAAATAGGCCAATTTAACTGAGTTTCATCACTTAAATTGCACAAAGATTAGATTTTAAAAGGTTAGAAGCTGCCAGCAAATTTCCTAAACACTGTGAAATATTTTGAGGTCTTTAGTCCCTCCTTTCCACACTATGTTTCTTTTCTTTTCATCCAATAACTCTTGTCCCAAGGCACAATCTTCATTTTCCAATACCCTATCCCTTTATTGGCATGCTATTAACCTCATAATAGATCCACATTGTACTTAACACGGGGGCCTTAATTTCTCATTTCTCATTGTATGTTGCTTTAAAAAAAAATTTGTATTCTCAGTCTACTCTCTTCCCAACTTAAAATCTGCCTGGCTTTCTTAGATAATTGGGACATGTCTGTTTGGTTGTGTTATTCTGCTGTTTTCCAGTCTCTGTCTTGGGGTGTGTTTTAGTTATCTGTTGCTGCATAACAAACTACCCCAAACTTGGTGATGTTAGGCAACACTGTTTATTATGCTCACTGATTCTGTGGGTCAGGAATTCAGACAGGAAACAGTAGAGACGGCTTATCTCTTTTTTTTAGATGTCTGGGACTCAGCTGGGAAGGCTCAAACAACTGGGGGTGACTCTTCCCTCCAGTTCCACCAACTCTACACATGTGGCTCATATTCATGGTGTGGCACTGGTGCAGCTGTACTGGCTATTACTTGCTGGTGTTGTTTGGTGCCCACACCACACTGATTGTTAAATATTTTGACCTTCACTCATACATAACAATTCATCAAACACTTGTCACATATCCCTCTGCTGAGAACCCACTTATCTTGCTCACTTGATGAAGACCTTCTTTGTGTCTTTCAAGAGACAGCTCAAGCTCCTTCTGCAGTGCTCCTGTACCACCTTTTGTTTCCTCTGCTACAGCACTGGCTTGACACATTGCATTGCAACTGTTTATGTTTTGGTCTTCCTCCTAAGATTGTGAGCTCCTTAGGTGAGGCTCTTTTTCCTTGATCACCTCTGCACTGTGTGCCTGTCACATAGTGGTCTTCAAGGGATGAATGTGTATTGAATATCAAGTAACTTCCTCACTTTTCTGTCTCTTAAAAATTAAATATGCTTCTTGATAAATAAAACTAAGTTCAGCATTTTTCCTAATATCTGTGAATATCATAACATCTTGCTACATTAGAGAACCGATCATGAACTTATTTATTCTTCTTCTATTGCACATAATATCAGCACCGCACTCTCCCGAGTGAGCCACGGGCTGGCCCTCTATTGCACATAATATTAAAAATGTTCCTTATCCCCTTTAAAAATACAAATTATAAGCTCCATGGCAGTAAATATCCTTTTTTTCCCCAGTGTTTAGCACAGAGCCCAGAACTGTGTTCAATAAATATTTATTCAATACATTATTTATGCTAAATATCATTAAATATGCTATTGCTAATATTTACAGCCAGGCATATATGCAAAGTGCTTTACTTGCATTCTCTCTTATTTAGTATTCTCAGTAATGTAAGAGATACCTCTTATTATTTTCTCTCTAGAATGTCAAAAAACCTTTAAATCGCTTTGGATTGTGGCCTTCTTATTAACATTCATGCAGTCCATCTCTGCTTATTTACCTTGACTTCTTTTTTACCTGTAGGAATGAATTTAATATGTTCAAGGAATGACAAGAAGGCCAATGTGGTTACAGTATCAGGAACAAAAGAGAGACGAGTAGAAGATGGGGTTGGAGAGAAAAGTGGAAGCCAGAGCACAGAGGGCTTTGGAGAAGTTTGGGTTTTATGTAAGCAAAATTGAAGTCATTGGAGGGGTTTTGATTTAATCTAATTGAATTTAAACATTTTGGCTGCAATTGTAGATAATGCACAGTGGGGATGGGGTGGAGGCAAGGGAGGCTTTTGCAGTAAGTGGGACAAGAAGAGGGAATTTAGACTTGGGAGGCTTCAGTGGAGATGATTAAAAAATGGATGAATTTGGGATACATTTGGAGGTAGAGGTCTTTAATAAATATTTGTTGAGTTAATGGATATAAAATAAGTATGAAACACTTAGCACAGTTACTGCTGTGTGGCAAGTGCCCGGGAAGTGGTGGTTACTGTGTCTGTCATCATCATTATCTCTTTGAACTTCTAAGAGATGAAATTCCAGTATTAGCAGTCACAAATGATCAGCTGCCTACCCTGCACTACATCCTCTGTCCCTTTAGCCCTGGCATCTTACTCTCTAGAGGCTACTCTCTTAAAGTGTCCTCAGCTGTTGAGTTCAGTGTAATTTTATTTTTCATTTTCTGATTTCTCTCTGCGGCCTTTGACTTCCTACTCCTTGAAATGCCCTGACACTTGGGATGGTATACACTTTGAACTCTTCTTGTACATCTCTTGGGGCTCTTTCTCTGTGGCTCCTTTTTTCTCTCCTGCCCTCTCAGTATAGAGGTTGCTGAAGCATCTGATCTTGAGACCCTCAAACTTATAGGTCAGGTCCAGAAGACCAAATCCTCATCTTTGACTGTATTTCAGGATGAGCTTTTCATTTCCAGTTGACGCCTTTTTCTTCCAAAATCATAACTGAAAACTAGAAGAGAGGGGAACTTCATCTGTGTCCTTATGTCCTTCAGTTTCCTGAGATTACAAAATATATATAATTGGAAATCTTGGGAGGCACACAAAACATAATTTAATCAAGGATAGGATTCTTAAAGAGAACTGATATTCTATTGAGGAAATTAGGTAGATTTTGAATTTCACCTAAAATATCTATTCCTAAAATTAATCTTACATGTGGTTTTTTTTTTTGCTAGCCTATACAATATTCCTTTTTACTTCTTGAATAATTCATGTACCACAGACCAGCACAATAAAATATTTCACTTTAAGTATATATCTACATTTCTTAACTCGGGTCTCAATTCTAATTACTACACTCAATTTCTGTTTCTCAATAGGAAGAGGAATCCTACATAGAACTGAACAACAGATAATAAACTCCATTAAATAGGACTGACTGAGTAGAGCTTACGGAGAAGACTTAAGCATAAATCAAATTTTCTTTCCTGAGAAAGAAGTTTTATAAATTATTAAGGAGGCGAAAGTTTAGCCTCAGAGTTGACAGCTTTGAGGTGTGGTCATCCCCTCCCGTCTTCCCTTATTTCCTTTTTCGTAGTTCTCCATGCTCAGGAGCTCTCCGGGAGCCAGAAAGAAGGTTCTTCCCTCCTGCTTGATCTGGACAGACACCTACCTGCTTTATGACCTGTGTTTTTCTTAATCTAGGAAGAGTTTGGGGAAAGGGGGAAGAGAAGGCCTGGTTGGTGGTTTCCTAGTCTCCAGTATTCTAGGACATGTTTCCCCAGCATCATGGCAGAGATAAGTGTGCTTATGTTTAAGAAATCAGGAGAGTCTCAGCGTATGTCTGAGAGACTCTCGGGAGATATAAAATGCTGAGCTGAGCTGGGAAGAAGCAGGGAGAGCGAAAGCTGTTCATGTAGCTTTCTCCTCACATTTCTACTTTGGGCACAAGTGGCAGGGCCCAGGCTTTTAGCCTCGCAGTAGGAGAGGGGTCATCTGCTTTTGGATTTCTCCATCACTGTACAGGCTCCACGAAGGAGTGTCCCTCATTGACCTGAACAGTGCTTCACATGATGGACACTTAATAATGGCTGAGCAAATGAACAAATGGAAAGAAATGGCTCTTTTTACTTTGATTTTCAGAACCATCAAGGATGTTGAAGCTTACCAGTCCTGACTTGATTTGCACTATAGTCAATAGTCTGAAAGTGGCGGAATTAAAAGGAACAAGATGGATTTTTCCTTCTATCGCACTGCCCTTTCTGACCAGATTTTCAAAATGCTCCTTCGTGACAATTCCTGGCTTACCGAGTTCTCTACACTAGGTCTTTCTGTGAGTACGAGGAATGTTTTAACGTTGTTTGTTCCTTTCTATCCCCATTTCCTACTCCTATTTCCTTATCCACTCTTCTACATACAACCATGTTCATGTCTGATGTGACCCTTGGCTTCTTTATTTTGTAAAATGTGTTTTATTAATTTTGTGCATTAATTTTTAATTTACATTGTGTCATGCTACGGATTTTCTTCTCCCTGTTATTTTAACTTTTTTTCTCTGAGCACTGTGAGCTACTGTATAGCTGAGTGAACATCCAATCCAATAGCCTTTAATTGCTGCAGAGTCCACAATGGGGCACATCCATTATATCTGAACTATTCACTCCTTGGTGTTGGACACTCAGATTGCCTTTGATTTCCTGCTCCAAAGTACTGTGGTGGCAAATATGCTGATACTTGTCCCCTTACAGATGTGTATAATAATTTTGGGAGGTGTATACACCCAGGAGTGAGATTAATTGGCTATGAGTGCAAAATTATATATTCAATTTAATTAACCGAAGCCAATTCCTTTTCAGAATAGCTTCCCAGCCTGCTTTCCCACCAGCAGTGATGAGGACTCCTTAGTCCAACTATTTCTACCAGCACAGCACTATCCAGCTCTCTACTTTTTGCCTGTCCTGTGTGTATAAAGTGATATCCCATTAAACTTTCATTTACATTTTTTAAACTAATGTGTTTTTACGAATGTTTTTCTTTATATGTTGACTTTTATGTTGCATCTTCTGTAAATTAACTGTTTTCTTTGCCTGCTTTTTACTGGGGTCCCTGTCTTTTTCTTGTTGATTGCTGAAGTCTCTCGTCAGTTTTAGACTGCAAATATCTTTTCCAAATCTGTCATGTCTCTATTAACCTTTTCATGACATCTTTTGTTGAACAAAAATCTTTAGTTTTTATAAAATCAAATTCTTTTTTTTGGCTTTACATTTTATGCCTCTGGGATAAAGAGCTTTATTAAAGTCATATTTTTATCAGTATAATACGAGGATTGAGAAAATGTTTTTTGATAGTTTTATGTCAAACAACAAACACCACTTCTACAGAATTGAACATGAATCTCTTCTAATGCCTTTAGGCTTCTTCATTACTATGGGTAACTCTGCAGATTTCTGTAGATTTAAGTGGAGAATGGGGTTTGTTTGTGACATGCATGCTAAAGAGCTTTATCACCTAAGTGGAGAAGGCCTTTTGAAGAAATAATCTTATTCCCAGGAAGCTATTTGGCTCAAGGTTGCTTGGCAAAGAAGCCTGGATCTGCCCAGGTGCTGACAGATTTGAATATGACTGTGTCATTCATTCAGCCTCTGCTGATGACTTCATTTTTCTTATCCAGTCTTATTAAAAATAGATGATGAAAGAAAGTCTGTTCTGTGGAAGTCTTCACCATGATTTATACTTACTAGGTTTTTATTTTCCTTTTTGAACAATTATTTTGGTTAGCCAAAAAACCAAAACATATGGATTGGTTCTCAAAGGAAGTAGGTGGTGAACAAGTTCAAATTCGATAATTGGCCACAATGATCAACCACATTGTATCTTGACAAAATAAAAACAAACAAACAAACAAACAAACAAATTTTAATCACGATTGCAATGAGCAATGCTGTTCGGTGGTGTAGAGGCTTGGATCATGTTCTTTCCAAATTCATGCCCACCAGGAACCTCAGGATATGAACTTATTTGGAAACAGGTCTTTTGCAGATGCAGTTAGTTAAGAATTTCAAGGTGAAATAGCCCTGGATTTAGGGTAGACCTTTAATCAAATGACTGGTGTTCTTATAAGAAAAGGAGAAAACACAGTGACACACATGGAGTTGAAGGTCATGTGAAGATGGAGGTAGGGATTAGAGTTCTGCTGCCACAAGCCAAGGAATGCTGGGCCGCCAGGAGCTGGAAGAGAAAAGGAAAGATTCTTCCCTAGGGCCTTGCATGCAGAGGGAACATGGCCCCATTAACACATTGACTTTGGATTTTTGGCCTCCAGAACTGTGAGAGAATAAATGCCAATACGCCACCAACTTTGTGGTAATTTATTACAGCAATCTTAGGAAACTAATGGAGATGATGCGATGACATGGTACCTTTTCTGGTTGCAGATACTCAGTGGTTACTGGTACCCTGAGAACCAGGACCAGAATGAGAAATTCCAAAGACTTCTGAGGGAGCCAACTGCTAAGAGAGCTGTTTTTATTACAATTATTGCAAAGAATCTGACAGTCAAGGTCAGCCCAAGGTAATGGTCTAATTGTCCACCCTATAAATCTGAGGCTTTGGCCGTAATTTAACTCTAGCTTCCCGCCATGCTCCAGCATTCCATCTGGTGGATAATCCTCAATCTCTTCATCTAAACCCTTCTCTTTCTCCCAGGCATTTAAATGGCAGAGGAGGTGGGGAGAGGAAGAACCAGGAGGATCAAGCTGACATAATCCTTGGAGAGGGGATTTGCACACCAGGAACCCATGGACACCATTAATTTATGAAGTAATTATGTATTGAGAGGTTGTTACATGTCAGGTACTAGAGAGGGCAGACTTCTGATTTGGTTGGGTTTTCTCAGGTTTGCTCTCCTGGGTTGCTCCAGGTCCATAAGACCTGTGTGAGTAGTTGCTAAGCATTTCTGAGGCTCCCTCTCCTCTGCATGAGGTGCCTTTTTGTACAACGTGGTGCCCTGGACTTTGGACAATGGCCTGATGCTTCCTTTCTGTGACCCCAACAAATGATGTTTGACCCTGATCTTTTCACTACTACCTGTGGCCTCCTGGGGGTGTGTGGCTAATCTGTCCCCTTGGCATACAGCTTTCTCTCTCTCATTTCACAACCTCAGGTGCAGGGAACTCACAGAGCTCTAAGAGACGGCTGAATCTTGTTGGTTTCCTAGCCAGTCTCCAGGCCTGGCACTTTAGCTCCTTTGGTATCCTTTCTATGGTACCCAGATTTTCTCACTGTTGGAACCTGAACAGAATTTCTCAGGATTCTGAACTCTATTAAAATACTGTATACTTCATGCATTTCTTCTTGACTACCACTCTCAAGGATATTCCTAAATCTCTGGGAAAGATACAGGTATCAGAAAAATATTGCTGTTACTGAGAGATGAGTATGCCCAGAAGTAGAAACCATAGCATTCTGGGAGCCAAAGCATATATGAGTGAATTTAATACATCAAGGACAGAGGAAAGATGGAGTGGGACTTACTGTCTAGGAGAGGAAACTCAAAGCAGGGAGCAACGAATGTGAAGGAAATAGGTTCACTACTGGAAGGAGGGTCTCAATTGAGTAAGTCCGGTGGCACTGGGCTGGCTTGGATCCCTTCAGGACTGAGTGTATTAGTCCATTTTCCATTGCTTATAACAGGATACCTGGAACTGGGAAATTTATTCCTTACAGTTTTGGAGCCTGGGGAAGTCCATGGTCCAGGAGACACATCTGGTAAGGGCCTTCTTGGTGAGGACTCCCTACAGAGTCCCATGACGATGCAGGGTATCACATGGCTCTCTAATGTGCACACTCCCTCTCTTTATAAAGCCATCATAGCACACCTTTGACTACCCATTAAACCATCAATGGATTTATCCATTCATGAGGGCACAGTCCTGATCCAATCACCTCTTAAAAGCCCCACCTTTCAAATACCACAATAGGATCTCCTACCCTCCTAACACTATTACAACAGGGATCAAGTTTCCAACGCATGAACTTTTGGGGGAAATTCAACCCATAACACTGAATGAGCCCCAATCCAGGGAAATTACAAGAATGTTCGCCCTACAGTCTGTATCCCTTTCAAGTAGGCTACTCAGAGTCACATCCCTTCTGTAAAAAGGGGGGTTTGGGTCTAGCCATGGTTCCACCCACTGTCAGGTCCTTAAAGAGGCAGTGGGAGGAGAAGTTGATCAATGTTTTGAGGGGCAGTAGGATGGTCAGGAAGATTCATCCTCAGATATGTTGGCAATGGGGCTCAGGGGTGACCTTTGCCTAGTAAATACAACTATAGAAATCTATTATTTCAGAGTTTATTGACTCTTGGTGCTACCCTTATTTCAGCTCCATGGAAAATCCATTGTTGATTGAGATCCCAAACTCCTCATCCTGATATTTAAAGCCATCCACAATTTGGCATTCATCTTTTTTTTTTTTTCATGTTTAATTCTCAGCATATGCCTCTATATACCTGTTTTCAGTCACAGTCATCCACTCACCATTTCCCAAATGTGGACTTCAACCAATGCTAAGCCATTGCTCAAGCTATCCCCCCTACTTAGAATGACTTTTATTACTTATGCCTGCTGAAGTCCTACACATTCTTTACATGTCAGCTGAAATCACCCCTCTACCCCACAGATTCTCCCAGTAGAATTTAATGCTTCTCCTTTCAAACTTGCAAAATCCTTTGAAAATTTGTTATATAATGTGTCATAATTTGTCTTGTGCTGATGTTATTTTACATATATTTCTGCTTTCCTATCCAGATTGGAAGTTCCATTAAAAAAAAAAAAAAAAAAAAACAATGAAATAACCTTGTTTTGCCTAAAACAGTGCTTTGCATATAGAAGCACTTAATAAAGTTTGTTGAATTGAACTCTTTGAAGTTGAGGTAAATCATAAATGTGATTGGATACCGAATGTAGAAGATTGAATGCATTTTTGACATTTATAATAATGTCTTTTCTCAGGTCTTCTTTTTTGTTTTTTTTAGCACCTGGCACAACTTCTCAGGTCTTTAGGCTCCACCCCGCTTCCTCACCACAGCCCTCCTTCAGTCTCTGGAAGGGTCCAAGGCATACCTTTCACTGGATCTGTATTGAGTGTGTTGTGCTGGCAGCCTCCTGGCTCACCTTTCCAGCCCAGCAGGTGTCCATATACCTTTCCCACAAACCTACAACTGCTCCTGGGAAGTCTGCTCTCTCCTTCTCTTCTCTGTTAGTGCAGTTGGGCTTTCCTTTCAAGATGATCCTTTTACCTTTATTCTAAACAATGCATCCTAGAGCATTGGGGCCAGGGTAGTATAATAGTTAAAAATGTGGACTTTGGAGTCCTATTGTCTGGGCTTGAATTCCATCTATATCACTTAGTAGCTACTATCTTGGGAAAAAGTGCTTAACATTGCCAAAGTAACTTTTTCAGTAGTAAGATAGAGATAATAACATATCAACTCATAGAGTTCTCCTGGGGAATAAATGCATGAGGCTGGCATGTGGTATTTAGCAGAGCCTAGCATGTGGTATTTAGATACTTAAAATAGTGGCTATTACTTCCATTTTTTGTTCTTTTTCTACATATTTTCTTCAAAGTATTGTTTGGTACTCTTGTTTATATTATACCTTTAGACCTTATGCCTCTATAATGTCCCCAATCAGAGATAGTTGGTGTATATTTACAAGGTAAAGACAGCCCCTCTCTTCTTCTTGGTAATCTCCAACCTTTCTCCTCCCTCAATATTGCTAATATCTGAAGCCTCTCATTTATATTTTCACCTGGAAATTAATGTCTTTGCCAGGGAGCTATTTCCTCAGTTTTACACTAACTTAAACAAAATATGGAGTAAGATATATTACTATTGTCTTTTCTAGTGTGAAAGAGCAGAGATACAGATTAGATCTCAAGAACAAGCCTTTTCCCTAAGCATACCAGAACAAACCAGCAAATGGCAAACTTGTACAAACTTGGGTTAGTAAAAACAAGACTCCATGCTTACTAAAATTCCCTTGTATTTAAAAACCTTCACAAATGTTAAATGAATAACCCTCATAACAGCTCTTTCAAATAAGCCCTTAGGTAAACACATTTTCTCTCACAATTTTTGAATCCGAGTCAATACTGGAGACTCTCTGGCCAGCCTGTTGTCTTGTCCCTGAATTATGCATCTAATCTGCCAATGAGGCCTGAAGTGACGCAGGAGGAAATCAATAGAAGGGCTTGATCAATGCTCAATAGAGGAAAGACAGTCTGATGAACAAAATTAAGGACTGGGAGTTGAGCCAGATCTGTATTCCAATCTTCTCTTAGCCTTTTAAACAGAAGCCTAACTAGGTGATTTCACTCCTGGAGTCTGTTGCCATAAGTGCATCTTTTCCACACACATTCTACTCTGGTCCAAGCCTCTTACTCAAATGTGCAAATGGTTGAAGAGACCAGGAGAAAAAGGCATGTAGCAGCAATAGAAGCTGCATGAGGGCAGGGCCTGTGTTTTTCATCTCTGTTTATCCCTGGTTCCTGTGTGTGTGTGTGTGTGTGTGTGTGTGTGTGTGTGTGTGTGTGTGTGTGTGTGTGTGTGTACATGTGCACGCATTTCTCTCACTTGGTCTCTCTCACGCATTTCTCTCAGTCTGTTTACTGACTCTGTTTCTGACCTTTAACACTTCTACGTTCATTTAGTCAATGTCTCTTTATTGAGCTCTACTTTCTGTGGGGAACTGTCTTGGAGACCAGTGGCTCAGTTATGGACAAAATATAAGAATCTTGCCTTCAATTCTCAATGTCCCATTAGACAAGAAGATTCAACTTTATTTCACTTTATCTTTTGCTTTTTATTATGGACATATTTGAGCATTCCAAAAAAAAAAGAGAGGTGGTGGGGGGAAACAGTAAGATGTATCTGTTACCAAACTTCAAAAATTATCAACAAATGTCCAGTCTTGTTTCATATCTACCTTTATTCATTTCTTGTCCATTCCTCATTACACACACATACACACTAGATGATTACGAAGCAAATACCAGGCTGCAGAGCGCTGCTGAGAGGACCTCAGTTGCACCATCCCCTAGAAGAGCTCACTTACCCCTAATGCTTTTGTTTGCAGAGAGCTCCACATCCCCTATAAATTATAAGAGAGAAAAGCTGGGTTTGGATGTGGGTGGGACAGGGCAAACAACTGCCCTGACCTGCCACGTATGTGCCCAAGAGGGCTGCTTTGCATGGCCCGTTGTCCTTGGCTCCTCTCAAACTTCCTCCCAGCAACCTCTCAGGACCCTCGGGCCCAAGCTTAACTAAAATTCTCAGGTCCATCCTGCCCTGAGTTCTTGGCCATTGCTGTTTGTGAGCTTTTTTGTTGCTCTGTCATTGGAAGCTGGGTGTTTGGGCTGGGGGACAAACTGGAAGGGAGAAAGCTTGAGAAATGAGTGATAGAGTAGGAACTGTAACAATAATAATAATAATAATAATAAAACCAATACCTACTGAGTTTACTATGTGCCAGGCACTCACATGATGCAACAATTTTCTGAGGTAGGTAGTACTATTATCCCCATTTTACAGATGCAGAAGCTGTAGATAACTTGACCAAAGTCACACGGCAGTGAGAGGCAAAGCTGGAGTACAAACCCAGGCAGGCTCATTGCAGAGCCCACCTTTGTGACCACTGTGCTATACTGTGGTTTTTCTGATGTCTCATGAACAGCCACTAGCCTCTAGGGAAAAGACTCTGGCAAGGACAGAGATGAGGTAAGGACAAAGATGAGAGAAGGCAATATAAAAAAATTAAAAAAGCCAATGAGATCTAATTGTAACAAATGTACTGCATTAATGGAAGATGTTAATAATGGGGGAAACTGTGTAGTGGAGCAGGGAGAGTAAGGGATTGCTTTTCCTTGTGTGCAATTTTCTCGTATACCTAACACGGCTCTAAAAAATAAAGTCTTTAAAAAAATGAGGTCTTCCTAAGATAATATTGAGTAATAAGTTGAGACAATTTGATATAGCATGATTGAAAGCAGAGGCTGGAAAAATTTGTATGTTTAGATACCATTGGGGAGATTCCTCAAAAAACCTGAGTACTTATCATTTATTGTGAAGATCAAATGAGATTCACATATGTGAATGCACGTAGTTATGGAAAAGCATTCATGTTCCTGCTGATTTATATTGGCTTTCTTCTTGGGCTTGTGTCTCTTTTCTTTGGTTTGTTTCCTGCAAGTACTTCCTGCCGAGTCAGTCTCTGTGTTGCCAGAAACTGGTTCCTTGGGTTCTGTTGTACCAGTATTTTCATTTCTGTCCTCATCCTGTAGGATGAGAATACTCCAGAACCTTGCCCAAAGCATCTCTGCTCCAGAGTGACTCTAAGTAATATCTGTTTGTTCTCACTAAAGCCAATATTTGCACGTGTTATTGTTGGAGGTAGAGTCAAGGTGAGTGTGCACCTGGGATAGTGTGAATAGTGTGGATTTCCAAACAGGACCTTCCTTCCCATGCATTTTCGTGAGTATTTTCATGAGTATGACCTGGTCACACTAGGTGGTTATGTGCCCCATAATTGTTGACTTATACATTTCCACTTTTCTTATAAAGAAAATGTCTTACTGGGAAATAACTTCTGCTCTGGTTTTTCCCTTGGGGCTAATATAACCACTAAGAACTGAGATATTTGTATTACGGTGCTATAAATAACAGTATAGATATTCCTTAAAGCAGTTAGATACTAGTTTTGCTTGTCTGTATGTCCCAGGAAGAGACCATTAATGACCCTGAGTAGTTACATTGTGGTTTTTACTTAGTTAAATGATCCACCCTTTATGAGTAGATTATAAAACCACAGGCAGGACTTTGACATCTTCATTTGATTTTATAGTTCTGTGTAGTCAGTGCTTCATAAATAGTAGAGGCAATACTGCTCAATTGATAAAAATAGATCTTACTACACATAGAGCATTTGGGAACCATGAGGATGAAGCCACAGTTTGTGTATTGTAATTCAATCGTGCTTCAGAAGGTTTAGCTGTGGGATATTGCTAGAACTATAAAAGCAGCAAGCCACCACCCCTTTTTCCTTTACCAGTTTTGAGGAACATATAAAATAATCTAAAAATAAAATCAAAACAAGGGAAAAATTAAGTTCACATGTTTGCTAAAAGAAACAAAACAAAACAAAACAAAACAAAACAAAACAAAACCCAAGGGTATAATTTAGGAGAAACAAAAGCATGATGTTTGAGAGCATACACATTTTGAGAATTGTTTCCAGGTGGCACAAGTGAGATTAAAAGCTATTTCTGGACCTTAATCCGCAAGAGTTATTTTACTTGTCAGCAAGAGGTTTGGGTATGTATGCACCAGCATGTGAATATGCAATGGCCTCTGCGTGAAGACTCTGGAATTCTCGGGAGTGTATCTTGTCAGTGCTTTGTTTCTCACTTAGGGGTTATCACTCCTCCAGGAACCACCACAATCTGAGTATGTGTCCTAGAAACTCAGGTCTTCCAGCCATGGTTCCTCCCCAAACTACAGTCAAGATCACTTGGCTTCTGTCCTCTGCCATCCTCTTTGCTTTCTACCTGTGAACTTCACCTTGTTACCTGATCAAAAAAGAACCCCAGCTAGGTGCTCTGAAGCATCTAGTCATAGTTTCCTTTTCTGCCCCTCTCTCTTTGTCCTCATTGCTATAGTCACAGATATAAGATTTTCTCAGGCCTCTCATGTTTCTTTGTTCAGCATATCTTTCTTCCTTTTCCCCCCCAATATTTTAAGGTAAATTTAATTGAAGTGTATTATACGTACATAATTGTGCACAAACAATATGTGTAAAACTTGAGTTTCAAAAAGAAAACATACTAGAAAAAGAACATTACTGACACATCAGCATTCTCTCTATGCCTGCCCTAGCCATAACCCACAATCCCCTTCCTAAACAGTAATGATTTTATTACTGCTTTTTTTTGTTCCTCTTATGTGTTTGTTTTATTTTATTTTATTTTTGAATTTTTAAAAATAATTTATTATATATATGTGGGGTACAATGTTGATTTTCAATAGTTATGTACAATGTGCGATGGTTAGATCAGGATAGTTAGCTTATTTATCATTACAATATGCAATCGTTCTTTGTGTCCTTAAATCAATTCCTCGTTAACCCCCCTTCCTCTTCCCCTCCCCTCCCCTTTTCCACCTCTAGTAACCATGGTTCTTTTCTCTCTCTCTAAAAATTCAACGTATTACTGTGATTGTTGTTTCTTTCTCTTTCTCTCTACTGTTCATTTGTTTGTTTATGGATTCAGCTCCCGGTTATGAGTGAGAACATGCAGTATTTCTCTTTCTGTACCTGGGTTGTTTCATTTAGGATAATTTTCTCCAGGCTTATCCATGTTAGCTGCAAATGGCAGAATTTCATTCTTTTTTATGGCTGAGTAGTATTCCATTGTGTATATATACTACAATTTCCTTATTCAGTCATCCATCGATGGACATTTAGGTTGGTTCTATTGCCTAGCTATGGTAAATAGAGCTGGGATAAACATGGGAGTGCAGGTATCCCTTCGACATGATGATTTCCAATCCTCTGGATATATCCCCAGTAGTGGGATTCCTGGATCATATGGTAGCTCCATCTGTAGTTGTTTGAGGAACCTCCATACTGTTCATAATGGCTGTACTACTTTACAGTCCCACTAACAGTGCAGAAGAGTTCTCCTTTCTCCACATCCACACTAGCATTTGTTATTGTCTGATTTTTATTATAATAGCCAGTCTGACTGGGGTGAGGTGATATCTCAAAGTGGTTTTGGTTTGCATTTCCCTAATGATTAGTGATGTTGAGCATTTTTTAATATACCTACTGGCCATTTGTATGCCCTCCTTTGAGAAAAGTCTATTCAGCTCCTTTGCCCATTTTTAAAATTTGGATTATTTGGTTATTTTTGCTGTAAAGTTGTTTGAGCTCTTTGTAATTCTGGATATTAATCACTTGTTGGATGCATAGTGTGCAAATATTTTCTCCCATTCTGTAGGTTGTCTTTTCACTATGTTGATTGTTTCTTTTGCTGTGCAGCTTTTTAGTGTGATATAATCGCATTTGTTTATTTTTTCTTTTGTTGTCTGTGCTTTTGGGGTGTTATTCATAAAGTCTTTGCCCAGACCTACGTCCTGGAGTGTTTCCCCTAGGTTTTCTTCTAGGGGTTTTAAAGTTTCAGGTCTTATATTTAAGTCTCTAAACATTTTCTTGTCTCAAAGGAGAATTTCTCTTGGGCTGATTTCTGCTGTTCACTCCCTGCTCTGGAATTCTTCTTTGGGAGAACTGCAGGCTGGGCACCTCTAGTCTGCCATCTTAACCCTTCTTTAACATGTGTCTTTCAATGGAACAACTCAAATTTATCAATGGCTGTTACACTCTCTGGCCATTTCAAATATAAAGGTCACATTTGCATATTTGTGAGTGTACATGGCACAAAAATAAGTTGAAGTGTATTAATTCCATGGCTACTGTATACCCAACTTTATGTGAATAATTTCCACTGAATATTAGGTTTATAGGATTAGGCAAGATGTATTCTATCTTGTCTTCTTACCATGTTTAATGGGCATTGGATTTTAGCCTCTAATTTATGAGGAATTCCTTAGTGGCTATTTACTTTTTCTGGAATGATTAACATGAAAAGCTATTGTATCAGTCAAGATGCTTCTCACTTTGCACCATCCTGAATCCCATGTTTTTCTTCTGTTGAGAACATGAGGTCTCAGCCTTGGACTTCCTCCATCAGTATGAAAATACTATCTAATATTTATATGGTGTTTATTATTATTCATTTAATCCTTACACCAATCCAATGAGGAAAATGCTGTAAATTTCCCATTATATTCATGAGAAAATTGAGTGACAAGATAGTTGATTAACTTGCCCAACATCATGCAGCCAATAAGTGCTAGGGTCATGATTCAAACTAGATCGTCCAGCATGAGAGAACCATATTTTTGACTCCTACACTACTGTGTCTCTGATGTGGTTGAAGTGGCCTATGCAGTAATGTGAGAGCTAGAAGTCTGTGAGGCTCAGATACAAAGTCAGATGCATTGAGAGAGTTGGCAGCCCATCTTGTAGAAAATGAACCAGGATGCTTCATGGAGATACCAAGGGGAGGGGAGTTTTGAGTTTCTCAAAATCTCTATCAGTCCCTGCCTCTTCCAAGTTATACCAAATAAGTATGCAATCCAAGGAAAAAGAATGTGCTTGCTATGACATGTTTCATCAAAAGAATTTCTAATACTCCATTCCAACAGACTGCTGCCTGAGGCCCTCCTTTGCAGAAATTCCAGAGCCTCCTGTTTGGTTTATAACAGTTTCAAAAGTTACAGATGTTCTTATTGCTCTAAAAATAAATATATTGTAGATCTTTGAAATTTGAAACCAAACCATCTCTTGGTGCATTTTTCTTTAAAATTCCTGATTAATGGATTCATGAAAGTCATATAAAAAGTCAGCTTCTAAAGGGTTAGCACCTTTGATTAATATTGAATTTAGGCACTTGCCTATTTCTTCATTTGTATGACAAGTTTTTAACTTCTGAGGAAAACTTCTAATAAGTTTTTGTGTCAGTACTTTTGTGAAAAGTTCAAAGCCAAGGCAGGTAGCAGCAGCATTAGACTACAGTAAAAAAAAAAAAAAAAAAAAAATCCCACATAATTAATCATTCCTTCAACATACCATTGGCATTCATCCAAGAAAAGAAAAACTTTTCTTAGAAGAGAGCTTGAAATCACGACTTAGGTTTACCTCAATTAATAGCCTCTTTAGGAAACCCAAAGCAAAAAAGATTATTAGTGGAATGCTCTCTTTGTGAGTTGCAAGTGGCAGGCTGGATTCACCAGGTGGGCAGACTGAATTTTCAGAGTGAACTTTCTGAGTCCTGAGATTATTTGCTTTCAAATATCTAAATTTTCCTATTCATGCATTATTCATGATCTATCATATTTCATACAACTATCAGAGACCTTACAAATGTCTAACTCAGTGATTCCACAACATGTCAAATATTACAACGAATATGTCCACTTTTTTGGTTCTCAATAAAAGTTTCTTTTGTGTAATTTGCATTTGGAGACATGGAATGATATTTCTAGTTGTATAAAAAAGAGTGTGTTTGTGTGTGTATAGCCACATACATGCAACCAACTTCTTACATGTTTTTATGGTGGTGCCGTAGTCTGTGAACTGAAAAATGTATACCAAACAAGAGACTGGCCCTGGCTAACACAGTGAAGGACACTTTCTTTTCCTTGTTAATTATTATGAGAATATCAAAGTACAGTAAGATTATTACTAATGATTCCTGGAGGGAAACAGATGAAGACAATTAAAATTGATCATTTTTCCTTAACCAATAAATAGTATAGGGTATGTGAGGGGCTATCAAAAAGCTCATGGAATCATATTATCTTTTAATTCTATTTTTTCATGAATTTTTGGAAGTACGCTCATAAAAGCATTCACAAGATTAGCAGTAATCAGTTAATGAACTAACAATAAAGATGAGAGTAGAAATGTCAACACACCCACGCTACTAAAGTGTTGATGATGTCAACCAGGCCATCAATACCTGCATACCTGACAGGCTGTACCTGAAGCCTGTTTTTTTTTTTTATGCAGACCAAGTTGGCAAGAATTCTAGAATATATTGAAACTTATAACTAAAAGAATTGCATTCGCTTAGGAAAAGATAATTGGTAACCACAGAAATACAACTGAAAAAATTATGCTCATTTTGAATATCTACTATAAATACCTATAAGTATCACAAAGGATGCACAAATGAAAATATGACCATCTCTGGACTGCCAGAAAATCCATGCTCTAATTAATTTGAATCATCTCCTGCTGAGTTGGGTTCTCTACACAGGTTCTTGCCTCTGCTCAGTACTGACTCTCTTCATAGTACTGCTAAGGGAATTTAATTTCCCTCTTATACTGAATGCAATATTATTTTCATTGGAATTGTATTAACCAGGGACTGGCTTGCTGGACATTTGCTCGATGATATACTCTGCTTTCTTATACCCTGGGGTCAGAGTTCTGCCCCCTTGTGCTTCATATGTGGCCTGCCCCTGGGCCCTAGTCCTTGGGGAGTTTTATTTTGCCTTTTATGGCAGGAAGAGTAACTTCCTGTTTGGGGTCTGAGGTGAAAATGAGCCACACATTGGCAGAGATATGTTGGGACACTTCCATTGTAAAGTCAACAAGTCCCTCCATCCTGCCCCAATCCCAAAGATTCAGAGTCTATCCTTTTAACCATTTCATCTTCAGTATCATGTAGGGTGTTCATAGATATGCAACTGCTTTGTAAATTGCTTAAGCTAGAATTCTGTTAAGTAATTTTCCATTAGGTGAGATCTGCCCGTACATGACACAGTACTGTCGGGGGATGAAGAGGATACTACACTTTCCCTTCCTTTTCTTGTTGCAGATTAGCTATGTGAAATTCTCAAATCTAAAACAGAAACAAATGTTTCAACGGATATTTCTACAAAAGTAAAATTCTTGCAAACAAAATTATCCGTCATAAATATGTACAAACTTTTATAAATGTTGACTTTTACATGGCACATACCTCCTAAAACATCCCCCCCAACCAAAACAAGTTACATTTTAAATTGGTAAGTTTAACACTTAAGACTAAGAAATATATGAAAAACATTAAATGACTGAGTTGAATTCATTTTAAAATACAGGATGCAAATAAGAATTGTTTTGGAAAAGCTTTTCTTTCCTTTTTAAAAGTGACATTCAAACCTGCTGGTTAACCATCCTGGCAAGTTACATGACTCAGGAGCCTAAATTAGGAGAAGTTGTATTAGTGGTGATTTTCTTTTTTTAAATCAATGAATAAAAAGTGAGCATTTTCTAGTTTAGTAGCAAACCTTTCTCCAAATTTCTGGTCTAGCAGAGGTCAAATCATTGATTTATATTTCAAAACTTATTTAGCTTTGACTCATAAATCTTAAGTTTCCCTAATTGCTGGTGGGTAAAGATAGCTTTAGAGAGCCATTTTCCTAATGATGGAAAATTTTCCTCATAAATTAAGTGTCAAAACTTGGTAAAAGTTCTTTTAGGGCATTTAAATAAACGTGTTCATTGAGAAGTGAAAAGATCTTTGTGTATACTTTTGGGATTGATTTTTGAGCTAAAGCCATCCTTGAAAAGACAAGAGCACTTGAAGTAAGCTTTATTTTATTTTTAAATCTCAAAACCAGAAGCTGCTTGCACAGAGACATGGCAGACTCCTTGGTGAATAAACACAGTGAGAGGGAGCTGGTATTTTTGTGAGAGACTTGCCAGTTGTAAAGTATCATCATGCTTATTTGCTTACATTTACTCAATACTTAAACAGCTGCATAATTTATTACTGCTTTGCACGCAGAAGGTCTGATCTCCCCCAAAGAAATATATCTATGAAAGAGGCAAAATAGATAACAGAGGAAAATGCAGTGATGCTCTCATAGCATATCATTGCTATGTTCTGATATTGTAAAAAACATTTTGATATTTCTAAAGGACTCCATGGCGAGAAACTGCCTCCCGAGGGAATAAGAGGTGGCTGAGGCTGCAATACGTCGTCCATTGGGATTCTGTGAGGGCTCAGGACTGCCCTTTGATTTTACCTTGCATGGCTTTCAACATTCCTTTATTTTGACCTGATTATTTTTATTTGCTGACACCCTCATGGCCCATTCTTGGTTTGATTCAATCCAGCTTCTGTGATTGGGTTCCTCTTTTATCAGAAACACTCATTCCAGGATACACTTCTGGGTTCTTGCTTTCCACGCTTGTCTTCACTCCTTGCTTTGACCCTTTTCTCTACTGGCTTAAAGTTCAGCTGCACTGTGACTCCATCACCCTCCTGCCTGCCCAGTTATTGGGGTACACGCAACACCATAGTCCTGAAGGAAGATGAGTTCTAAAGACCTGGGTGGTGAGGACAGTTAAGAAACATTTTACAATATTTTAAAAACATAAAAACACATGCTATTCTTTTTTATTGACATATTCTTAAACAAGGATCTCAAAATTTTTTTTTACATTTTTCCCCTAAGTAAGATTCCCTTCTGAGAATTGTTAATGTAAAATGTTTGACAAAGTATCTTGATTCATACATGTACAAGTTGAAAAACTATAACGGGGCATAGTAAAGAAACAAAGCCAAACTTTCATTTATGTTAAAACTAGCCATTAAGGAAGTCCTCACTTCATATATAACATATTTAAGGCAGAGTTCTCATTCTCTACGTAATAGATATTTGCTAAGTTCCTATTAGGAAAAAGTTGTTCTAGATGCATTAAACTTGACAGGATGCTAAAAAAATTCTAAGACATGTTTTTTTACCTTCAAAGAGCTTGTACTTTCTTTGGGGAGACAAGATATAGGCTAGATAAATGATAAACCAGAAATGAAATATAAGATTTAAATTATATGTAACTAATACAAAATTTGGCATCCTATATTCAGGATTAATTTTTTCATAAGGCCAAGGAACAGCTCCTTTTCTTCCCTTGCATTTAGTCATGAAATGGAACCATTAATTTAGATTGTAGACTTTTAGGAGGGTAATGATTAAACTGCTTATGAAGTACTTGTAGACGACTTTTAAAATTTCACCTAGTGAATTAACTCCTCTACTTTACAAACTTGAGATTTTTATGATTATTTTAGGTGTGGGAATGACTAACACATAGATATAAAATCAAGAACCATACACATTCCAAAGTTATTTTAATAACACTCCTTATGTTATTTAGCCTTTGTTATGTAATTATAATAGAGAGATGTTTGATATCACTTATGATTGTATGATTTCCAAGTAAGACACAAGGAGGTTAGGTGCAGGAGCTGTGAATGAAAACAAAAATCAAAGGGATGCTACAGACCATGAGGGTTCCTGGTCAGGAGGATGATGTCATTGTAATTCCAAAAGCTAAGAAGTAGAACAAGGTTCTCAAGGGTCTTGGCAACAAATTGATTTTGTGACCCTAAGGGGTCACAAAGAAAGATTGAGATATCTCAGGGGAAAACTAGCATTGATGCCATAGGAGGCATCTGTTGGTCCTGCTCATTTCACTGCACATCATTTTGTGCACCTGTCATGAACAACAGTAATGAAAATGAACTCATTTAGAAATGACTTCCTTTATCTCCACATAAACAAATTGTAAAACTTTATTCCAGAAGCTATATTTCAAATAAGTTATTTACGATTACAACATTCCTGCACTTTAGAATATCTTATCCGTCAGACAAGCACAATAAAACCAAAAACTGTTCTAAACCGAGAATTGGTATATCCAGCTCACTTTTAGAATACATATTGCTATTTTCTTTTTCTTTTTCTTTTATTTATTTATTTTTTAAAGAAGGTTAGGGCCTTTTAAAGTGACAGGTTAGAAGATGTTTTGATTTGTCCTTTTCCCACCTTCCCAATTCTTAGGAAATATTGAAGACTTTTTATGTAGTAACACTAATATCCGTTCATTTCACCTTATGTCAAATGTATTCACAACTCTGCAGCATGAAATAGCATATAAATTACAAAGGAAATAGTGTGTTTTCTCATTTATGTTCTTACCTTCAAATTCTGACTATCAGCACAGGTTTGAATGTAGAATTTAAAACTGAATGGGACTGTAAGATCACTGCATCATAGACTTCTTATTTTACAGATGAAGAAACAAGCTTGACAGTGACCTGTCCAAGGTTACAGGCATTAGTGATGAGCCCTGACTGTCAGCTCAATTCTCTCTTTATATCACACATCCTCTGAGGCTAAACCATGGGAGAGAAAATTTCCCCAGAATATCGTGCAAAGCAGCACTGTTGTCTTAGTTATTATTCTTTGTCCACAAACATATTTGGAATCTATATTAGAGGCATGCTATAAAACAGTGCTAGTAAAAATGATAATATACTATAGGATTTTAAGCATTGTTCTTTCTTTCAATATACAACTACTTAGAAAATTCTACTTTTAACTATACAAAAGTGCCATCACGATTTGCCATCAAGAGGACATATGCCTTGTGACACCATGAGTTATAATCACAGACCCTAGATTTGGAAGAGGCCTCTTGAGAACATCTTGTCCAAATTCAAATTTTTATATTGGTGAAATGACCCTCAGAGATGCTAGTGACTGGCAGAGGTAAGAGTTGCATTCACCCCTTAATTCTCTTTTTAAACGTTTCTTTGTGAAGAAGGACACACATTATTAAAAAGTTATTCAGTTTTAAGAGCATATATAGCCACGAAACAAAACAAATGTTCTGCCCACATCTGAATCAAACCAATTTCTAGTTTTCATAAGCAGGGCCAAACTTTTAGGAAACCTTACTTATTTATTTATTTTTAAATTTATTTTTAATTTTTATTTTACTTCTCAGTATACATCGTAGTTGATTTTCATGCCTCTTTACCCATTCCTCCCGTCTCCCCTCCCCCCCTCATCATATCTGTTCACTTAAATAGTTCAAGGAATTTTTGTGGTTATTCTGTCTTCTTCCCCCCCCAACCCTTAATTTGTTTGTGTATTTATTTATTTATTTATTTATAGCTTCCACAAATAAGTGAGAGAACATGTGGCATTTCTCTTTCTGTGCCATGACTTGTTTCACTTAATATAATTTTCTCTAAGTCCATCTATGTTGTTGCAAATGGTAGTATTTCATTCTTTTTTATAGCAGGGTAGTATTCCATCATGCAGATATACCACAGTTTCCTTATCCACTCATCAGATGATGGACATTTGGGCTGGTTCCAACTCTTGGCTATTGTAAATAGTGCTGCAATAAACACTGGAGTACAGGTATCCCTTCGTCATGATGATTTCCATTCCTCTGGGTATATTCCCAGCAGTGGGATAGCTGGGTCATATGGTAGATCTATCTGCAATTGCTTGAGGAACCTCCATACCATTTTCCATAAAGGCTGCATCATTTGGCAGCCCCACCAACAGTGTATGAGAGTTCCTTTTTCTCCGTAACCTCTCCAGCATTTATCATTCTCAGTCTTTTGGATGTTAGTCATTCTAACTGGAATGAGATGGTATCTCAAAGTGGTCTTGATTTGAATTTTCTGGATGCTGAGTGAGGTTGAGCATTTTTTTGGCCATTCGCATATCTTCCCTTGAGAAATGCCTATTCAGCTCCTTTGCCAATTTCTTACTTGGGTTATTTTAGGAAGCCTTATTTAAAGAGATAACACAAATTGAAAATGCAAAGAGATCCAAGAAGTGTTCAAATAATTCTTGGTTATCAGCTTCATACCGAATTTAGGAGATGTTAGACGTGTTTTGAAGTATTGCAACAATATTTCAACAAAGTGTAATAATTAGGAGTACAGGCACTAATCAAGACTGCCTGGATTAAAATGATGGCTCTGATGTTTTCTTTTTTTTTTTTTAAAAGATGACCGGTAAGGGGATCTTAACCCTTGACTTGGTGTTGTCAGCACCACGCTCACCCAGTGAGCTAACCGGCCATCCCTATATGGGATCCGAACCCGTGGCCTTGGTGTTATCAGCACCGCACTCTCCCGAGTGAGCCACGGGGCGGCCCTCGGCTCTGCTGTTTTCTAATGGTGTGAATTTAACTACTATGATTGCAAAACAGGGATAAAGCTCCTCCCAGTCTTATGGAATGGTTGTGGGGGTAGATGAGTTTCTATACACCAAGTGCTTAGTGTTGTGCCTGGCACATAAGTGCTCAATAAATATTAGTGGTACTATTATCGATGCCTTGGAAAGTAATCAAGCGCTCTCCCAAGATATCTGCTGGGAAGATAGTATGGTTTAGTAGCAAGTACGTTGGTTTCCAAAGTTTTCAAGTTATACTGCCTCTATTTACTGGTTATGTGTTGAGCAAGATGGTTCTCTGGGATTTTATCTCTATGCTGAACATATTGTTAATATTACTTTTGCTGTTTACCTCATGTGGGTAGCTGTGAAAATCAAATGAATGGATGAAATAAATATGCTTTCTGAAGAGTAACGCTATTGACACATGGCCACTATTACATTTATTCTTTTCTGCTTGTTTTAGTCTGTTTTGTGTTGGTATAACAGAATACCTGAGACTGCGTAATTTATAAAGAAAAAAGGTTTATTTAGCTTACGATTCTGGGACAGCTGCATCTGGCATGGGCCTCAGGCTGCTTCTACTCATGGTGGAAAAGCGGCAGGCAGCTGGTGGGTACGAGCAGATCACATGGTGAGAGAGGAAGCAAGAGAGAGGGAGCAAGAGAGAGAGAGAGAGAGGAGGTGCCAGGGTCCTTTAAACAATCAGGTCTCGTGGGAACTAATAGAGCAAGAACTCACTCATTAATCCCCCCTCCCCCAGGGAGAGCATTAATCCATTCATGAGGGATCCGCCCCCATGACTCAATCAGTTTCCAACACTGCCACATTGGAGATCAAATTTCCATATGAGTTTTGGAGGAGACAACACATCCAAACTCTATCACTGCTGCCTCCATGATAAGAGATACGACATGACTGGACAAAGTTCTAACTCAGTGAGAGAATTCAAGCATCCTACACATTCAAAATTTACTTGTAGATTCACAACAGCAGGGGATGGGGAGTAAGGACTTGGTTAATAAGTTAGCAACATTTTTTGAGTGCTTACTCTCTATAGGGCACTCTGACCCAATGAAATTACACATAAATTCTAAGGCCTTTGTCATTCAAGAAAAAGCTTTATTTAAAGGTGTTATTTAAGAATGTTCCATGATAAAGGACACCAGCTCTGACTGCAATTTCTGAGTATTACACTGTGGGACATTGCCCCCAAAATGGCTGCCATTACTTCCCGTCCTCTCTGTATGTGCATTCTGCCCCACACATCATGAGATGCCATCTAATTTCCCTCCCTCTGAATGTGGGCTGGTCTTAGTGATTTTCTGGACCAACAGAGATGACTGGGACTTCTGAAGCTCATTTATAAGAGCCTTAGTTAGATGACAACTCCAACTGAGCTCCAATTTAATAGCCAGCAGCAATTGTCAAGCATTTGAGGGAGCATCTTGGATGTCCAGCCCAGTCAAGCCTTCCAATGACGACTCTAATTTCAGCTACCATCTGACTACAACTGCATATGAGATTTCTAGTGAGAATTGCCCCTGTTGAGCCCAGTCAACACACAGAAACTGAGAAATAGTAATAAATTATTGTTTTAAGCCATTTAGGTTTAGGGTAGTTTCTTTTGCAGCAATAGATATCTGAAACATATGTTATTTTCTTCTGAAATAATTTGTCAATTATGAAAGTTGTAAAACATTGTTAATAAATGTCTTTGTGTCCACATTTTGACTTTAATTTACCTGGTAGCTAAAAAAGAACTTGGAATGGGAAATGTGTTTCACTCTTTTAAAAAATAATAATAAAAATTACTATAATGTGTTGAGAACTATTGTATATCTGGCTGTCACTCACTGGGTACTTTATATGCTTATCTTAGAGCTGGGGTTTAAAACCATACTGCTTAAAATATCCCATTTCTTCTCATTACATCACACAGCCCATTATATACATTACCTCCTTCAGACTAAAAGGGACAGTTATGAGGAATTTTAGAATTTCCATGTAGGAAGTTCTAAACCCTATAAGAAGACAGTATGGTATATTCTAGGAGTTTTGGTAGTGCAGAACATGACAGAAAGTAGGTACTTAATTAATGGGTGTTAACTTAATTATTCATGACCCGTATTAGTCTGTTTTCTGTTGCATATAACAGAATATGTGAAACTAGGTAATTTATAAAGAAACAAAGTTCATTTCTTATAGTTTTGGAGGCTGGGATGCATCTGATGAAGACCTTCTTCTGGGTGGGAACTCTTTGCAAGGTCCTGTGGAGACACAAGGTGTCACATCACGAGGATGGCAAGAGCTAGAGACCTAACCTTCTCACTTTTCTCAGAACCACACCTATGACAACCCATTAAACCATCAACCCATTACCCTATGAGTGGATCAATCCATTTGAGAGGGAAGTCTGCACTATCCAATTACCTCTTTTAAAGGCCCCACATTCCACCACCATATTGGAGGCTAAGTTCCTACATAAGCTTGGGGGATATTCAAACCACAGCATGAACTTTGTTTTTCTCTAAATGTATTGTCTAGCTCTTTACCACTTTACCACCAAATATTATCAAACCAGTTTGAGGTCTTTTCTTCCTCATAGTTTGGTCATCAAATTTTAATAATCTTTCTTACAATTCAAATTCAACTTAATAGTCAGCAAAATTTCTACTTTCCTCCTTTAAATAGTTACAAGATCATAGAGGACTGTAAAGAGCCCCACATCGTTTTGGACCTCTCCTACTAACATATTGCTCCTCATTCACCACGTTGGCCACACTGGTCTCCCTGCTAGCTCTCTAAGACCCTATGCATGCTCCCGCCTCAAAGCCTCTGTGTGGGAGGTTCTCTCAGATCCCTTCAGGTGCCATTTGAATGTCACATCATGAGTGAAACCTTTCCTGACCATCCTTTTAAAACAGCACCCCCACCCCCAATACCTAGGTTCCTTACCAGTTTTATTCTTTCCCCATAGTACAACCATCATCTGACACCATATATGCTTGCTTTTTAATTCCTTTATTAGAATATAAGCTCCTGATGGGCAGGGACTTGGCTTTGTTCTCTGTTGTATTTTCAACACCAAGGACAGTGCCTCCACATGGCAGGAGCTGAATAAATGGATATTATTGAATGAAAGAATATCTACAATTCTGTAGTTGAATCATGGAACAGAAATGTCAATAAGCAGTCTTTCCATTATGTCTTAGGCAAGAGATATTGATTCATATTTTGGGTTTCTGCTATAAAGAGAAGAAAATCGATGGTGTTGAAAATTTTCAGTGGTGTATCCTGGAAGAAGTTAGCCATCGGATTGGTCTTAGCATAGACAAAGTGATTGCAAAGATATTTGTTTCAGGGTTGGCCAGGAGCTCTGGAGCCCCCGATATCTCTCTTGAGGAGTGATGGCTCCATGACAGGCACTGAAGCAAGTAAGAGAGAACCAGAATAAAGTCTGGGGACTTGAATAAAGTGAGAGTCATCTGTAATCAATAATAATCAATGCTTTGAGAAAAGGAAGCTAAGTTCTACCCATGTGTTTTTGCAGTACTTTAACTTCATAAACTATGTACTTTAAAAAAAATTGTTATTTTTTTAATGGAGAACTAAATTTTACAAAAATGGATCAAATCTATATTTTTATTTGTTTGTTTGTTTGTTTTACAAGCAACGGTGTTTACAGATACACCTGATTACGTGAATCAAATTTCTACACAGAGGTGTCACCACCTCTTAGAAGAAGGATGTTAAAATGAAAGAGAAAACTCTCCTAGAGCAAAAGTGCTCAAGATATGAAGTTAGAAATTTCAAGTTATAAAATCATAGCAAACATCATAAGGCTGAAGGGAAATTAAAAGCAGGATCTCTGTGTGGGGCAGAATGAGGCAAAACAGAAGCTGCTCAGCCCTGCTTTCCCAGAATCAGTCCATTTCTCATGCAACATGAATATTGTGTGTTGGAGAATGTGTGTTGCTATAATGTTTAGTATTCCAGGAGGAAATAAATTTTGCTAAGATGGCATTAAGAAGACGTGTCACTTCTCTTACCTGGATTTCTCAACTCTGGACATGAGTTGGATTGTAATCAAGAGAATTCAGCCTTATGCTGCTCAGGGCTATATCTATATGTTGCAGTCCATCCTCTAATTGCTAAGTTCTTATTTATCGCTTCTGAAAAGACTCAGAGTTCACCCCAAATACTTATAAGTTGGGTTCTAGAAAGGTAGTTTTCTGAAATATGCTCTGCAGAATGCCAGCTACTTGCTTTTCTTATCTAGAATCCTGGAATAGTAGTGAAGAGTGTAGATTTTGCAAAGAGAAATCAGAATTTATAGGCTGGCACTGCCATTGGCTAATGTGGGGACCTTGGCTGAGTTACTTCACCTTTCAGTTCTTCAGTTTCAGTTCTTTAGTTTCTGTAAAATGGGGATACCGAAGAGTTTTTGTGTAGTTTAAATAAAATAATGCATTAAGTAACATATAATCATTGTTTAGTTTAGTTCTTGGCACATATTAAGCTCTCAACATATGGCTAAAAAGGGGGCGGGGGGTTCTGGAGTGGATGCTGTCCTTTTGACTATGTCTACAGTTATCTTCCTCACACCATTATAAAAACTTGTCTTCTATCACAAAGTGCTTCTTTCTGTGGTTTTATAATGAGCTATTCCATCGGTGGCTCACCTGTCATCACTAGGCTACCGGCCAGCAATGATGACCTCAGGATTTTCCTGTTTCATCCCTTTGTGCTCAGCGTGTTTCATCTGGACAGGTGGTCCTGCCATGACATATTCTTATGACGTTTCATGCTTTCCTTCATCTGGTTGTGCCTGCCTGCATCTGAAAGCTTCATTTGTAAACTCAAGAGGCTCTGTCTGATATACAGAGAGGGCTGTTTAACATATTAATTTGGCTTTGTTTGCCTCCAAAATTTTTAATTTCTTGTGAGTAATTCTGTGAGTTTCATTTAGTGCATTTGGGGCAGAAGAATGTATAGATGCTGCCACTTATCATTCCATCACTTGGCACTGTACTCAGAATATAGAGATAACCTAATATTATTAATAATATTTAAATGCATAAAGAGCTAACAGAGTTTCCCCAAGAAAAAGAGCCAAATCTCAATTGTAATATAGCAAATCCCAGCACCTACTCATGAGAAAGCAGAGGCAAATGTATTTAGAAAACCTGCAGTGCTCTATCTCCTTCTGTTTATAGGTAATGAGGATCCTAATAAGAAATGTGACCACAGAGATGTGAAGGAAGTCTGTGATCATTCAGCTCCTGTGAAAACTACATTATATCATTAGGGGAAAAAAATCACAAAACTCCCACACACACAGTAAGCTGGAAGTAAACTGAATATTCTAAATTATTAAAGGGACTTGACACAATGTTTGATCCTGGCTGAGCTTGCAGAATATGCAAACAAACAAAACCAGATAAGAAAGTGTAAATGACCTAGTCAATCAAATATCAGATAGCATCACCAAATGAACAGGGCTGATCATCCCTCAGAGAACTTATCAGAGTGCCAGGGAGAGGTTGCTGAAGCTTGCATGCACGCCCAGCACACGGTCGCTTACATACACCACCTCTTAACTGGGCTAGTGATTTCTCTCTACCTGACAGATAACAAGAAAAACCTAAAAAAGGTCAACTTAAAAAATTACCAACAATAATCAAAATCAAGAGAAAGGCAAGGTTTCGATCAGAAACTTGTGATTTCAATATGGGGGAGCCTCATCCTTTGAATTATAATGGAAAGAAAAATGAAAACTAGGTTGTAGAGATACAGAAATTGAACACTTGTGTCAATACCACTGCATTAAACTCTGTTGTCTGGTTTTATAGCAAATTCACTAAGAATGCCACAACTCAAAAAATTCACAATAATAAGGAGATTGATTCATTAATTTGCTGTGAACCTGCAGTGTGCCAGGCAATGTAACAGGCATAGGAGATACTGAGATAAATAGAAGTCCTTGCTTTAAGGGACCACATAGTTTATTTGGGAGAGAAAAGTGAACAGATAAATTATAATACAAGGCTGTAAGTGCTATGATACATGTAAGGAAAAAATGCAAAGCCCTGCAAGGTTTGAAGTGCTTTCTGAATTTTGAAGAAATGTGGGATTACTTTTAAAGAGTTTTAGCTCGTGTATTTTGTTATTTAAAATATGTGTTAATTTCCCTTTAACCGTTTTGTAACCAAGATAAGTAAAAGTTTGCCATATTTGAATGCAGTATTCATCTTCCTGCTCTTTAAGTTAGAAAGAAAGAGGATGAGACAGAGTGCTCTCATTTTCGCATGGAATTTTGTCCAAGAATTGGCTGGTTAGAATTATGAGTTGGGAAGACTGGGGAGGTCACATGAGCTGAGCTCCCACCTGACATAGGAATGTCCTTTTTTGACACGACCATGTGTATCTCGCTGGTTTCTCCTGAACAAATCCCTCCTTGTTTGATCCTATAGGAAAGGCATCTTCAAGTATAAGCGGTGTCCACTGCCTGCCACTTTCTTGTTGCTGCTAATACTATCCTCTGGAAAAATGAGAGTAAGCTTAATGTATCATGCACAGGGTACCCTTAAAATATAAGAATGGTTCTATTAAAGCTTTCCAATAAAAAGGTGAGATATCTTCATTTCCTTCAAACATTTCTTTTGGAGCCTTGATTCCAGATTCCACTTCAGGTGCAATTCTCTGAATTTTCTTTGCTCTATTAAACTCCCGAGGCTTGCCACCTGGTGCTCACCCTGTGTGTAGCATCCTTTGCAGCATTCTTTGCCTGGCTGGTTACTCCTCTCCTGGAAGTCTTCCCTCATTGCATCTTTTCCACCTACCAGCTAGGACTGGGTACCCCTTCCTTGTGCTTTCCTTCTTCCTTGTGTAGGTCTTTTTAATACTTTGGCTCTAAACTCCAGTACAGAACTTTAATAGGTTAGATTGACTAAATACAAAACTCTTTTTTTCTAAGCTAGTTATGCTTAGATAACTTCAGACTAAAGCAGGCCATGAGGTCTGTTCCATTAGATTCCACCCTCTACCCAACCCAAGCCTTGGACGTGAACATTAGGGGACAAGAAAATGCCTGCTCAACACCCACCCACCAGTGCCATGAAACAAGACATAGAAAAAGACAGCAAATTTGCCAGCAAAGCCCTGTGTTGAGCTGAGCCTACACTTGGTTAGGGTCTCCAGCCTGGCAGCCACATGGGAAGAAGACCATGTCCAAAGAAAGAAAAGATGGATTGATCTGTCCTTGGTCAATTTATCAATTGACCGCTGTGTTTGCTTGGGTAGAAGAGGCAGGTAAAGCATTCGTGGGACTCTACCCACATTTGAAAGCTCTATTCCTGGGAAACATGGCTCCCAAAATGTTGGATCTGACCAGCCAGAGCAGTTCTTCATCCTGGGGAGAGGGGTGGTAGCTCCTTTTTTGTGATGACTTTGTAGAGAATAGCATTATATTGTAATTGTCTGCTTACCTGTCTTCCTCCCACACAAACCTTGAGTTTCTTGAGGTAATTGAGTATTGAGCATTTTGAAGAAAAATACCTGTACTTTCAAAGAGCCAGTCCAGTAGTAGCGTTTAGGAGAAATTCAAGAGCATTTGTTAAATAAATTACGTCCTCATCATCCTCTAGGCTATGAAAGTAACTCTTAATATATTGTACTGGGAAGGCAATAAAATACCCCTCATCTAAAATGCCCCACAGTGGGACTGTTTCACTGTCGCTTCCTGATCTGGTTACTTTGCATCCTTGTGAGGCTTTGTTACCCTGTCTGTGCACAAACGTTAGGCCAGTTCTGATCAACCCATTTATAAATGATTGTTTTCTTGCTGCGAATGGACACTGTGCTAGAAAGGAGGCACAGGCCTGTGCCAAAAGACTTCACAATTGTCCTCTTCATCAAACTTTCTTTTCTTCTATAAACACTTTAAAATGTAAATTTAATGGAGAGAACTGTTTTAAAAACTATAAAATGTCATGTGATAACTTAATGTTATTTTTATGCATTTTATTCTAAAGAGTTATTGTTTATCCATCTATTATGGTTCATTTACTTCATCAATAATTATTGAATATCTATGATGTATAAGGCACATAAAACACCAAAAGAAAGAGTGCCTAGCAGAGAATTTGACAGATACTAAATGTTTGAAAAATGTTTCTTTAATATTATAAAATTTAATCCTTAAAAGAATATTTTGAAGTTAGAATTATTATTACCATATTACAGACAACAAAATGATAATTCATAGTGAGTTTAGGTAATTTACTCAAGTTCACAAAGCTCCATAAATTCAGGTAAGTTCAGATAAATTCAGATAAATCAGAGGTACGGCTCTTATTCCAATGTAATTTCATCATGTCACCACTGCCTTTCTCTTCAAGGTGAGACCAGACAGAGAATAGGCTGGTGTCAGATGGTGGTGGGCTTGAATGCTGGGCTAAGGGGGCTTGGACTTTATTAGTATTCAATGATTCATTCTTATTTGATTCCCTGCTGATTGGCTTACACAGTGTTTCCCATTCTTCCTTGAACTTAAGACTCACACGAGACTTTTGATAAAAATACCAATCATCAGACTCTCCCTCGTAGATTCTGACTGAATGGATCTCAGGTCTAGCTTGGAATTCTGTATTCTTAATGGGCTCCCTTTAATAAACTTATCAGGCAAATTTGGAAAACACAGGGCCAAAAGACTTGCTTGCTCTTTATAACCCTGTGGCCATTTTTCTTGGTTAAATTTACATGTGATTAGGTATCACTAAAAGAAAGGACGTTGCTGAATAAAAAGGCCTTCTGCAAAAAGACCTTCTGAATAAAAAAGACTTTCTGCAGCCTTGATTGCCAGTGGGCTCTGGATATCTTGTGTATCCTGCCACAGATATACCAGCCTGTATTTCAGACTCTAGGCTGCTTGACCTGAGGGAAGACCATGGTCACTGTCAGTGAATCAATCTCAGGGGATGGCTGCACACTGCCCTTGGAGTTCCAGCTTTGGAAAATCCTCCATTGACAAATGTACCTGATGAGGCCTGACACATGGGATGAGGTATTGATGATGACACATGAGAAACTCAGTTCTAGAAAGGGCACTTCTGAAGAGCTCTTTACAGTGAGGCTGCAGAGAGATGATAGTCTTGGCTGTCAGGAAAAATGCAGAATAAGCAGATGTTCTTCTTTGAAGAGCTGTCTTTTCTAACACATTTGTTTAAAACACCTTTTTGTTTCATGTTTAAGAAATCTCTCTTAGGTAAAAGTTGTATGCCTAAATGAGGAGCAAAAATAGAATATGTCTGAAACTCTTCTTTATGATTCGTTCAGCTGAGCCCAAGCTGAGTAGGGGATATTTTCTTTGCCCTTCAGCCAGCATGTTGAAAAGAGCAAACAGCTCTTTTCATTTTACCTAAGAATTCTTCCTTGAATGCCCTGAATTCTTCCTTGAATGTTATGGCTCAACTTGCTATTGGGACTGGAAGCCAAGTCTATGAGTTAGTGTGATCCTTGTATGATGAGCAGGAAAGGGTTAATGTTTTTCTCTGCAGGCCTGAAGCCAGTCTACAGCCCAGAGGGGTCACTGTCATGACATGTCAGAAGATTCTTGATTTAAAGAATGGAGAGTTAGCATCTACCAACATTTAAAAGCCATAAGACTTTCAAAACCATGTGTCAGATATATATGGCTTCTCCTGCAGAAAGAGGGAAAAAATGCATTCCTTTCTTCTCATGGAAATAGAATGATCTCCTATTTAGAGTCAGAATTTTGGCATTACATTCATAAAGCAGATTTTTAAAAAAGAATAATTGGTAAAGTAAAAGAGAAACAATATCAGCAGTAGTAATGACTTTTTTTAAGTTAAGGACCCTATCACAATCTACTAAGTAAATTCAGAGACTAAGCTCCCATAGCCAGTAAAGGAAAAACCAGCTTTGATTTAAAAAGAGGGCACCTTGGTCAGGCATGAAGAGGATGACATACAAGAAGATGTGAAGAGCCAAAAGGAGGACAAAGCCTCTGGTTCTAGGTGTCCTTATTTGGAGAGAGATTACAAATACCTAATGAGGATGCTTCATTGAATAAACCAAGAATTACACCTGCATAATTCAGGTATAAATAATTGTATGAGCACAAATAAATTTTTAAATTATCTGTTTTCTAACTACATGTTTCTTTTACTCATAATGTTTTGGCTCTTCTCAGCTAATTTCTTTGCTTCTAACACCTCTTCTATTTGAGAATCTTTCTATAAGCAGAAAAACCCAAATCTGGGGAGAATTTGCTAATTATGTGAAGATCACTGTGGTGGATCCAAGTAGTCTTGGACATTCAGGCCACCTGTTCCATAAAACCTCCCCAGAATTGGATGTAAATGTGAACTTTTCCTGTGTGGGAAGTAACAGGAGCCAAAAGGTGACATTAGATTTTAAGAACTCTTTTATCCCTGAAGCCACACTTTTTTTGCTTCATCATATACATTGTAAACTTTATTTCTTTTGCCAAAAAAAAAAGTATTTTTTATTTTATTGCTTTCGATAGTGTAGCCTACATAAACTTCTTGAGATTGGGGCATTATTTTTCATGTTTTATGTTGCAAAGTAGGCAACATAATTGCTGGTAAATAAGCATTTATTGAATAATGGTTAATTTTGGGGAAATGTTATTTATGGTATAATTGGGCAAAGTTGAGAAAAGATGCAAAATCTAAATTGAGCTCACTAGCACTAGAACATATTGCTGTTCTCATCTTTAAGGGGTAGAATGACCTCAGAAAGTTTTGTGTTATTAGAATATCCTCAAATAGGTTATATTTGTGGAGATCAACAAAACTCTACACATCTCCTCTGAAAAGACATCACCCAAATAGCGATTTCTCCTTCTGTGGATGGAGTCATACATAATGAATGTTCTCTGATGGCTGCGGGAGTTGTGTGGCTATAATTAATGTTATAGAACCCAGTGGAGTTCATTTAATCAAGTCTGTAATGGTGGTATTGACTGTAAAATCTAATGAAGTGGTACTAAACAAAGTTGATTTGAGATTGAAGTGGGAGTGTTCAAAGACGCGTTTGATACCATTCGTAGCCTAAAATATCGTTAAGGACAAAAGCACAAAGGGTTAGGAAAAAGGAAAAACCTCCTTGTTTTCATTTTGTAGTGGATTTCTATTATTTTTGATGTGGAAAAAATTCTACAAATCTCTATTCAAAACCTCTGTGCTTTCAATATAAACAGAGACATTTTATGTCTTGAAGAGTTAAAAACAAACTTGAATCTTCAAGGGCTCATGTGAGATTTACTGGACTTTTAGTCATAAAATGAAAATAAATGACTAGATATAATTGTAAGAGTTGAGAGGAGTGCACAAATCACATGGAGAGCAGAGAAAAAGAAAATGATTATGGGGAATTTGTCAGAGGACTTAAGAAAGATGTTGAAAAATTTCCAGCAATAAGATAAAGAGCAAAACCAAAAATGTTTAAAAAGGCAGCACATGTTTGTTGTAGATATATCAGGAAAAAATATATGATATTAGTTCAGAGGTCAAGACGAAAGTCTTCATTCTAGTAATAGTGCCCATTTGAACTTTTAGGAATAAATGACCTTGGCAGAATTGTGATTGATAAACTGGATCTGTTCAGAAAGACAATGCTGAGACTAAAATCAAGGTAATGGAATGAGAAGTATGGGACAAAATGACTGAACACACTGAAATATAAAACAGTCATCTGTAAACATTAGTATACAAAATACCTTTGAAAGTTTCACTGAAGAAGAGAAGAACTGTGGGAGATGAAAGCAGCATGGAATGTGATAATTTATTTCCATGTTATTAAAGGATGCTTATAGCTTTAACATCCAAGTCCATTAATACAAATAAAATTGCACAAGCATTTACAGAGGCTAGAAAAGAATGAAGAGGAATAAAGAGCTTATATATGAGATTTCTACATTTTCCCAAGCCAAAATTTCTCTGGTAAAGCTTTCGTTTAGAGTATCCTGAATTAGAATAAAGGTACATGGACAGTAGTCCCCACTCATCCTTGGGGGATACGTTTCAAGATCCCCAGTGGATGCCTGAAACCACCGATAGTTCTATATACTATGTTTTTTCCTATTCATACATCCCTATGATAAAGTTTAATTTATAAGTTAGGCACAGTAAGAAATTAGCAATAATAACTCAGAATAGAATAGAATAATTATTGAAAACATATTGTGATAAAAGTATTATGGATACTTTTTTTGAGAGAGAGGTTTACCTCTCTCTCAAAATATCTTATTGCATTACACTCACCCTTCTCGTGATCTGTTGATCTGATAACCGAGACATCTACTAAGTGACTAGTGGGCAGGTAGTGGATGCAGCCTGGATACACTGGAGAAAGGGATGATTCGTGTCCCTGGAAGGAATGGAGCTGGACAGTGCAAGATTTCATAATGCTGCTCAGAACAGGTGTGCAATTTAAAACATATGAATTGTTTATTTCTGGAATTTTCCATTTAATATTTTTGGGCCACAGTTGACTGCAAGTAACTGAAAGCATGAAAAACAAAACTGCAGATAAGAAGAGACTACTGCACTTGACTCTTCTCACTGTTCTTTGAAACAGCCAAGCATACAAAATCACCCAAGCAGGTCTTGTCTCATTTATATTTATATTTGGAAAAAAATGCTTTTTAAAGCAAAAGCGAAGTCTTATGCCTTGATTAGGTTGTTAATAAGTGTTCACATTTCACACTACTGAGCCAGATAGAGTTGAGGAATCTTGGGACAGGAGAAGCAGTAGCAAACTCATCTTCTGGAAACTTCCCGGGATTGCCTAATTTTGTTTCTTTGTGTTTTTAGTTTTGTTTGCTTATTTTTGTTTATATGACATCAAAGTCACACTAGAAACCAAACATTTCCTTTTACCCGTGTTGTGGAGGAGAATGAGTACATTACTTGCACACTGCTTTAGGTCAAGGTTAACCATTTGTTAGTTTTGAGCGATAAAGAGATAAGTGGAATAATCCAGGTAGGAGTTAAACTTTAATTTTATTGGCCTTTTATCTTTTATTTAAAGTCTCATATATCTAACCTTATTTTAAAACTTGCAACCTTTGATGTTTTGAATTCTAGTTTTTATTTTTAACTTTTTCCTTTATTATTTATATCTTCCTTTATATTTTTTAGTATTGAATCTCCTAATACTTTCAATATAGAAAAAGTATTATTTTTTTGCTCTAGGTCTCATATATTTTATTGATTTCTGATGTGTGTTTTAATGGCGAGCAAGAAGCACAGCCCAGGAGAGGTAGCAGAGAAAAAGCTCTCCCCACAAATGAGAGGCATCAGGGTCTTTTTTCTCATCTGAGCTCCCAGATGCTTCCTAATGTCTCTCCCAGACACTTCAAGGTAGGATATTCAAAAAGTCTCATCCCAGTAAATAAAGAGGGAGTAAAATAAATAGCATATGGTATTTTGCAAACCTCTGTTGAAGTAACGGATCTAGCAAATGATCATCAATGACTGCTAATGTCACAGAGAGACGATCACACAAAATGCGCCTCCTGCTGTAAGAACATACACCTCTGAAGCCAACCTAAACTAAGTGAGACCAAGTCTCAGGATCCGGCAACAATCATTAGGAAATGCAAGGGATGATAGAATATATTAAATGACACTACTGGGATGGAGCCGGCAAATCCAGACCTTGGGAAACTTTATGGGGCAAAGGTTTACTATTAGATGAAGGGGGAATGTATAGATTAAAAGAAACTTAAGAGGCAGCTGACATAGCAACCAGTGTAACAAGCAAAACTTGTTTGGATCCTGATGTAAACAAATCAACTGTAAGAAAGAAAGAGGGAGGGGGAGAGAATTGGAGAAATTTAAACATATTTGATGTTAAGGAATTATCATTGATTTTTAAAATGTGAAAAATTCTTTTTAAGTATATGGCAAAAAAAAAAAAAAAAAAAGTCTCAGCTCACAAGGCCAGGGAGACCCACCGCCTCTCTCTCCCAGGGCTAAATTCTTATACAGACCACATGATCAGCATCGTGCACTGTCCTCGTCTTGTATGTCCATTTGCTGATTTAAAATTTCTGGATTCCTCTCTTTGGCTCTATCTCTTTGGATGTGAACACACACACACATGCACTGACACATCACTAGTTACTGTCCTCTGAAAACACCACTTTCTTTGCAACCGTCTCAAGCACTGGCTGCTTTTCTGCAAAACCCTCAAACAACTGGGCCTGATGTGAGAAAGGCATTCCTCTGCACTTCTCTCTTCCTCCTTCTAGCCCTCACCCCGCCCCCCATGCTCATGCCATCAGATTATATTAACTGCTGTTTCTTTTGTTCCTGTCATTTACTGACCCTGGTGTCAGTTCCACTCATATCCAGACAATTTTTGCTGCAGCTCACTGTCACTTTCTTTGATGTTACTGTTCTTTTAATTCTTGGCTGCAAGGCCAGCTCCATAATTTGTGGGGCTTAGTGCCAAATGATATACCCAAATCATCATGTCAAAGGGACACCTGTACTCCCATGTTTATTTCAGTACTATTTACAATAGCCAAGAGGTGAAACCAGCTTAAATGCCCATAACTGGATGAGTGGATAAAGAAAATGTGGTATATCTACACAATGGAGATTTTTTTTACTACTCTGCTGTAAAAAAGAATGAAATACTATCATTTGTGGCAACACAGATGGACTTAAAGAAAATTATATTAAGTTAAATGAGCCAGGCACAGAAAGAGAAATACCACATGTTCTCACTTACATGTGGGGGGCTAATAAAAATAAATAAATAAATATACAAACAAATAAGTGGGGGAGGAAAAAAAGACACAACAGTCACAATAATTCCTTGAACTTGTTACGAAAAGTGAAGAGATATGATGCTGATGGAGGTGGGGCGTAGAGAGGGAAGGGAGAAAAGGACGAATTGGTAAAAGGACATGAGAATCAACTACATTGTACAAAAAAAAAAATTCATGTTAAAATTTAAAAAAAAAGCACTTCTATTTGAAAAAAAAATGTCTGCTCACATTTATAGTTTTAGACCTTCCTCTCTTTGACTGGCAGGGAAAACAATTTTGGCAGAGGTGACCATGAATTGACCCCTTTTGTTTCTGACAACCTCAGGGAAAGAAAAACATGACTGGTAATAAGAAGTGCTTGCTTCAGGGCCAGCCCAGCTGACAGTCTCAGTCGGGCAATGACTTTGGTCTCAGGGTCTTTTCTGACAAGTAATATTCTCTGAGTAAGCAGGGAGGACAACACCAGCAGTTTGTGGCTTTAGAAAGTAAAGAAATTTTCTGTGCTATCATTTCCTAAAACACTGTTGTATTCCTTCTGTCTAGATTGAGGGACTTTAAACAGTACATCCTGGGAAACACTTTATATTCACCATCGTGATACTGTTGAGTGGCTCATTATATTACAGACAGTCTTTTTGTAGATAGGTGAGCAATTTCCTTCTGGCACTAAAATCGGTAATAATTGTGCTCCTTATGAGCAGCATGTTTGTTTTTATATTGTGGACATTGATCGTCTTTTTGCATTGGCCACAAGAAAGCAAAGCTCCAAAATCTGTATCCTGCTTCCTGCAAATATAAGGATACTACGTTGTGTGAACAAATTTAATTCTGACTTTATTGTACTTCATTTCCTTATTTTCTCCCTTTTTTCATCTTGAGCTTCTTATTTGAGATTTTATACCATTTGGTATCATATTTCAAAAACAAGTCACTTTAAATCCTTCCTAGAATAGGGAAATGTATGTATAAATAAATAGAAAAGGAATTATGAAAACAGCATGAGATCGTTTGATCTTTATACATAATATAGCCAAATAATTTAAACCACAGAGATCTGAAATCATGTAGATATGGAATGAGGCATTGGAAATGCAAATATTTAATCCCAAGCTTCATCTCTTGTCATTTCTGTGTGGCCTTGTGAATGTCTCATAAATACAGATTTCTGCTGTGAAAAAAATTTAGGAACTTAACCTGATGTTCAGAGGCAATGTGAGGACTAATTTGTTCATGTGCAGTATGAATTTTAAAACTTGGATTCAAGGAAATTAGTAATGTTAACTATGTCTTTGGGAGACTGGCAGACTGGTGCTCCATGCAAAACCACAAGTTGAATATTAAATCTGTACCAATAAGATGCAACTGTAATACACATCATTTACCTCCAGCTAAATCCATGTTGGAATTGCGAGTTATACCAGTGCTGAGGTTTTTCTGACCTAATTAAAAAATTACGTTTAATTTCACTCAAGTATTTCATTTTAATTTTTAGCTCTACTTCAAAAATATTATTTAACAACATAAGAATGCACCCCCTGATTCTAACCATCCCACTTAAATATACATAGGATGTTCACTGACATTTTGTCTGAAGCCACTCCTTTTTGATTAGCTGTCAACAAGGGACCATCTCTGTGCCAAGTGAAACTAAGCCATTATCGTTGATGCTCCAGCTTTTCTTTCATCTTATGGGCTCCAGGGCATTAAGATAATGATTCTGCTTCCCTCCTTCCAGAAGATTAGTGATGTCCATTCTGTTTTACTTAGCATTTAAATTTTTAGCTGCCTAAACTGTTTAAACTGTTTACCTCCTTGTAACTTAGCTCAGCAAGGGTAATGCAGGTCTTTTTAAAATTTAACATGTAGAAACCAGGACAGTAGGTATCATACATAATAGTAAGTTCTTTCCCTTGGTAAAATCAATACTCATCTGTTCATATTAATTTATCGTGCATTAACTAAATTCCTACAAAGTGAATGAAGGACCCTGCTGTGGACTGAATGTTTGTGTGCCCCCCACACCCCAAATGTAAATGTTGAAGCCCTAATCCACATTGCAATGGTATTTGGAGGTGGGGCATTTGGGAAGTAATTAGAGTTAGATTAAATCATGAGGGTGGGACTCTCATGATGGGATTAATGTCCTTATAAAAAGAAGAAGAAGATGAAGAGACACAAGTGTGTGCTCTCTCTCTTTCTCTCTCTCTCTCTCTCTCTCTCTCTCTCTCTCTCTTCCTACATACATGCGCCAAGGAAAGGCTACGAGGACACAATGAGAATGAGGACATCTGCAAACCAGGAAGAGGGCCCTCATCAGGTACCAAACCTGCTGGCCTTGATCTTGGACTTCCCTGCCTCCAGAGCTGTGAGAAATAAATGTTTGCTGTTTAAGCCACCCAGGCTACGGTATTTGGTTATAGCAGCCCAAGCAGACTAACAGAGCTCAGATTTGCTCAGTTATCAGAGTCACCAAAGACTTAATATGAGAACCAGGGAATCCTAGAAGTGTCAAAGATGGTAACTCTATTTTGCCTGTGTGTGCACGAGCTCTACTACCTGAAGACAGTCTCTTCTGTACTATTCAGTTTTCTAGGATAGCACCACGTAAACAGTGGTCTTTAATCTGTAAGCTTTTATAAAATTTAGGAAACCAGAAAGACCAAATGTGTATATCCTCTTTATTTTTCAAAAGATCTTCAGCATTCTGCTGGTAAATACAATATCTGGCCTTCAGTTTTGCAAGGACTGAAATAAACTTCCATAAATTAGTATCCTGCTAATAATTTATTAAATTAAAATAATGACTACAGTTTTTTTTGTGTGCGGTTAATGTTCTCACCAAGTATCTCATACTCTTGTGTGATGCTTAATTTGTATTTTTTTTTTTTTTTCTCAGTAGGAACGTCAGTTTATTTATTATTTTATTTATTTATTTATTTTTTTTTAAAATTTTATTTTGTCGATATACATTGTGGCTGATTATTGCTCCCCATCACCAAAACCTCCCTCCCTTCTCCCTCCCCCCCTCCCCCCCAACAATGTCCTTTCTGTTTGCTTGTCGTATCAACTTCAAATAATTGTGGTTGTTATATCTTCTTCCACCCCCTTAATTTGTATTAAATATGTTTTAATTTAGTGTAGTCATTCTCTGTTCACAAGTATTGGGAGGCAATTTAACTGACTTTAGCGTTAGTTTCATAGCTGTGTTGGCTTTGGGAAGCTACTTTGTTCTTAGCTTCATTTTTCTTACCCATAAAATGTGGATAATTATTGTTACGTTCCAAAGTTGTAGTAAGGTTTAAAGAAGATAATCTATATAAAACATATAGCATAGTATTTGGCACATCATATGGACTCAATAAGAGGTTACTATTATTGATCATCTTAGTGTAATGAAGAAAAAATGTTTTCCAATGATAAACTGGTTAATGTTCATTATGAGTTCTACATACTATTTAAATAATATGTTTATGTTATCATCCAAAAACTTCATTTTTTCACCTTTTACATTTAGACCTATAATTTACACGGAATGGTTTGGTGTGAAGTAGGGGGTCAAGGTTCAAGTTTTCTTCATTTGGATTCACGTTTTTCCTCATATAATTGACTGGTATGAATTACTATATTTTTTATAAATGTCCATATATATGTTGGCCTGTTTTTGGGCTCTCTATTCTGTTCTGTGTATACATTTTTCTTCAGATAGTCTCACACTGTCTTAATTATTATAGCTTAATAATAATTCTTGATATCTGAGAATGTAAACTTACAACTTTGTTTTTCTTCTTCAAGAAAAAATATTATTGGGTTATTTCTGGCTTTTGATATTTCCATACAAATTTTAGAATTAACTTAAACATTTCCATAAAATATCTGCTAGAATTTTGACTTGGATCGCATTGATTTGAGGAGAATTGACATTATGACAATACTGAGTGTTCTGATCTCTGAACATGATACATCCCTCTATTTATTTATGTCTCCTAGTTTTTCTAACACTGTTTTGTAGGTATTTATGTTAAAGTTTTGCACATTCATTATTGTTGCATTTATTCATAGGTATTTGATGCTGTTTTAAGTGATATTATTTTTAAAATTTCATTTTATATTTATTTGTTGCTTGTAGGTAGAAATACAATTGATTTTTGTATATTGACCTAGTCTCCAGTGACCTTACTGAATCTATTTATTAAATCTAATAATTTATCTGAAGATTCTTTTAAATTTTCTATGCATATAATCATGTTGTCTGTAAATAATGGCATATATATGTATATTTTAGTTCTTAATCCTTTCTACCTGCCTTAATGTCTTGCTAAGACCTTCATTTACAGTACTAAATAGAAGTGGTCATAGCACTCAACTTAGTCTCATTCTTGTACAAAGAATGTCTCATTCTATGTGTCACTATTAAATGTTATTTGCTGTAAGTTTTTTGTAATTACTCTTTATCATATTATGAATATTCTCTTCTATCCCTAATTTGCTAAGAGTTTTTTTTATCACGAATAGACATAAAATTTTGTCAAATGCTTTCTCCGAATCTGTGAAGACAATCACATGACTTTTCTCCTATATTCTGTTAGTGTGCTGAATTACACTAATTGATTGCCTAATGTAAAACTCAGCATTTCATTCTTGAAATAAATACAACTTGGTAATGATGTATTATCATTTTTATATATTGCTAGATTCACTTTGCTAACATTTTGTTTAGGGTTTTTACATATTTTTGATAAGAGAGTGTAGTTTCTTGCTTTCGTGTATATTCTTGTCAGGTTTTGGTGTCAGTGTTCTTATAAATTCTAAATATGAGTTGGAAGGTATTTCTTTTTCTCATGATCTGGAAAAATAATAAATATTGGTATTATTTTTCTTACATACTTGGAAAAATTTGTTGGTTCTAGGGCTTTCTCTGTGCATGTTCTCATTTTTAGGATATGCATTTTCTTAGTTCTTTTTTTTTGGCACTTACTTATCAATTATATAAAGCAGAGGATTTATAAACATAGCAGGTGTACAATGTTTAAGTTAAAAATGAGTGGAGATATTTCTAGAAGATGCTTATGAATATGTATGTATGTATGCATATTTATTCATAAAATTTTAAATGTATTTCATCAAAATTTGAGGACCTACTATATATGTAGGCTCTGAAGAATCACTGGTGATTTTTGATCAGTGATGTGACATGTTAACCTATTTTATGTAGGTTAGTTTAGTGGTGATGCACCTAAACAACCGGAAAAGACAGAAATTAGAAGTAGGAAGACCAGTGGGAGGCTGTTGCAACAACCCAGTCATAAAGTACCAAGGACTTGATAGTCATAAAGTACCAAGGACTTTTTAGTTAAAAATTGTAGAAATAATTAGGCAGAGAGAAAGTTGGTAAAGGAAGAAGCAATAGGATTTGATGGCTAATTTTGAGTCAAGGGTGAAGAATAAAAAGAGATTCCAATCTGAGAAGAAGTTTTTAGTCTAAGTAATAAGAAACCAAGAAGGTAGGAAGGAATCTCCAAGAAAGGTCTGTAGTGGGAACATATATTTCTTAATTTTCATGAAATTGACGATGTTTATCAAATGCCACTCTCTGCATTTCCTTGCTGCTTATTTTTATTTCAGAGCCTCCATATCGGATCTGGAATTTTATTCTTAGAACCTGAGTCATTGTAACATCTTGCAGGGAAACTGCGTATTTTAATCAAAAGCAGGTGGACAAGACTGTTAGAAGGTAATCAGCCTTTTAGCTGTCACCTATTCTAGTCTGACGATATTTAATTCTGAGCTTTACAGGCAGAAATCATTAATAGCTTATCTCCTTCACAGGTCTGCACAAATGAAGAAAAACTGATAAAAATTTAAAATTCTGGTGGGCTAATTATAGTAACTAAGTTTGGAACTGGTAATTAAAATTCACGTAACAGAACAAACATATCAAATGTAATTGCAAATGGGGGTGAATATGTTGAAAAGAAATCTGTTCATCTGTAACAGAGTATTACCATGAGAAAGTTTAATAATGAAGAATAACTGATTTAGGCTATATTCAATATCTAAATTTGTTTACTTGAGGCACATACGTTGACCAATGGCAAACTCATGTCAGTATTTGTGTTCTTCAGTGTGCCATACATTTTGATATTAGCTGTTGAAAAAGTAATTTAACACTGAATTATATATCATGTCTTTTTGAGGGTGTGATACTAATAGGTAAAAAGAAAAGCTGCAAGGTTTGGTCTATAACTACTTTACAACCTGTACAGTAAAGAACATTTTCTAACCTGCAAGATAGTATGGTATTCATCCCACTTTGTAGGACATTTCCATCAACTAGCTTCAGTAAAAATAAGAAGAACTCAGGTTAATTTAACATTTACTACCACGCCTAGTACCCTGTATGATCATTTCATTTAGTCCTTATGGAGATCTGATCTTTCAGTTAAGGAAGCTGAGACTTGGTGAGCCTCTACGACTTGCCCATAGTCCTAGGATTAAAATGTAGCAGAGGAAAAATGTCATCCAAAGTCTTCTCAACTGCAGAGGCTGTGTTCTCACTATTGTTACCTACAAGCCATAGCCATTCTTCTATATGGTCAATTTTTAAAATTAACTTTTTTTTTTTCATCTTCATTATAAGGTTATAGGCTTTCTGAGGAGGGGAGCATGTCTTGTTGGTATTGAATATTAGAAAGTCGTGGCCTGATCTGTATATGCAGAAATGTCTGAGTTGTCTAGAGGAATAAGGGAGTAGTCCGTGACTCACTGAGGAATGTCTGTGATCATGAATGGTTGAGAAGACTCTTGGAAAGGTTCTCATCCTATGGGAAGGAAGGATGAAGGTTTGCAAGCTTGGCCCAACGGGAAATGATAGTGGAGAGACTGTTTGAATATGTCAAGGGCTGCATTACTTAGATTGTTCCTAACGCAGCACTGCTCAGGGCCACTTACTTCTTTCCAGAAAGCCCTGAGGGAAGAAAGTTGTAACAAAGCTGACAGCTGTATTTGAATTTCTAAGAAACATGAAAGTGTAGGGTGATGATGATAGTAATAATAACAACAGTAGTCGTTATTATAGTTATTATTATTGATATTAGTTTTCTTTCCCCATAAAATGAGAATAACAACATCTTGTAATTTGATCGGAATTAAATGTATGTAAATGTCTAGCATATAACTTGGTACATACAAAGTATTTAAATGCTAGCTATAATTATTTATTAAGTATTTTCAATTTGCCAAATATTTTACATATATGCTAAGGACTGAATGTTTGTGTCACTACCAAATTCATATGTTGAAATCCTAACCCTCAATGTGACAGTGTCAGGAGGTGGGGCCTATGGGAGATAATTAGGTGATGAGGGTGGAGCTCTCATGAATGGCATTCCTTCCCTTATGAGAACAGACACAAGAACTCATTCTCTGTCTACTCTCTGCCATGTGAGGATGTGATGAGAAGATGGCCATCTGCAAACCAGGAAGCAGGTCCTTACCAGACACCAGATCTGCCTGAATCTTGGTCTTAGACTTCCCAGTCTCCAGAACTGTGAGAAATGAATGTCTGTTGTAAACATGCAGCCACCCATCCTATGATATTCTGTTATAGCAGCATGAACTGACTAAGCCAATGCATTACCTCACTTAATCCTCAAAACATCCCTACAGAATGCATGTTTTTACTTCTGTTTTACTGCTAAAGAAACTGAGACTCAGAGTGGTTAAGTAAATTTCCTAAAATCTCATGACCATTTATTGGTAGGTGATTCCATCACCTTAGGATATTTTCACTATACTTTGCTTAATGCTGCTTATGACTCCAGAGTGCAATACAAGTGGGAGTGAGGTTTCTCCTCCCTGAAGGGTGTAATGGAGGAGAAACCACTTCTTGTGGATGGCAGTGGTTGTTAAATCTCCACCCTGGTGCTTTATCAATTTTCAGCCTGTGTTGAGAACAGTAACATTGCAGTCATGTGGTTATGTTTGGTCAAGGGAGGAGAAAGCTGCCAGTGGTAAATAGAAGATGACATTTGGAAGCACATGTGAGATGACTCCTGGAGTTCTCCTGAATCATGAGGAATTTGAAAGTGGCCAGGACTCCCAAAATTCTGCAGATGAGATTGATATTGAGAGAATATTGTTATTATCCACTATTGTACATATGCATTTATGGCTATGGACCTAATTCGGAGTCTAGTATACTGAAGGTACTCAGGAAATAGTTTGTGAGGGAACAATTGATGGCACTAGAAGGAGGATCTAGCTCACATGGTATGATCTGAAGGCTTATCCATCAGGTTTAGAACAGAAATAGAGGCCACTTTAGATATTTTTAGTAGAAAGGGAATCAATATAGAGAATTAGGGGCTTGCAAAATTGTTGGAAGGGCGGAAGGAATGTGTTATATACTGGCCTCTAGAGCAATACAGAATAATACAGACCTGACCTGCCATGTGAGGTACTGGGAGCTGCTACCTCTGATGCCATCCTGGGACCATGCGGAACCAAGACCCTGATGCAGCTGCTTCTGCTCCCTAGCTTCAAGCACGTCTTATGCCCAGGAAACAGCATGGACATCATAGCTGTGACCCAGGGCTGAAGAAACCAGTTCAGGTAGTGTTGCTGCTGCTGCTATCTCCAAAATTGCTTCTCAATACCCAGTGTGGACATTAGAATGCTGTTACGGAGCTACTTCATATTTCCACAACCATGCTGGCCAGCAGAAACAGATAAAAAGGCATAAACATGACCTCCACCTCACTTCTGCCTTGTAATCTCTTAATGCACATTCAACTCGAACTGCAAGGGAGTCTGGGAAGTGTAGGTTTTAGCTTTCCAATATCTCCAAATAGGAGGCGTGAATAGAGGTTGAGTGAACCAACTCATACTCTCTAGGCCAAAGAACAAGCCACTCAACTTCTCAGCCCAACTTATTTATCTAAAAATGAGGATAATAACAACAGCACCTATCACCCAAAGTTGTTGTTGAAATAAAGCAAGATAAGAAAAAGATGTATAGGGCCGGCCCATGGCTCACTTGGGAAGGTGTGGTGCTGATAACACCAAGGCCAAGGGTTCGGATCCCCTTACCGGTCATCTTTAAAAAGAAAAGAAAAAGATGTATAGATTATAAAATATTATATCAAATTGGGTAGTGCTTATTCAGTAGTGATCTGCAAATCATTAATTCAATGAATATGTTACAGGCATGGTTCTAGATACATGGACTGGATCAGCCAACAAAACAGACAAAATCGCTGCACTGAGGAGTTTAACTTCTAGGGAGGAAAAGAGGGATAACGAAACTAAATTGTATTAGTAAGTAAGTTACATACAACTTATTTTAGAAAAATAAAGGTTATGGGGATAGGGAGGAAGAGCACCTGTGGGGAGGCAGATTGCTGAATTAAACAGGGTGGCAGGCCTCATTCATGAAGTGAGATCTGAGTGAAGTCTTGGAGACATGCCAGAGGGAGCCAAGGGGGTGCTGGAAAGATAGAGGGAAGGTTCTAGCAAAGGCCCTGAGGAGGCAGCAGGCCTGGAATGTTAAAAAAAAAAAAGAAAGAAAGAAAGAACATCAAGGAAGTCACTGAGGCTGGAGAGGAGAGCAAAGAGGGGAGGGTACTAGGAGATGGAACCAGAGGACTCACGTGGGTCACACCACTACCAACTCTGACTGAGATGTGAAGTGCCTGGAGTGTCCTGATCAGAGGGAATGTGGTTTCATTTATGCCTTAATTCTGGTTGCTGAGTTGAGGATAGACAGACACACACCCTCACCACACTGATATGTAATAACAATCACGCACGCATAATTTGTTTAACAAATGCTTATTAAGAATCTGCTATGTGCCAAACACGGGGCTGTGTGCTGGGGTACCTTGGTCAGCAAGATTAATGCCAGCTCCACCAGCGATGTTCAATTTCTGATGGGAACACAGGCTCCTGAGGCTGTGGATAGAAGCCCGGAGCCAAGACAGGATTTGGGGATGTAGGGGGACCATGGGGGAAGGGGCAGAGATCGCATTAGTAGAGCTCTACAGTAGTGTGTCAAATACAGTCCCAAAGCTTTTTAAATTTTCTGAAAAAAAATCATATATATATATATATATATCAATATGTTAATGAATACTTAAACTGTTAAGTGACAAATTTTGAATAGTATCAAATTTGAATAATAGCTCCACTTAACAAATCACTGGTGTCCAATGGAGTGGACTGGAAAACCTATGGACTTCTCACGTGATTGTCGTTAGGCAATTATGACATAGGATTAGCTGAAGAATAGAAATGAACTATTATATTTGTTATCCCATCAGGTGGTACAGAAGCACTCTTATGGCAATAGCCATCTGCTATTATCATCATTCGGGTTTGCTATGCAATTATCTGATTGTGTGATTTCTACTCTTTCAGTTATCTTATCTTATAAGATTTTATCACGCACATTTACCATGCCTAAGCCATTGAGATAATTATTATGTCTCAATATGTGACTTGTGTAACAGCCAACTCATCATCCGCGCTCCCCCTCCATTTCTAGAGCTGTTTCACAGATATGTCCTTTTGTTTGCTTTTGTACAAAATCTTTATTTTTAGTCACAAGAATAAAAGGCTTCATTAACTATTTTGTGTTCCAGATCTTACTACCAAATCACCCTCTGCCCACAGAAAACTTAATTAAAACATCTAGATATAAATAGCTTTTTAGGTATAAATACATATTGGGTGATTATAAGTCATTGTATATCAAATAAATGGGGTCATGGGTGTTGGGAGGCTTAATTCTCTTTTGCCCCATTTCCCTAATGTGAGTTCCTCTGATTGGGATGGATGAGGTCTGGCACAAGCTTTATTGTGGGAGAAGTAGAAGAGCTAATGGTGGGAGAGTTGATCACCTCTAGGCTTAATAAGACAGTAAATACTTGGAGTACTGCAGCAGTGCTGCACTAGTGTATGGGCTCTGTCCACACCGCCAAATCCTTATATATGCATGTATATATAGGGGCCAGGACCAGAGTGAGGCAACTGAGGTGCTTAGGGTACAAAATCAAGGAGGCACTCAGAGGCTCATGCAAGTGGGCATCCTCACTGAAGCCTTCTGCCTGACCCTGCACTTGCAGTGCCTTAAATATTGTGCCCTAGGTATCTTGCTTCTTTTACCTGTAGTCTTGGCTTTTGATCAATTAATCAGGTTGTGTCAAGGATATGAAACCTTCATACTTATGTTTATACTCCTTGCTCTGGAGAAGTTCTCTGCTAGTTCCTCCAATATGTCCAGTAAATATTTACATGTCTATTTTCCTTTCAAGACTCTGCTTATGTGTATCTTCCTGAATGCCCAACCCCCACGTATGTCTCCACAGCACTCTGCATAAATACCTGTTTGTTTGACACCCCTCTCCCTTCAAACTTAGAAGTCTTCGAGGAGAGGCATATTTGTGCAGGTGTCCCTAGCACCTAGCCCAGGGGCTTATACATAGCAGGCCCTCAGCAAATGTTTAGTAACTAAGTGAAAAAGTGCTGCAACCAAAAAGCACTCTGTGTATAAAAAGCAGTCATCCTGAACTCCACCACAGTTAAAAAAACAAATCTCCCAGATGCAAATGAATCCTAATTGTGTTCCACATAGGGATGATTTGCCATTACTGTCTGTTTTCTGTGTAAGTGAAATAAAGTAAAAAAAAAATGATTTCTAGAAAAGAGATACCTAAAATGTCAGGCATATTATTATCTAAGGCTTAGCCAGCTGCCAGCTAATTACCTTAGCCACAGGTTCTAAAGTAAACACAGATGTAGAAGGAGTAATTACCATCAGAAAGCAAAAACACTTCCGCTGCAGACTGGAAGGCAGCCGGGTAGCTCTTTAAAAGGGAACAAAGGTTGGAGAGAGCCAAGACTAGGTGGACAGTGAGGGACCCAGGAACCTTGATGGAAGGATGTCAGGGGCACAGTCTAAGGAAGAGGAATTGTTGGGCGGAAAAAGTGATGGGAAGTTCATAATAGCTTCATCCCCCTTCACCCCTCCCCCATATGTGAAGGGCAGCCATATGAAAGGGGGTTTAGAGTTTTTCTGGCTTATGGCAGAGACAACTACCAGCATTTATAAAACAATAACAAAAACAAAACAAAACAACAACAACAAAAAGCAAAACATTTACTGAACATCAATAAATTATTTGTATAATTGTATATTTCTTATAATTGCCCCTGCTCAAGTCAGGCACTGTAACCCTGAGTGTACAAATGAGGAGACCAAGAGTAAAGGGCGTTATATGACTTGTCCAAGGACACACAGGCAGTTCATGTGGAAATGGGACTAACGTTATTTGTGGCAGTACCTCTGTTCCGTCCTCGATGTTACATCTTTAGCCCCTGGGAAATCAAACTCCCAGTCCACACTAGCACTGACGGAGTCCCTGACAGCTTACAAGGCGCTTTTGTACATATGGCAACAAGGAGCCTCTGAAACAGGTGTAAAAAGGAATGAAATCCATTTATAAGCAGTGACTTGTTTGGAGTCACATGGCCAGGTATCAGCTGAGCTGAGACTCTGGCTTTAAGTGATTCTCTCAGCTCCTAAGGGGCACTTGCCAGAGGGATTTTTCTAGGGTATTGAAGAGGCTGTTCCTATACCGAGAGAGGCTGGATTTGGTGGCAAGCAAATACCAAGAGTCTGTGATCTTCAATTGCTTATACTGAACTCCTCTTTTAAGAACACTCATCACAAAAAATGATAACATAAAGGAAGAGTTTATAGTGAGGGAGGCTGTGGCATAATAGTACTGAGGACAGTGGGCCTGGAGATGAAGCAGTCATATAGAGACAGCAGCAGGGAGTCGATAGCAAAGATAGATGACACAGACAATATAAATTTGTATAAAATAGTAACAACAACAAAAATCTAAGAAAAAAATTATGTGAAAAATGATGCCTCTGCGAAATAGAATGTGAAATAATTCTAGATGATAGAGTACATTTTCTAATGGATTTTTAAGATCTTGAGAGTTTTATGGTGAAAGGAATATTATCTAATATTAATAAATTTTTGGTTAATGGGCATTCGCAGTCAAATACACACACACACACACACACACACACACACTATTTCAGAGTTATTTTCTATTTCAGAGCTATTTTCTATTGCATGTAATTTTTGCAAATAAGACTTCATAAAAATTTTTTTCTGATGTCTTAGAGTTCAGGTTTGTTAGAAATGCATGTTTTAGTACAGCTAAAAAATGTCAAGAGGGAGATTGACAGTGTACCTCCGGGCAGCATTGACGTTGAGATCAAAGCAATCCAGGTGAGGCCCACAGGTTTCCTGTCCAAAAGTGTACTGACTAGTTAATTTGGAGGTGATCAGGCTTTGGAGGATGATGCATAACCACCAAATACTTGAGACTAATTGGTAAGCCTCTTTACTAATACACAGAGAAAACTAGAATGGAATATTTATGTGAAAGGTAATGCGGTCCTACGTCACTAACAAAGGCAACCTAGGGAACAAAAATCAAGCTAGGGAAAAAAATGTATTCAGAAGATTGTTTGGTATGGAATTCAAGCAAAAGGATTGGGATGATCTTGTGTTATAATTTGTAATTATACATTTGCTTGTGTGATTGTTTAATTTTTACCTCTCTATTTAGATTATTCTACTTGCTACTATATATTCAGTGTCTAGTTTGTGGACTGACATGTAGTAGGTGTTTGATAAGCATTTTTCAAATGAATGAATGAATGGTTTTACCAAACAGTGATGGCATGATGCAATCAGCCATCCTGGGGTCTGGAATTCGCTTGGGCACTCTTCAACATCCTCTCCACCCTGGGCAATATAGAAGACAGCTGATGCATATGCCCCTTGTTTCCTTTTTACTACATTCATCATCACCTAATATCTGGTAAATTATTATTATACAGCTATTATTATACAATCAAGTAAATTACAGGTGTTGTCACATCATTTACTTTCTAGATCTCTGGGATCCCTGAGGTTAGGAGCTGTATGTTCATTATCGGCATGAACATGTTTTTTAGTGCTTAGCAAAAGTGCCAGACGCATGATAAATATTTATTGAATGAGTAAATGATTACCTTACTGAGAATACAACTAATTCAGGGATAGAAAATGAATGTGCTGTCACTGCCACCTCTTATGTAGTGGCAGATGTCTCTAATTGATCACAGAACTCTTTTCCACTGAGGTTAAAAGGGATCATGGCCTCCTTCCCCACCTAAGCTCCAGGCAGTGTGAGTAATCTACCGGAGTTGAAATCTGATTCCTGTCCCTATCTTATTTTCGTTGTTGGGCCTGGGGGACTGCCCATTCAGATATGTTATACTGGTTATAATTCAACACTAAACATTTGTCTACTATTTACTACTCATTGTGTTATATGTTGGGGTATGAAAACGTATAACGTAAGAATATTATCCCTACTTTAAAAAAATTTATTTGCCAGTGGGGAAAAAAAGATTCTAAAACCTTAAGTTACAATGATTATAATATACTATGATACTTGCTACAATAGAAGCACATATATGAGATATGGGAACACAGGGAGGGAGACATATAGTACTGCAGGGAAAATGTGTGTGTGTGTGTGTGTGTGTGTGTGTGTGTGTGTGTGTGTTGGGGGTACATAGGAGAAGTTCAAGAAATGTGTGGGAATTGACATTTGAGCTGGCTTTGAGAAATGAGATAAACTACGTAGGGTAGAGTATTTAAGGTAGGAAAGAACAGGAATAAAGACATTAAATACAGATGCACATCCCCTCCATAATATGTGCATTAGCATTGTGGTATGTGTGTAGAGTGATGCTGTTTGGACCAAATTATGGGTCCATTCATGTTGGATTTCAGCCTATGGAGAAGATATTTGGGGGTAGACTTCCTTCCTGATCTATCTGAGATTATACCACATAAGCTTGTCTACACAATTGGCCGGCCCTGAGTACAAACAACACTGGAAGCAGCTTCATAGCTTTCGTACATTATGAGCAAAAAGGGCTTTTGTACACACAGTGGCAGAGCCATCACTCTGTTCAGCCAGTTAAAAAATCCAAACCAATAAAATAAACAATTAAGACAACCTGCTGTTTGACGTCATGTAGATCAGGTATCCAGGAGTCACTGAAGGTTCTACTTTTCCTCTGCGGTTTTAGTGTGGGTAGGACCATGACTTACACCTCCCTCCCATGCCCTCTATGCAGGCCCTGGTTCTGTCCACATTCCACATCTGCCCAAAGCTCTTGTATCAAGAAGAGTGAAAAGGAACAGTTAGGGGAGGGGAGAGAAAGGGCAGCTTTTAGGATTAGGGCAGTTTAATTAAATACTTGAAGTTCTGGAAGGTCACTTATTAAACTTGACAGATTCAGGAGCAAACTCTTTTTCTTCCAAAGCAAACCTGCTCTGCCTCTCCTTTCTTAAATACTTATTTTTATTCTGTCCTCCACCCTGTCAACCTTGGGGATTTCCTTCACTTTGTGTCCCTTTACCTCACAGGCCATGTCTACTTAGCTAATTTTATTTATTTATTTATTTATTTATTTATTTATTTATTTATTTATTTATTTATTTATTTTTTCTTTTTTTTTAAATTTTATTTTGTCGATATACATTGTGGCTAATTATTGCTCCCCATCACCAAAACCTCCCTCCCTTCTCCCTCCCCCCTCCCCCCCAACAATGTCCTTTCTGTTTGCTTGTCATATCAACTTCAAATAATTGTGGTTGTTATATCTTCTTCCCCCCCCCCCGGTTTGTGTGCGTGTGTGTGTGTGTGTGTGTGTGTGTGTCTGTGTGTGTGTGTGTGTGTGTGTGTGAATTTATATATTAATTTTTAGCTCCCACCAATAAGTGAGAACATGTGGTATTTCTCTTTCTGTGCCTGACTTGTTTCACTTAATATAATTCTCTCAAGGTCCATCCATGTTGTTGCAAATGGCAGTATTTCATTCGTTTTTATAGCTGAGTAGTATTCTATTGTGTAGATGTACTACATTTTCCGTATCCACTCATCTGATGATGGACATTTGGGCTGGTTCCAATTCTTGGCTATTGTAAAGAGTGCTGCGACGAACATTGGGGAACAGGTATACCTTTGACTTGATGATTTCCATTTCTCTGGGTATATTCCCAACAGTGGGATAGCTGGGTCGTATGGTAGATCTATCTGCAATTGTTTGAGGAACCTCCATACCATTTTCCATAGAGGCTGCACCATTTTGCAGTCCCACCAACAATGGATGAGAGTTCCTTTTTCTCCGCAACCTCGCCAGCATTTATCGTTCAGAGTCTTCTGGATTTTAGCCATCCTAACTGGGGTTAGATGGTATCTCAATGTGGTTTTGATTTGCATTTCCTGGATGCTGAGTGATGTTGAGCATTTTTTCATATGTCTGTTGGTCATTTGTATATCTTCCTTAGAGAAATGCCTACTTAGCTCTTTTGCCCATTTTTTAATTGGGTTGCTTGTTTTCTTCTTGTAAAGTTGTTTGAGTTCCTTATATATTATGGATATTAATCCTTTGTCAGATGTATATTTTGCAAATATTTTCTCCCACTCTGTTGGTTGTCTTTTAACTCTGTTAATTGTTTCTTTTGCTGTGCAGAAGCTTTTTAGTTGGATATAATCCCATTTGTTTATTTTTCCTTTGGTTGCCCGTGCTTTTGGGATTGTATTCATGAAGTCTGTGCCCAGTCCTATTTCCTGAAGTGTTTCTCCTATGTTTTCTTTAAGAAGTTTTATTGTTTCAGGGTGTACATTTAAATCCTTAATCCATTTTGAGTTGATTTTAGTATACGGCGAGAGGTATGGATCTAGTTTCATTCTCCTGCATATGGATATCCAGTTATCCCAGCACCATTTGCTGAAGAGGCAGTCCCTTCCCCAGTGAATAGGCTTGGTGCCTTTGTCAAAGATCAGATGGCAGTAAGTGTGTGGGTTGATTTCTGGATTCTCTATTCTATTCCATTGGTCAGTGTGTCTGTTCTTATGCCAGTACCATACTGTTTTGGTTATTATAGCTTTGTAGTATAGCTTAAAGGCAGGTAGTGTTTTGCCTCCAGCTTTAATTTTTTCGCTCAGCATTGCTTTGGCTATGCATGGCCTTTTATTGTTCCATATAAATGTCTGGAGAGTTTTTTCCATTTCTGAGAAAAATGTCTTTGGAATTTTGATGGGGATTGCATTGAATTTGTATATCACTTTGGGTAGTATGGACATTTTCACTATGTTGATTCTTCCAATCCAAGAGCATGGGATATCTTTCCATCTTCTTGTATCCTCTCTAATTTCTCTCAGCAGTGGTTTGTAGTTCTCATTATAGAGATTTTTCACCTCCTTGGTTAACTCAATTCCTAAGTATTTTATTTTTTTGGTGGCTATTGTAAATGGGCAGGCTTTCTTGATTTCTCCTTCTGCATGTTCACTATTGGAGAAAAGAAATGCTACTGATTTTTGTGTGTTGATTTTGTATCCTGCTACTGTGCTGAAATCATTTACCAATTCCAACAGTTTTTTTGTAGAGGTTTTAGGCTGTTCGATATATAGGATCATGTCATCTGCAAACAGGGACAGTTTGACTTCATCTTTTCCAATCTGGATGCCCTTTATTTCCTTCTCTTCTCTGATTGCTCTGGCTAGTACTTCCAACACTATGTTGAATAGGAGTGGTGAGAGTGGGCATCCTGGTCTAGTTCCTGTTCTTAAAGGAAAAGCTTTCAGCTTTTCCCCATTCAGGATGATATTGGCAGTGGGTTTGGCATATATGGCTTTAATTATGTTGAGATACTTTCCCTCTATACCTAACTTACAGAGGGTCTTTGTCATGAATGAGTGCTGAACTTTATCAAATGCTTTTTCAGCATCTATAGAGATGATCATATGGTCCTTGTGTTTGAGTTTATTAATATGGTGTGTCACATTTATTGATTTGCATATGTTGAACCAACCTTGCATCCCTGGGATGAAACCCACTTGATCGTGATGAATAATTTTATGTATGTGTTGCTGTATTCTGTTTGCTAGTATTTTAGTGAGGATTTTTGCATCCATATTCATCAAGGATATAGGCCTGTAGTTTTCTGTTTTGGTTATATCTTTACCTGGTTTTGGTATCAGGATGATGTTTGCTTCATAGAATGAGTTTGGGAGATTTGCGTCCGTTTCAATCTTTTGGAATAGTTTGTAAAGAATCGGTGTCAATTCCTTTTTGAATGTTTGGTAAAATTCTGCTGTGAAGCCATCTGGTCCTGGGCTTTTCTTTGTTGGGAGCCTTCTGATAACAGCTTCAATCTCCTTTATTGTTATTGGTCTGTTCAAATTTTCTACATCTTCATGGCTCAGTTTTGGGAGCTTTTGTATGTCCAGAAATTTATCCATTTCCTCCAGATTTTCAAATTTGTTGGCGTATAGTTGTTTATAGTAGTCTCGAATGATTCCTTGTATTTCAGATGAATCAGTTGTAATATCGCCATTTTCATTTCTAATTTTTGTTATTTGTGTCTTCTATCTTCTTTTTTTTGTTAGCCATGCTAATGGTTTGTCAATTTTATTTATCTTTTCAAAAAACCAACGTTTTGATTCGTTGATCTTTTTGAATTGTTTTTTGGTTTTCAATTTCATTCAGTTCTGCTCTGATCTTAATGATTTCTTTCCGTCTGCTAACTTTAGGTTTGGATTGTTCTTGTTTTTCTAGTTCTTTAAGGTGAAGTGTTAGGTTGTTCACTTGCCATCTTTCCATTCTTCTGAAGTGAGAGTTTAATGCAATAAATTTCCCCCTCAATACTGCTTTTGCAATATCCCACAGGTTTTGGTATGATGTATCATTGTTTTCATTAGTTTCAATAAATTTTTTGATTTCCTGTTTGATTTCTTCTTCTTGGACCCATATGTCATTAAGTAGAATGCTGTTTAATTTCCATGTGTTTGTATAGTTTCCAGAGTTTCGTCTGTTATTAATTTCTAGTTTTAATCCATTGTGGTATGAGAAGATACATGGGATAATTCTAATTTTTTTGAATTTATTGAGACTTGATTTGTGACCTAATATGTGATCTATCCTGGAGAATGATCCATGTGCTGATGAGAAGAATGAATATTCTGAGGTTGTTGGGTGGAATGTTCTGTAGATATCTGCCAATTCCAATTGGTCTAGAGTCTTGTTTAGATCTTGTGTTTCTCTACTGATTCTTTGCTTAGATGATCTGTCTAATATTGACAGTGGGGTGTTCAGGTCAGGTCCCCTGCTATTATAGTATTAGTGTCTATTTCCTTCTTTAGGTGTAATAGAGTTTGTTTTATAAATCTGGCTGCTCCAACATTGGGTGCGTACATATTTATGATTGTTATGTCTTCTTGATGGATCAGTCCTTTTATCATTAAGTAGTGTCCTTCATTCTCTCTTTTTATGGTTTTTAGTTTAAAGTCTATTTTGTCAGATATAAGAATAGCTACTCCAGCTCGTTTTTCTTTTCTGTTTGCATGGTAAATCTTTTTCCATCCTTTCACTCTTAGTCTATGTGAATCTTTATGGATGAGGTGGGTCTCTTGTAGGCAGCATATAGTTGGGTCGTCCTTTTTGATCCAGTCAGCCAGTCTGTGTCTTTTGATTGGGGAATTTAAGCCTTTAACATTAAGAGTTGTTATTGAAAGGTGTTGATTTATTCCTAGCATTTTATTGGTTGTTTGGTTGTCTTAGGTGTCTTTTGTTCCTTGCTTTCTGATTGACTGTTTGGTTTCTGTGTTTGTTGGTTCCTTAGGTTGTAGATAGTGTTTTTGTTAGCTTGTTTTCTCTTCATGAATGCCATTTTTATTGTACTAGCGGGTTTAGATTTTTCTTAGGTTTTTATGGCAATGGTAGTTATTTTTCAGGAACCAAACCCAGTACTCCCTTGAAGATTTCTTGTAAGGGTGGTCTTGTGGTAGTGAACTCCCGCAGTTTTTGTTTGTCTGAGAAATATACTATTTGCCCCTCATTTCGGAAGGATAGCCTTGCAGGGTAGAGTATTCTTGGCTGGCAATCTTTGTCTTTTAGTATTTTGAAAATATCATCCCATTCCTTTCTAGCTTTTAGGGTTTGTGATGAGAAGTCTGATGTTAACCTGATTGGGGCTCCCTTATAGGTGATTTGACGCTTCTCTCTTGCAGCTTTTAAGATTCTCTCTTTATCTCTGAGTTTTGCCAATTTGACTATGACATGTCTTGGAGAAGGCCTTTTTGGGTTGAATACGTTTGGAGATCGTTGAGCTTCCTGGATCTGAAGATCTGTGACTTTTCCTATACCTGGGTAGTTTTCTGCCACTATTTTTTTGAATATGTTTTCAATGGAATCTACATTTTCCTCCCCTTCTGGAATACCCATGACTCGGATATTTGAGCGCTTAAGGTTGTTTGATATCTCTCTCAGATTTTCTTCAATGTCCTTGATTCTTTTTTCTTTCTTTTTGTCTGCTTGTGTTATTTCAAACAGCCCATCTTTAAGTTCAGAGGTTCTCTCTTCAACTTCGACAAGCCTCCTGGTTAAACTCTCCGTTGTGTTTTTTATTTCACTGAATAACTTCTTCAGTTCTGCAAGTTCTGCTACATTTTTTTTCAGGACATTGATTTCCTTGTTCATTTCCTCTTTCAGATCCTGTATACTTTTCCTCATTTCATCATGATGTCTAGCTGAGTTTTCTTGTATCTCATTCAGTTTCTTTAGAATTATCAATCGAAATTCCTTGTCAGTCATTTCAAGGGCTTCTTGTTCTATAGGATCTAGAGTTTGAGATTTATTAACTTTTGGTGGTGTACTTTCTTGATTTTTTGTATTTCTGGTATCTTTTTTTTGGTGTTTATTCATTGTGGCAGGGGGTTTCACAGTCCACCGGTTTGAGACTAATGACTAACTAGGATGTTGCTGTGGTTGCCAATTTTGTATGGCTCCCTCCGTGACTGCTCAGTTGGCCTCTAGTGCCTTGTGTGTGTGGTTGCCTCGGGTCTTGGGCTTCTCCGGGGAGCCACCTTTCTGGTCAGCTTGGACTCTGCTGGGCTGGTGGATCACATACCACAGGGTGTGTGATCTCTGTTGAGCTTTCACTTCCTGTGCAGGGCTTCTCCCTGTTCCGTGTGCTCTGACCCAGGCTGTTGGATCATGCAGTGGCGACCCCACAGGGTGTGTGGTTTCTGTCGAGTCTCCGCCTCCCTGGCCGCACGTCTCCCCACTCTGTGTGCACTGTGCTGGGCTGGGGCGTGTCTTCTGCAACCCTTGTCTATCAGCTGGGCCTTCAAGACCCTGCTCGGCACCACCTCGCCCAGGAAGTCTGCCAGGTTTCTGGTAGGCACAGATGACCAGTCACTCTGGGTACCTTTGTAGCACTGTGTAGATCTTTCTCGGGTCTTGTTCACCTTTGTATCCCCCCGGCATAGACCGAATCTAGCGCCCACCTGCAGCCAGGTCTCCGGCAGGTTCAAGCGGACCTGGGAACTCTCCTACCACACTATTCCCAACCAGAAATTGGTTAGGGTTTTTTCCGAACTGGTGGCCGCAGAGATGGTATCTGCCTCCCAGTAACAGGAAGTTTACTGGGGGCCGGAGTCCAGGGTGTGGTGGAGTGACAGTCGGCCCGCCTGTACTTCCTTGCCCTCCTGACACTGGCCGGAGACGCCCCACGCCACCAGCCCTGCCAGAGAACTGCGGAGGGAGTGGGAGGGGAGGCCGGCCCACAGGCTCTGGAAAGCCCCGCGCCGGACCAAGCAAGTGGGAAGGCTCAGTGATGGCCGAGCTGGGCGGAGCTGCCAGCACCTGGGAAAATGGACGCAGCCCCGGGGTGGTGAGTGGCCTGGTGATGCAGGCGGGAGCCGGGTGGGCATCAGCCCCCCGAACAGGGCTTGGCCAGGGGTCACTCACAGGGCTGTGTCAGGGCGAGTGGTCACTCTCTGCCTCTGGTTTCTCGCCTTCCCCGTTCTTGGCCGCTGCCGCCTCGGGCTGTTCAGTCGCGGCGGGGCTCGGGCGCTCCCAGGAATCTTCTTTAATGCCGGCCTGAAACCTCGAATCCTGAATAGGGCAGCTGGCCGCCTTCAGCGCGGCCCCGGCCTCTGGGATCCTGTCTGCATCCACAGCAGCCCTGGCACCGTGTTCCCTGTTTTGAGACTCGCTTTTGCAGCTAAGAAACAGTTCTTTTCCTGCTCCACACTTCAAAGCTGTTGCCTGTAAATGAGGCAGCCTCTCCTGCCGGGGGCAAAGTGGCTGTCAGCCCCCACAACTGGCCAGCAGCTGCGGTCTTCCCTTAAGAGATGGCAAGAGGAAGGTCCACAAGTTTTCCGGCTGCCTGAGGCCCAGCAGCTGCCTTTTCCACCTCAGCTACTCCGCGCCAGCCGCAGCAGCCACCGCCATCTTGAAACCACATCTCTTCTATTTTAATAAAATATTTATGTATTTGCTCTTCACCTTCTTTTTTCTATTTCATACTGTTTGTAAATATTTTGTGAAGGTGAAGAGTTTAGGTAAGCTGTTCACCTAATGAGTTCTAGTGGAGGCAAATGACCCAGCAAAGGAAAGTTTTGAGAAAATTAATTATACCAAAGCCAGTCAACACATGTATGTATAGTTCTAGAGTTGAGCAAATCTGAGCAGACCATCCAAAAGTACTCCTTTTGTAGTAATATTAATTACTATAGGAGACACATTTGCAATGAGAAAACCTAAATAAGCATGGGTAGAGGATGCAGACCCCTCCGCCCCCAGCCTATCTTTGCTATCCTTCTTACTCTTCTATTTTCAATGATAAATTTTTACTGTTAACACTCCTAAATCTGGGTTATCAGCACTTCTCACCTACTTTTGTCGTCTTTCATTTTTTCTCTTTCTCTAATATTTGAAACAGAGTAGTGAACTGTCAATGATGAAAAATAAATACTGAATGCCAGATTAGGAGGTACAATGAACAAATACACATACAGAAGGTAAAACCACTCACCACTATATGCTAACTCTAAGAAATGCCAGAGAAGATGCACTGAAGTGGACATTAGAGGAACATGGAGATTCTGAAAGATGCGTAAATACATAGTCAAGTGTAGGCCATGATGAACTCAGCTGGCTGGGCAGATATGAGCAAACCATAAGAGCTAACTTTACTGAAAGGGGGCTGTGACACTGCCTATACATTTGTTTTGTCAACATGATAGTCAAAGGGAAAGTAAAAAAGAGAGGAGACTCAATGATTTTGTATCTCTGGAGTTAATGTGTATTCTGGAACGTATTTAGGAGGCATGAGAGTGCTGTGGTCGTGTTTTTACAAGCTAGTTCTTTTTTCTATAATTTGCTGCA